>NW_006159506.1:7980183-8027683 GCF_000334495.1 Tupaia belangeri chinensis
TCCTGCTGCAAGCAGGTAAGTGCACTCTCGTCCAAGCCCTGATTTCACACCAGAGCCAGAATGATGGTCATGTGCCATGCTACAGGTGCCTAATACTGACTACAGCTGACAGCTTTGCAGATAATAATCTTAAACTAATTAAGATGCTTAAATCAGCCTCCCTGAAAATGCGGAGGATATTCTTGATCCATGTGAGTTACTCAGCTTTTCATGCGAGGATGCTCAATAAGGCACCCCCCTCTGTGCCTAAATATCACTTATTCAGGACTCACAGGGGCTGAGTTGACTACGAGTTTGCTTAGTCTCTTGTCTAGGTTATTTGGCGAGTTCTTGATAATCGTAAGTTGTTTTCATTTGTCAACATATTTAGAGAATCAATGCTCTAATAAGCCTGCCACTCTTCCTAGCCTTTCTCACTCCTTTTGCAGAGAGTAAGAATTTTTTAAATGCTATCATTACCTATTGGGAGTAGAAATGCAGGCCAAAGCCTTGGGAATGTGTAAGAGAAGCAATCAGCAATAATACTGAGTCTAGAAGAGGGAGGTCCAACCTTGGCACCTCTGCACTTCTCCCTGGGAGAAGCATCGCCCATCTAGAATGTGATCCAGAGAATCACATGGCTTGAAGATGCTGAATGAATTCTTAAGATTGCATTAGCAGGTCTGCTTGCTTTCGTCAGCTACATGAAGACAAAGAGTTACAAAGGAAACAATACACGTGACTGGGCGCTCTCAAAGGAAGGGAGGAGCATGCCGAGGAGGCTGTGCTGTAGCTACCTGGTGAGGGCTTGTAGCAGAATCATGTGCCTTAATGACAAATGAAGACTGAGATGACCACCTCTCCCTGGGCATTACTTCTCAGTAGGAGGGTCATCACAATGTCATTTCTGCTTCTGTGTGTGTGGGGTGGGGTGGGGTGGGGGAGTGTATACTTTGATCCAATATTTTTTTTTAAGAGAGATTTTTATTATAGGGTGCATGCGCTCGCTAGACAGAGAGACACAGAAAGCAAGAAATCATCTCCACATGGGGGGAAGGGATGGCCACACCGCCATCCCTTCTCCTCCATTCTCCTCTCAGGATTTTGGGCATGCACATACTCATGCCTAGCATGAGTTTTAAGCCACTGGGTCCGGGACTTGAACTGTGGTGGACTACATGGAAGTCCAGCAATGTAACCATTATGCTATCTGCTGGTCCCTTCATCCAATACTCTTAAGCGTTTAAAAACTCTTCCTCATGGGTACAGTGAATGTCCAGGAAGCACTTGGGGCAGAGAGGCTCTTTCTCGTCTCTAAAGATACCAATAATCCTGCCACATATTGGACCCTAGCCTTTCCTCAAATTTTCTGCCACTGGTAGAATTACTCTGAGTCTTTCATTGCCTTTTGCAGGCCATTGGTATCTCATCTCGGACTAATGAAGCCCAAGTTCAGCTACTCCTCAGGCTGGTAGACTGTACCAGGCCATGGCTCTCAACCTCTAGCAAACCTGGTGGGAAGGAGTAGAGAGAGCTGCCCTAGTCCCTTTCTGGGACCAGAACACCTCTGAATCTTATGCTGTGAAGAGAGCCAGCCAGTGGCTTTGTATACAAAGGCAGCGCATAGAAAGTTATCTTAGCACTGCAGCTCATACCATCAGCCATGCCCAAAATAGCGAGAAAACGTTTACTGAGCAAATGAACAAATATCGACACCATACCTGGAGCGACCTCCGTGCTTATTAAATATCCCCCAGCCTGCACATTCCAGCTCCTGCCCGAGACTCTGCCGGCCTATATTTAGTTTATGCCCCCTCTGATCTCACATCTTGTTTCTAATCACGGCTCGGAGTGGAACACGTGTAAGGCAATTACTCCTCGGTGCACTGTGGTAGCGCTCATTGATTAGAAATCGTTTTCAGAGGGAATGCTATAACAAGGCATTTTGATCAAAGCTGGGTTATTATTTCAGTTGTCTCAGCCACGTGCATGTGCTCCCTCCTGGAAGAAAATGTTGGTATGTGTGAAGTTAAAATCATCGGGGAGTTAGGAGCTTTTTTTTTTTTTTTTTCTTAGACTGGTATTTATTTCCTTAATTAATCTTAAGTAAATATTTTTAAAGATACTAATCAAGCTTTTCCCTGAAGCCTAAGCTCTGCTTTCTCAGTATCTTCTCCTTGGATCTTAACTCTCAGGAATGAGATTGTGTTCATGCCAACATGACATGCTTTGTGGAGTCAGACTCGGCCAAGCCAGAGGGAATATACCTCCTTGAAGTTATTAGGTGCTGTGGCACCTGGATGCAAGGGATCTTTGAAGAGACAGAGGTTTGATGCAGGCAGGGAGTTTACTCACAGGTCCTACCTTTCTGGGCCTGGACCTACAACCAGACAGGACACTTAAAATTTATATTTCTTTTCTCTTTTTTTGAGAGGTTTTTGCTATAGGGCGTGTGTGCTCGCCAGAAAGACAGAATGAGACAGAGAGATAAAAAGTGAGAAATCAGCCCCCAAGGGGATGTCCACGCTGCAATCCCCTCTCCTCCATTCTCCTCTCAGGATCTTGGGCATGCACGCACACCTGTCCGGTGTGAGTTTAAGCAATCAGGTTCAGGACTCAAACTACAGTTGACTACATGGAACTTCAGCAACATAGCCATTACACCAACTGCTGGTCCCTAAAATTTCTATTTCTATTGCATCCTCCCTTTAAGTCGTTTATAGCTGTGCAAATTATTCTTTTATCTAATACGAAAGAGCAGGTACCCAAGGTCAGTTTTTTTTTTTTTTATTCAATGAAAAAAATGATCTTCAGCCCAACCATAGTGGCACTGTGGTAGCACAACATTCTGCAATGCTGGAAGCCACATTGAGGATTGGGTTTCAGTTCTTGGGTGCTCCTGGCTGACTGTAATAAGGCTGAAGGAAGGACCACAGTGTGAGATCCAGTTGAGGGTACCTGTCTTTTTCTCTCTTCATTTCTCTCTCACTTTCTCTCTGTATCTGTCTCTTCTTTATGAAAGAAAAAAATCATTGGGGCAAGCTGGTGACATTGTGGTTAAGGTGTTGGACTTCTACATAGCTGACCACAGTTTGAGTCCCAGGTGTGGTGGCTTGCTTTCTCCCTTTCCCTTTCTCTCTTTCTGTCTCTTACTGATGAGCACACATGCCCTATAGCAAATTTAAAAATAATAATATATAAAATTAAATAAATAATTCTTTTAAAAAAATCATCTTCCATTCTTCTTCCTGAGGTGCTGTGTTAGATTCTATTCACAGGGGAAAGACAGGATGTCCCACAATGTCAACTTTCAATTACTGCTTTGTGAAGGAAAGAATAATTTAAGACATTCCAAAGGCTTTACAATTGAGAATCTTTCTTTCAGAGTGACAGTTTTACCCTGGAGTAAGCCTTTTTTCGTTATTAATCTAAGCAATCAAGAAGCTTAAACAATGGACAAGAAACTTAAAAAAAAAAAAAGTCATGTCAGGGGTTTATAGTATTCAGAAGAGCACTTCCCATGGCTAGTCCTGGATCACTATAGCCCAAGCTTACGTCTCTATCATTCTACATTTATAGTGTTTCACAGTAATAAGCCTATTTCCCCAAAAACAATGAGCTGTGTCTAAAATCTGCATTATGTATCTATACACTCATGTATATATGTATATATGTATGTGTGTGTGTGTATGTGTTATAACAGGGGTGCCCAACCCTGACCGTGGACCAGTATCAGGGCCATACCCTACCAGTGCTGGTCCATGGCCAGGTGGGGACCTGAGCCAGGCAGTGGAGGGTGAGTGGCAGTTAGTGAGCAAGACTTTGTCTGCATTTGCAGCTGCTCCCCACCACTGGCATTCCCAGCTGGCTCTGCTGCTTTGATCAGTGGTGGGATGGGATTCTCACAGGTGCGAGCAAACCTTATTGTTATGCAATTGTTTCACTGTAGTAGGTGATGACTTTCAAAATGTGACAAAAATATGTCATGACTTTCCTGATGACCCAATATACTGCAAATGTGGTAGTTAGTGGTGGAAATGGGGTGCATGGCGGATGTGGTGTGCTGGGGTCATCCTGAGACCAAACCTCAGCTCCATGCCATCCATGGAGAGACTGTCTTACAAGAGGCCAGTCCCCGGTGCCAGGAAGCTTGTGGACTGCTGTGTTATAATACATACATAGACATATGCACAAATATACATATATATATACATACATATATATATATATGCATGTAGTATTAGTTGAAGTCCATGACTAAGGGGACTTTATTCCTTCAATGAATACTATTTGTCGAATCATTATGGTAAGTACCAAAGAGAACAGATCAACAGATTTCCTATCCCCAAGGAGTTTATAAAATAGTGAAAGAGACATGGCAATAGAAGTGTTAACATAGCAGCTTCCTTTCAAAGTTTATTTATTTCTCTCATACGAGAAAGTGACAAAGAGAGAAAGAGAGAGAGAAAAACAGACACCTCCAACAGGATCTCCATGCTGTGATCCTCCCCCAGTTTCAACCAGTCCAGATCAGAGGGACACAACATGTGCCTGGTATGTGTGGGATGTCCCCAGATGCAACTAGAGATGATCCCATGTGGGTCAACTTGCATTACCACTGGCCGCACAGCAGCCACCTGACCCCCAGAGCAACCTTTTGATGGACTTGCACATGGGTACAGTGAGCACCAAGGATGAACGGATCCTTGGAGGTCAGGGTATCATGAAAGGTCCTCTGAGGAAAGTAGCCCTGAGCTGCACCATGCAGGTGAGCTCTTTGGAAGGCGGTGTCTCTGCTACTCCGTGTTGTCTGTGTGTGGTAGATCATAGATCGTCTCAGGTAAGCACGTATCTTCCACATTAGTGTGCTGGGCTAACAGTGGTCCTGAGTTTCCTCTCCTGCACCTAGCATCAAGGGGATGCAGCCTGGCAAGGTGCTTTTGTTAGAAGGGTTGACATGCAGGGTACAATGGACAGCTCAGGATAAAGAACAGACATCAACAGAGATGCCTGTTGAATTGAACCACCACTGTGAGTAAGAAGTACACCAAGAGAAATGAATGGTGTTTTGGAAATAGGATCGATCTTCCCAAACAGCTGTTCACTATTCTCACAGTACTCCTCCTCCCAAAAGGAGACATTGTCCCTGGCCCCAATCTGCTCTGAGAATAGGGCAGTGGGGCCTTTGCCATCAAGCTTTTGCTGTTTGCAGAGCAAGCCAGGCCATGTGTCTGCTATACTGACCTGGAAGAAATAAAATCCAGGTGCTGTAACTGGGAGGATGGGCAATGCTCAGATTTAACTTGCTTGTTCTGCCTGACGTAAAGCCAAGCCAGAAGAGCTATGTCCCCTCTAAGTCCAGTAATGACTTCTTTTTTAGAATTATTTTTTATTTTAACTTTATTTAATTAATTAATTTCATTTTTATTTTAATTTGACCAGAGAGGGAGAGAGAGAAAGTGAGAAAGCAAGCCACCAGGTCCAGGACTCAAACCGTGGTTGGCCATGCGGGAGTCCAGCCCCCTTAACCACCTCCTGGCCTCCAGTAATAACTTCTTAATAGCTGTGTGATCTTAGGCCAATAAGCTAGACTCTCTGAGCCTTAGTTTTCCACTGTCTCAGCACATAACATAATAGCCACACAGAACAGATACTCAATAGTGTGTGCATGTATGCACACATGCATCTCCCCCCAACATTTACCTCATAAAGTACCCTCGTATAATTACAGAAAAAGAAGACTTGAAAGACCCACATTCATGAAAAAGTTAAACCCTATCTTGGGATACTGTCTGTAAAATCCTATCTTAATAATGAAGCAGATATGGCAAAATGAAGTCTTTTTTTTTTTTTTTTTTTTTGAAAAGACTGCGCTTTTTTTTTAAAAAAGACTGATCCGGAAACTCACCAGATGAGTTTCGAATTCATTAAAGTTGGGACCAGCAGTCAGCATAAGGGCTGTGTCGCTGGACTCCCATGTAGTCGACTGCGGTTCGCATCCCGGACCCGGTGGCTTAAACTCATGCCAAGCACGTGTGCATGCATGCCCACGAACCCGAGAGGAGAATGGAGGAGAAGGGATTGCGGCGCGGCCATCCCCCCTGGGGGGTGATTTCTCACTTTCTATCTCTCTGTCTCTCTCTGTCTGTCTGGCGAGCGCACGCGCCCTAAAGCAAAAACCTCTCAAAAAAAAAAAAAAAGAATTCATTAAAGTGACAACCTATTTTAGGGCAAGTACGGGACCTACGGGGAACACTAAAGACTAAAGCTCCAATGCAAAAGCAAGAAAGCAGATAAACCCTCAAAGATGTCCGGGTTACGGGTGATGTGCAGGACAGGAAGAAGCAGTGGGCGGCGACACATAACCCTCTCACAGGTACTGACCCCATCTTCAGTGGTATGTGGTCAAGTGGTTCTGAAAGGAGGACCTTGCTGATCAGCCAGGAAAGCCTTGTAAATACCTTCTTAGGGCCTGCGCTTCAAAAGTCCTCACCTTGCTTATAAACAGAACTAAATGTGGATGAAAGGAGAGAGGAGGAAGGTAGGTCTGATTCTCCAACAGAACATGGCCTTTCCAGGTCGCCACAGAATTCCTACCCAGCATTTATGCAAATGGCTCCATGAACTTGGGAGCCTGTCTCTTTAAACAAGCAAGAAAAATCTACTTCTCATTCCTGACAATCCCCAAAGGTATTCTGAAGGTAGTCTGACATGATTCCCAGATGAACACATATCTTTAGGAGTTTGTTCAGTACAGGAGGTAAATATTATAACATTTCATATGTAAATTTTAAATAATAACTAAGAACAATATGACAGCTGCTTAAATGATAATTCCCACAACAGGAACCTGAAATACAAAGGCAGAGCAAGAGCACTGGGAATGCTGTAGTCCCCGAAAGAAGTTTGAAGAGACATGTTGAAAGGAAGACTCCAATCACCTTGCTTTAAATATAGGGATGTACATCTAAGTGCTTCATCTCCTTTTAGACTTGTAATTCTGCTTTTAAGATAGGGTTATTATGCTGGTGGCTCGGGAAAGCTAAGTGATCTGCCCATAGAAGAGAGAAAGCCAGGTGAGAACGGAGGTCCAGGGCTGGCACCACAGTGGAACAGTTAGGCTCTATACAGAGAGAACCAGATCTCACATGGATGACTACAGTTCTAATCCTGGCCCAGATTGCTTGAAAAACCACACCAGGCATATGCACGCACACTTAGGATCCTGACAGACTTAAGAAATGGTGGGAAAAAAAGACTGTGGAGTGACCAGGACCTGTTGGGGGGGGGGTGCTTAATCATTCAATAGCTCACTCTCTTCTGCATGTGCACATGCCTTATGACATTAAAAAAATAAAAAGAATGTAGGTCTTGTTCTATTACATCGATCAATTGTCTTGGACATGAATTTTAGAGGATTCTCTTTAAGATGCAGGTTTTATCTTAGAGTGGACAGACTATGCAAGCTGCCTGGTGGCTGAGTGTCATTGTGGGAAGCCTTAGATTGCCATCCCCAAGGACTGTTACTATGCCCAGGGTACATGATCCTATCACCAGGATTCTGATGACTGGACCAAGGATCAGGCCTAGTCATACAACTATGAGTGACCTGAACTTTACCCCGTAGAGGCTCCTATCCTGGTAGTGACTCTATGGAACAACCAGATTCTCTCCTGGGGAGATGGGGCATACCACACACAGAAAGAACTGTCAGAAGCAGTAGCATCAATCAAAGGAGCTCCCCTCAGATGCCCAAGCACCATCATGATTGAGCCCAGAGCAGAAGACATGGGAACAAGCTTCTTCAAATGCTAGTGAGGCACCCTCTTCTGAGAGAGAGGTCACTTCTCAGTGAGACCCGCTCTGAGAAGACAACAATGGTTTTATGTCTCCCCTAACAGCTTATAAATCTTCTCAGTAAGCCTTTAGGACCAGAAGTAGCTGGTTTTATCGTGACTTAAAAGAGCAAAGGATATTATTATTTTAAAGTCGTGTATTGGAATATAGAATCAAGGCCAGTAGGAAGCATGGTGGTCAAGGCACTGGTTTCCCACATGGCCAACCGTGGTTTGAGTCCTAGACCTGGCTTGAAAATCACACTAGGCACGTTTGTGTGCATGCCCAAAATCCTGAGAGGAGATGGGATTATCGTATGGACACCCCCCACCTCTGCTCGGGGAGAGGGGTGATTTCTCGCTCACTCTCTAGTGAGTACACATGCCCTTATGGCAACAAACCCCCTCCTACCAGAAAAAAAGAAAAAGAAAAAGAAAAAAAAAAAAACATAGTATCAGTAAGTGACCAGAAAAATACCATCTCTCTTTATAATGTATGGTGTACCCAGCCAGAGGGTAATTTTTTCAAAGGAGTCTTCTTAGTTTCTTTGCTCACTGTGGACATCAGACCGAGGCTGAAATCAGGAGCTGCCATAAAAAAATTCGCGGAGGGAGCTGTGTGGGTTGAATTGCATCTTCCCAGAATTCATAGGTTGAAGTCCTAACCCTCAGTATCTCAGAATGTGGCTGTATTCGGGAATACATAGGGCCACTGAAGAGGTAATTAAGTAAAAAGGTCATTAGGATAGCCTCTAATCCAACCCGACTGGCATCCTATAAATTAGGACACAGGCACATACAGACAGAAAACCACGTGAAGACACAAGGCCAAGAAAGTCACCTACAAGCCAAGGAGAAGGTCCTCAGGAGAAACCAGCCCTATCTAAACCTTGACCTTGGACTTCCGGCTCCCAGAACGGTGAGGAAACATTCGTGACGTTTAAACCACCAAGTCTGTGATATTTGTTATGCAGTCCTAACAAGCTGACACAGAAGCCTTCAGACTGGGTCGCTAGAAAACCCTGAAGAGGACCCCAGTCTCTGCAGCAATACAGAGACCTGGTCAGAACATGGTCCTGGATTCCGACTGCCAAGGGCCAAATGCTGACTCTGCCCTCATAGGCTGTGCTCCCCGAAGCTGCTCTACTTCAGAAGCCTCATGTGTAAAAGGCCACTCAGACCTCCTCACCAGGAATGGCTGAGAAGCATTAGTCTGTCTCCCTCTCAGTGAGTCTGCCATACTGCCAGCGTGTCTCACCAGAGGATGGCCAGGTATGTCTGCGTCTTGGATTCTTACTCTCTCTCCATGCACTTATCTGAAGCTCCCTTTAGCAGAGAGCATTGATGGGAAGGCTTTGACAAAGAAGCTTTGCTCCTCATCGGTATGTTCTATGGACTTCTGCTGGCCACCTGGTGCTTGAAGTGGCTTTCTTCTTCAGCTGTGAGGCCATGTGGTACTCTCTGCTCACCACCCGAGCACTCTCCGCCCTGTGAGCTGCTTCTGCCAGCTCAGCGGGTCATGAAGAGCAAGTCGTTGATTGAGGAAGTCACTTCGGCTAACAAAGAGGCTCTCAGGGAATAGAAACAGGAACCACTGTACTTCCAGGGCTTCTCTGTGACAGTTCTAGGTGCAAGTAATGGGAAGTCTACTCCTGTGGCTTCCCTGAGAGGGGGGACTCCTTTCAGGAGCCTGGGGACCAAGATGAAGCATGTCATCCCACAAAGGCACAGGGACAAGGACTCTCTTGGTCTCCTCAGCTTCCCTCTGTACCTCTCCTTGGTTCTCTTTTCTATAGACAGCTATTCTTTGACTTGTTGTCTTTTCAAGGCAGACAGGCAATGTGAAGAAGCACCTTGGTGGACAGAAAGGCTGAATCTTTGATCTTTAATTGTAAATTCCCTTTGGGTCAAGTGTCTGCTAGGGTGCAATTAGCTGAGACTCAAGGGGAGAGAGGAAATCTCACTGCACAAATTGGCTGCAAGGGCCCAGGGCTTTGGAGTGGAGGGAGGAATTCCTGGAGAAGGGAAAGCACTGTGAACTGGGTAGACCTGCATGGAGACTGTCACCACTGTCAGGCCTGAGGAGTGAAGGCTCAGAGTCCTATAGTCAAATTGTCTCAATCCTACTTTCATATAGTGGTACTTCTTTACAGATTTCCACCTTTACTCTGCTTGTAAGTGTTGCCTTTTTGTTTGTTTTTGAAGTATTTATTTCTTCCACGAGAGAGAGAGAGAGAGAGAGAGAGAGAGGGATAGCACTCCCAAGGAGCTTGACAATGTGATCCATCTATCCCAGCCTTAACTAGCCCCAGAACATGGGCAGGGACGTGCCTGGCATACTCAGGGAGGTCTCTGGACACACATCTAGAACCTTCCCACGTGGGTGAGTCTCGTAGAATGCTGCGTTTTACTGCTGCACCACTTTCTGCTGTCAGCGTTGCCATGTTCTTAGCTACATCCAGAGCTATAGTCTCATAAGTGAGTTTACATTTTGAAACGCTCACTACCCATTTCCAAACAAAAATGCTGTTTGAAACAAGCAAGCCCCTCTTACACTTCATTAAAACCCTGCCCCCAGAGGAACACAACTGCTTTTTTTCTAAGTTAGCATAACAATGCTATTATAAAATAGAAGCGTAGCCGCAGATGTTTTGGGAATTATTTCACCATGAAACACATTTTAACACTCCAATAGATGATGGCAAAATACTGTCACCTCCTAAAAAATGGCAGACATCCCTTATTTTATAAGCTCTGACCATGACTGCTTAGTATTCGCTTACGTCATCTCATCAAGAGCTCCTTGAATTCCAAATGATACTACAAAGCACCATGTGCATTTTTGCAGGCTCCTTCTGCTATTTAGACTCTATGAATAAACTCTGGACCTGCACGAAAACCTTAGGAAATAAAGATGAAGGACTGGTCCAGGCTATACTTCCCCAAAAATGCTGCCCTGCACACATAATTGTTGGGTGCGAAGTCCAATTCTGTCATTTCCTACCATGGGCATCCTTCTTATTGCCTCTCTCATATTTTCCCACCAAGAATTCACATGTTACAGACGTCCTGTGGCACTTAATGTGCTTAGAAAACAAAACCAAAATGTATTGCAACCTTTTCTTTAAAGTGTTAAAAAACTTTCTCAGATCTTAAAAACCACTATACTTTCAATCCCTTCTCCTATTCTCAACCTGCTTTATTCTTTTCTCCTCTTTCTATCCAAAACAATTAAACCTCGAGAAAGCCACTTGATTGTTTGGAATAAATTATCATCAAGCAACTGGATGCCAATTGAATAGGAGATAATTAGAGTAAACCTAGCACATGAAGTTTTCTAACTAGATGTTTTCCTGTATTTAATACTTGAACTTAATTAACCATTAGTTTCTCCCTGGAGAAACTCACCACTAGGATATTATCGCTACCATGAACAATGACAGGTAACACTTTTGCATACTTCCTTTGTGCCAGGCACTGCAAAATATCCTTCTAAGATAGGTTCACTGTGAAATCCATTTTAAAGATAAAGAAACTGAGGCTTAGAGAGATAAAGCAACTTGTTCAAAGTCTCACAACCAACACATGACAAAGCCAGGACCAGAAGTCAGGTGGCCTTCAAAGTCCATGACAGAGCATAGTCCATCAACAAAAGCTTTATGGAACTGAGCAATGCAACATTGCACTCCTTCCAAGACATATTAAGAAAAAAGACAGACAAAGAATAGGAGAATGCTAAGTCAGAAAAGCGCTTGCACATCTATGTTTATAGTGGCATTATTCACAATTGCTAACATGTGGAACCAACCCAAATGTCCACAAATAGATGAATGGAATGAAAAAGTGTGGCACATACACTTCAAGAAATACTATTCAGCCATAATAAAAACAAGACCCTGGCATTTGGTAGAAAGTGGATGAATATGGAAGATTTATTGCTGAGGGAAGAAAGTCAGGCTATGAAAGAGAGACATTGTATGTCCCCACTTAATATTTACTGACTGTCCATACCCTATGGTAGAGACTGAAAGATTGGAGGACATAAAAGCATTGAAAATAGTTATGGACAGTGAGGACAAAGTGAAAGGAGAGTGGGAGAATGAAAGTGTATAGGGAAGGAAATCTGGGAGAAAAAGTAAAGAGATAAAACATTTGTGGGACACAGAAATGGTTTATTACCTGTTGATGACAATGATGTATACAGTATTCTCAACTGGACTGATCTGAGGTGTATTTCATGCTGGGTAAATTCTCTACAATCTAAATGATGTATAGCGATTGAATGAATAAATAATAATAATAGTTAATTTTTAAAAAAAGACAGAAGACATCAAAACTCCAGAGTGTAGCCACCGAGGCCAACCAAACTCCAGAACTCACAGTGAAATCTCAAGAACTTGATCAATCCGACCATGGAAAGATATACTTGGCTCAAGGGTGTGCTGAGGTGTGGCTCTCCAGTTAGTTCTGGCTACAATGCAGCCTCCAGAAAAGTGCCCAGGGGGTCATTAAGTGGGCTACTGTGATGGGAAATGAGAGAGGCTGACTTTTGGTAAGAACAGGAACAGAAGCAAACCAATCCACAGATGATCTGCTGCATATATGTATGCAAAGTATCATTTTTAAAAAGGTTTTTGTCATACGGAGAATGTAATCACTGGAGAGGAGGCAGTGAGAGGGAAAGTAAGAAATCATCTCTTATGAGGGGTGGCCACGCTGCAATCCCTTCTCTTCCACACTCCTCCTGGGATTTTGGCCATGTGCTCACATGCACTCAGCATGAGTTTCAACCCGACAGGTCCACGGATTTGAACTATGGTTAGCCATGTGGGAGTCTGGCGCCTTACCCACCACACCACCTGCTGGCACACAGAGTCTTTTAAAAACTGAGCAAAATAAGTGGTGTCATATCTTGTAAC
Organism: Tupaia belangeri chinensis; assembly: GCF_000334495.1. NCBI lineage: Eukaryota > Metazoa > Chordata > Mammalia > Scandentia > Tupaiidae > Tupaia > Tupaia belangeri. Next base: position 7,992,917 of record NW_006159506.1, read on the forward strand.
AGACTAATTTATTACATATTATCCATCTGATAAATAATATCAGGAAAGCTAGTTAACTGTTTAGGAAAAACAAAAAGTTCTCTCAACTCACAGTACCATATAAATTCCAGATGGAACTAGGAAAAAGAATTTTTTTAAAAGAATTATTTAGTTAATTTTACTTATTCTTATTCTTATTCTTATTTTAACCTGACCAGAGAGAGAGAGAAAGAGAAAGTCAAAAAGCAAGCCACCAGGTCTGGGATTCTAACTATAGTCAGCCATGTGGGAGTCCAGTACCTTAACCACTACTCCGCCCACTAACCCCAACAATAAAAGTTTTAATAATAAAACTTTGAGAGGACATGAAGGTAAGTATTTACATGATCTTTTAGTGGATAAAGACTTCTTACCTGCAACAGCAAAAGAACAAACACATTTTATAAATGTTAGATATGACAATACAAAAAATTTATATCTCTATGCCCCTAATATTATAAAGGATAATAAAAGGTATAGTGGTTACATCTCTGGACTCCCACAGGGCCAACCACGGTTCGAGTCCCAAACCTGGTGGCTTGAAAATCATGCCAAGCATGTGTTCATGCATGCCCAAGATCCAGGGAAGAGAAGGATGGAGAAGAGACTGTGGCACGGCCATTCTCCTGGGGACGTGATTTCTCACTGTCCGTCTCACTGTGTCTTTTTTCATGATTTCTCACTGTCCCTCTCACTGTGTCTTTTTTTCTTTCTCTAGCGAGCACACACATCCTAAAGCAAAAATTACTCTAAAATAAAGGGGGGGGGCAATGGATAGGTAGTATAGATATAGAAATAGCTTGTAATAACATCAGATGCTTTATTATTTTAAAACCCCAACAGAAAAAGTAAGCAAAAAAAGAGAGGAGCAATTAGGAGCAAAATATAAATGATTAACAAATACATGAAAAGATTCTATTTCACTAGGCATAAAAAAATGTGTTCTGATAAAGTCAGGCAAATAAATATAACTTCTCTATGTACATAGGCAATAAAATAGCAGATGACAACAACAGCATTCTCTTAGTTTATATGATTGCTTATCCTACACATTAAAAAAAAAAAAAAGCCCAGAAAAAGGATATAAAAATGCAAATAGTGCTTATCTCCAGGTGGTAGAATTACAGAGCATTTAAATTATATTGCTTATTCTCCCCCTTTTTTCTAAAATAAAGATCTATTATTCCTAATACTTTCAGTATGGAAGGAGGGAGGAAAGGCGGAGGGGAGAATGAGAAAGAGGAAGGAGAGGAGACAGGATTCTTCACCTTCAAGGTGTCAGGAGGCAATAATAAGTCTACAGTGATAAAAGGCTAGTGTTCAGACTACGTAAAGAACTCTTAGAACGCTTACAGCTCAATAAAAGGGGCTGGCAGGTGGCCTAGTGGCTAAGGGCGCTGGATTCCCACATGGCCGATCAGGCTTCGAGTCCTGGACCTGGTGGCTTGCTTTCTCACTTTCCCTTTCTCTCTTTCTGGTAAAATTAAAAAATAACAAATGGAATTAAATAAATAAATAAATCTTTCAAAGGAAAAAAAAAAGTCAATGCAATGGAAAAGTGGGCAACAGACTTAAATAGGTATTTCTCCAAAGAAGATGTACAAATGGTCAGAAACCACATGACCAGATGTTCCGTATTGTTTAGTCACTAGTGAATGACTGAAACCACAAGGAAGTGTCCCTTCACACCCACCAGGATGACAGGAAAGGGAAGAAAGCCAGGGGGGAAAGGAAGCAGTGATTATCTGATGGTTTTAGGAGTTTCTTTGGGGTGATAAAAATATTTCAGAATTAGAGTGGTGGTGGCTGCAGAGCCCCCTGAATGTGCTAAACACCACCAAGTGGCTTACTGGAAAATGGATAATTTGGGGACCAGCAGTTGGCATAATGGCTATGTCGCTGGACTCCCATGTAGTCAAATGCAGTTTGAGTCCTGGACCTGGTGGCTTAAACTCATGCCAGGCGCATGTGTGCGCATGCCCAAGATCCTGGGAGGAGAATGGAGGAGAAAGGATTGCCGGGTGGTTATCCCACCTGCGGGTTGATTTCTCGCTTCCTGTTTCTCTGTCTCTGTCTTTCTAAAGAGTGAATGTGCCCTATAGCAAAAACCTCTCCAAAAATAAAAGAGAAAAAATGTAATTTTATGTTATGTGAATTTCACCTAATTAAAAAAAAAAAAACACAGAACAATAACAAAAAAAAGTTTTGAAGTCCCCCCTGCCCCCAGTAGCAATGGTATCCGAATGTAGAGAACAATCTAAAGCAGATTCAGTACCTCCAAAATCCAAGACTGCGGACTCAGGGGAGTGCAGTAGGGTAGGTCCTGCCTGTGAGGACACCTGCATTTCATGGACAGTTTTTTAAATGTTTATTGATGAATGGGGTGGGAAACTGCTTTTAAAAACAAAGCAAAAGCCCAACAGCTAAACATATACAAAATGTTGATATTACTGACACTGTTTTTTCATATTTACTGATGAAAAAGAAACCCACGATCTAACTAAAATAATTAGCCACTCAAAGAAGCATACCAACAGATCATAATAGCTATTTTTCAGTCGCTTACAAGTGTGTCAGAACAGTTGAGTGTAATTTTAATTAAACAGATTTGCACTTAGGAGTACGATAACTGTCTTGCCATTTTCACATTATGGCATGAACAAGAAGGAAAAAAAATCATTCTTTTATTGCAACAAGCATGAACCTGAAGTATTGGTGTTATTTAAAATAAGCAGTGTAATTCTAATGTATGAATGCCTAATTCGGTCACATGGAGTAGATTCCAATTTGAGATTTCCACCTGGTACATCCCCTGGCTGAGTGGAGTGGCCCCCCTGAGACCTAGCATGATTTCGACACATGGAGGAAGGCCTCCACACAGAGAGAATGGGAGGAGCAGGCACTGCCTAGGGGCCCTGGCTGAAATCTCGGAGAAAGGAGACATTTGCTTCTTGAGAAGCACTTGAAGCTACTCTGCTCTGAAGGTTAGAGGGACCTTGAATTTTGGGTTCCTATTAACTATTAGAATTGTTCCATCTTGAATATCTATATTGATCTCCTTTACTTAAACTATGCTAAGAATAGCTTCTGTTCAGACTAGTCTTCTCAAGAATTTGATCTGCTTAATATTGCCAGATATAGTCCTGCATCGCACACGAGATAACATTATTTGGGACCCATTTAAATAGATTCTCTTGCACCAGGAATCCCAAAACTAAGATGTTCAGTGAACAGGTACTCATGGACGCATTCTAGGTTTAAAAAATTGAATCAGTTCTTCTCTGTTTTCTCTGTACTGTGTTCTTTGCACCTTCCTTCCCTAGCTTTCTCTATCTCATTTTGGGCAGGCTGTTTATGACGTGAGAGGTGAGTGGAGGTCATGTCTAATTTCCAGAACTATGTGCCCTTTGAATTCTACTGCACTCTGGTTGCCAAGGCATGGATTCTGCCTCCAGAGGAGGCAATTCTGTGCAGCGGGTAAACAGGCTCCCTGCCGTCCCAAACTGAAGAGAAATATTTGTAAATCGAGGGAGGTTTTTATATTTTTCTCTCCTCAGGTGTCATTTTAAGATACGCTGATGAACATACCGTTCAAATTCCACTCATATTTTCAGGTCTTAATTTGCGTGCCATATCCTCTCTTAAGTTAGATAGATCGGCTGTTCTCCATGAGGTGAATTTAATGAGGCTTGTCTTAAGTGGGCCACCCTGGTGCTGAGAACTCTGATCTCGAATGATCGTATCTGTGTAATTCCTCTTTCAGCTCTCTCATTCCTTTAAATGAGCTATATTATGAAGAAAAATATTGGGTCATCGGAAAAGTCATGATATGTTCTTCTATGCAAAGATGTACTCATGACTTTTCCGAGGAGCCAAGAAAAACAGGTAAATAATGGGGACCAGCAGATGGCATAGCAGTTGTATTGTTGGACTCCCACATGGCCAACCATGGTTTGAGTCCCAGATTCGGTGGCTTCAAACTCATGCTGGGCGCATGTACGTGTGTGCCCAAGATTCCAGAAGGAGAACAGAGAAGAAGGGATTGCAGTGTAGCCATCCCTCCAACCCCGAGGGGGTGATTTCTCATTTTCTGTCTCTCTCTACAGTGAGTGCACGAAAAAACTCTCTTAAAAAAAAAAAAAAAACAAACTATTTAAATAATAGTGAACTGACACCCTTCAATAGCACTATTTCAAATAACGATGACCAGACATGAAATTATTAAGAAGCAGATCTAGTTTCCAGAGTCAGGACATTTTGTTCTCTCTGTCAGACATCATATATCTATTAAATCAAATATTCTCTAATGAATAATATTTGTAAAAGAAATCTAAGTTAAAACATAACAGGAGGAAAATATAAAGAAATAAGAGTATCCAAAGTATTTTCTGTTATTGAACTAATTACTTAAGACTTTTTTCCTCATAATTTTAAAAAATTTATTTTAATTATTTCTTTTATGAGAGAGACTGCACCCCTACAGGCCATCAACTCTGTGATCCACCCTCCACCCAACCTCTAGCTAGCCGGACTGTGGGCACACACGCCTGATGTCCTCAGGGAGGACTCTGGACACAAACATGGAACCTTCCCAAGTGGATCAGCCTAGAAGAGCACTGTGTTTTATAGCTGAGCCACTGTCTTGCCCTGGGAAAACTTCTAATTGCCAAAAGTGATGTGGACCTATGTTCTGAGCACCCTCTTCAATCTTGCTCCTTCAAGAGCCAGCGTCTCCTGTGGCTTTCATCATCCAGCCTTGGCTCTTCAACCTCTACCTCTCAGTTTTTTCCCTCACTTTCTCTGCCATCCCTTGAACCTTGGTGTTCCTTGGGATTCTTTACTCATCTTACTCTTCCAGATATTCACTGGCATCTCATCATGGCTGGAGCTCCAACTGCCAAACACACATTCTAATCCTGGCCTCTCTCTCATGAATTCTGAGGTCAGTATCCCTGTGTGTCCCATCTCACACCCAGCAAATCCAAAAATAATAAAATAATCTTTTCCTCCAAAACATTGCTCCCCCTACTTAATCCCAATCTCAATGTCAAGCACCACCCTCTAGGTAACACAAGTGAGGATTCTGGGAGTTATTTTGTTCCTTTATCTCCATGATCCCTCCTGCAAATGGGCCCACCTTTCCTGTGGAGTTCAACTCCTAAGTATCTTTTCCACTGGTTGGCTTCTGCCCAAAGATCCTGACAGGTCCTCAGCTCAGGTTCACATCTCCTATCATCCAGACTATGATGATATACTTCAGGGCCCAGATGCAGTGACGCATGCTAAGTTGCTGCAAGATGGGACCACATGGAAGGCCTAGGTTAAACTCCCGGTTTCATCTAAAGACCCATACTGCGACATGCATCTGTGATTTCAGCCACTAGGGGAGGCTAAGGCAGGAGGATAGTGAGCTTGAGGCCACCCTGGGCAAAATATTCAAAGTTAAGACTCTGTCTATCAAAGAACCAGATGTGGTAGCATGCACCTGTGGTCCCAGCTGGGAAGCTGAGGCAGGAGGAACTTAACAGCAAGACTTGGTCTTGAACAGACACAGACATCCACATACACACCTCGACCTGTTTCCCAATCTCCAACCTTATCCTGGTGGACCAGGTTTCCACAGGGAAATCGATTATCATTTAAAAAACTGCACACAGTTGAATTAGTTCAACCACTTCCCACACTTTCATAAGAAAACACCATGTCTTTAAGGTCTAGCCCCTCTGAAATTTGCTGCTTCGTTTCCTCACTCCTCCATGCTTGCTTAAAGCCGGTCATGCCGAATTGCTCTCACATCTCGTCTTTCCGTCTTTGGATGTGCTGTCCAATCTGCCAGGCATTCTTGGCCCCTTCCAAATCAAATTCTTATTTGTCTTCCAAGATTCAGCTGAACCATGGACTGTAAATGTGTCTTGAGCATTTAAGACAAAGTGCTACCCCTGTTTGAAATCATGGTGGTGTTATAGTCCACTCAGCGAGAAAGAAGAGGACATCCAGACATAGCCAAATTTATTGGTATTTATTAACCTGGAAGCACAAGGAGGGTCTCATGTCTCTCAAAACTCCGCAGCGCTGAGTGCAAGGAGAAGGGTGCTTATAAAGGCAAAGATCACAAGTTCTTGTCCCAGTGACGTGATGATTACAAAGTGCAGTGGGCTGGGAAGAGTAGGGGGTAGATTTTACAACTGTAAAAGCAAGCAGAAGTGCAAGCAAAAGCGCATCACAGAGACAGAACAAGCAGGTAATCAGGTTAATTATTCCTAAGGGGATTGCTCCATCCCTGCCTGAACACAATGGCATCTCAATGGTCTCCATGGCTTCGGGAAGGTCGGTGTGTATCCCCTATCAGACTGCATGCTCCTTGAGGACAGGAGCTCATTTTTTCAAAATTGCTTTTTAACCTCCTGACCATAAACGTCGTGGATAGCAAGGTGCTGCATTAAGGTAAGCCTTCAGTACATGCTCACTGGAATGGATGAATCACCATTGACCCTGTGGTGGTTTTTAGTCACACTAGCTAAGTGGCAGAAAACCATTTCCAATTCATCTTGGGTAACATCTGGTGTCCCAGGGCCATTCTCAACCTCATCCCTGGAGTGCTCTCTCACAGGAAGTGGATCACTTCAGCCTGCTACGTCTTCCTTCTTGCTCTCTTTCTGGGCCCCAAATCTGCAATTCCAGGTGTCTTAGAACAAAAACGGTTTCACGTGAGGGAAACTCATGTTAAACCAGTTTAAACTACCAGGGAGTTACCCCTAGCTTATGGAATCTGAGGAAGCATTGGCAACAAAGTGGGGGCGGGCAGGGTGCAGCTGAGACCTGGGACACAAGGCAACCTGGGACTCAGACCCATTGGTGCCCCCTCTCTGCCTCTCCTCTCTGCTTTGCTTCCTCTCTCTCTCTGCTCACTATTTTCTCCCCATGATGGGAAACATGGCCAGAGATGGTTTCCAGGTACTCATAGCTTCACTGCCAGAAGATTAATCCCAGCTCTCTTTGGCTTTTCCATTAAATGCTACCCAAAAAAAGGCCTAGTTGCCTGGCTTTGCCAACTCTTGCATCAATCTATCAGGACAAGTGGCAGAGTCACACTCCACCATGTTGGGGACTCCCTTACTACCCATGTATATGGGGGAAGAAGCTGCTTCTAGAAAAGAGTGCTGACCGTCCGCATCAGAGTCCACTGCTGCGAGCGCTCTAAAGAGGATGTCCTTTGCAAACTCCACGTTCAAGAGATCCCATTTCTTTTCATTCTTTTTTTTTTTTTTTGGAGAGGATTTTGCTATAGGGCGCATTTGCTCGCCAGAAAGACAGAGAGAGAGACAGAGAGACAGAAAGCAAAAAATCACCCCCCAGGGGGCATGGCCATGCTGCAATCCCCTCTCCATTCTTTTCTTGGGATCTTGGGTACACATGCACACGCGCCTTGTGTGAATTTAAGCCACCAGGTCCAGGACTCAAACAGTGGTTGATTACATGGGAGTCCTACGACATAGCCATTACGCTAACTGCTGGTCCCAAGAGACCCCATTTCTCTGCTCTCTCTGTATAAGCATGTCTTTTTCTTTCCTTTCCTTCAAAAACTTTTCCCCGCTCCTCATCTGTGGCAAACAAACAAACACAAGCACATAACTTGACTCCTTGAATTTCTATCTAACCCGGTGATTATCCCCTCTTCCAATGAGAAAAGTGTTTCCTAGGTAACCAAGAATAATTTGCATTCTGCCTACAGATTTCTGCTTCTTAGAAGCCCGAATTTTGAAAGTATGCTTTGTATACGATATGACAAGCCTTCTTAAGGGCACTTTTCATTTTTGTTTGTTTGTTTTTGCCTTCTTTCTTTTATATGAATCTTTGGCCTGAACCAAACTGATTTTAAACCAGCAGTTTCTTCAGAATCCAACTTATCATAGGCCCAAGTAGTCCTGGCTTTTTATTTATTTATTTATTTATTTTGCTATAGGGCGCATGTGCTCACCAGAAAGACCGAGAGAGACAGAGAGACATAAAGCAAGAAATCACCCCCCAGGGGGGAGGGCCACGCCACAATCCCTTCTCCTCCATTCTCCTCTTGGGGTCTTGGGCACGCACGCACACACGGCCGGTGTGAGTTTAAGCCTCCAGGTCCGGGACTCCAACTGCATTTGACTACATGGGAGTTCAGTGACTTGCTGGTCCCCGCAAGTCCTATTTCTAAGGAATACTCCCTATGCCACTCTGTCTCCCTTGTAAGAAGTGGTCATAATCAACAGTAAGAAGTTCTAGTCACCCAGCTGGAAAATACCACTAATTGGGGTAATTTCTTGATCTGTTTACTAAACTGGGTCAGACATAGCCTGAGAAAAAAATGGCATGATGTATGATGTTGCTGAAATTTCATTCTCTTTTTCTTTTTTTAAAAAAGAATTAATTTATTTAACTTTATTTATTTATTTAATTAATTTTATTTGACCAGAGAGTGAGAGAGAGAGAAAGGAAGAAAGCAAGCCACCCAAGTTCAAGGTCTGGGCCTTGAACTGTGGTCGGCCATGTGGGAGTCCAGCATCCTTAAGCATCATGCCACCTGCTGGCCCCTCTTTGTCTGTCTCATTTGTTCATCCATTAGAAAGAAGTACTGAACACTTACTATATTCTAAATCCCAAATATAGGAGGAAGTTAGAGACCCAGTACTCAGTAACTCACAGTGCAGTGGTGGAAATGCAATGTGGCAATTGCTGTAACAGAGGATGTCTTAGGAAGGCTTATTCCACCATTACTGCAGAATTTCAAACATTACATACCATGTGCATTGCTGGACAATTATTGGATGATCTGATAGAAGAAATGATCATATTTAGTAAATACTAAGATACGCAATTATTTTAGTAAAATTCTGTGTCAATGTCTAGACTGTAGCTGCCACCTCTTGTACAGATATTCCACCTGCTTCATTTTCATGACTAATTTCCTCTTCTCTCACCCTACTATTCTCACTTCTCTCCAGGGGAAAGTGGAGGTGAAGACAAGAAGCCATATCTATCCAACACAGAATCCCAAAACTATTGTGGGGTGTTCTTTGTCCCCCGAGAAATGCAGCATTTATCGGATTCATCTTATAAAACTGTTAGGCTCACAGAAGATTATAAGGTAACTGGTACATTATTGATTTTGTCTTCGTTTCTCAATTATACTCCCATGGAAAAGACATTGCGTAAACTGAGATTCAGTCACGACTGACCTGACGTGGAATCTGCAAGCCTTTATTGGCACACGTTTACCTGGGGGGAAAGCCTAAGAAGGACTTGGAGGCGGAGCTTTGCAAGGCAGGCAGCAAGTGGGGTTCGAAGTGGGGCTGCCTGGGTCCTAAGTGACAAGCTGACACTGTGAAAGAAAGGATAGCTCTGCCCAAACCTGAAATACACAGGACGCCATGATGGCCCCAAAGCCTCAGTGCTGTGCCTGGGGGTTCCAGGGTACCCTGTGCCATCCAGTGGAGGTAAGCTTGCTTATGGATACTGTCTGGGTCTTCTAGAAATACTTAGGGGGCTCTGCTGGGGCCTGGGATCCATGAGAGCAGCGGGTAGTTCCATGCTGGGAACAACTGAACAAGAACTTAACGTAGCCTCCTCTGGGTCAATAGGCTGGAGCCGTTTGAACTCATGACTTCTCCTAAATCTTTGATTGGTGCGTTTGGCTCAGGAGACTCCCACTAAAGAGGAGAGTTCTCTATTTGCACTAGAAGGCCTTCTCATCTTCCTAGAAGTCTCTTGGAACATTCTACCTTCCCTTTTCCTCACTAGACACCTGATTAAATTGCAATCATGACAACACCTTCCTTGGCTCTAAACTCTGCAGGAATAAGTAGATCACTGTGACACCACAGACTACTCAAAACAAAACAAAAAAAAGAAACTGAAGCCCCCATAAAGACTAGCTGGACCCCTGGATTTCCTTACATCACTGTCCCCACACATCGTAGATTCATCCTATTTCTGGACTTCAATTCCATCTCAGAACAAACAGCTAGAAGCCCTGGGCCAGCTGTTCACTAGTGGAGCAGCCAGGCAGGGTTGCTGAAAATTCTGCTGCGACACGAAGTCTCACATCCCAGGAAACAGGCCTGCACATTCTTCTGTAACTAAGCCTGACCCAGAGCTCCACTCTACTAGGGACCACAATGCTGCCCCTAAGCCAGTTTCTCTGTGGCTGCTCTGGCCTCACTCATATCACAGATGAGCTGGCCTTCTACCAACTGTCCCTGGTAAGACGGAAAGCCTGCACTGTCAGGGCCATTTGCAACATCAGCTCATATCTGTGCACATCATGAGGCCCTCCCCATGGCTGACTATCAGTCCCCTACATGCCTGCCCTTTTCTTCCTTTTTTCTTTTTTAAGAGAGATATTTTGCTATAGGATGCATCTGCTTGCTGGAGAGATAGAGAGATAGAAAGTGAGAAATCATTCCCCAGGAGGAATAGGCACGTTGGAGCCCCTTCTCCTCCAGCCCCCCCTTGGGATTTTGGGCATGCACACACATGTACCCGGCATGAGTTTCAGGCCGCTCGATCCAGGACTCGAACCATGGTCAACTACATGGGAGTCCAGCCTGTAACCATTACACCATCTGCTGGCCCCACCCTTTGCCTTCTTTGGAGCATCCTCCTGGCTGCTGGAACCCAACCTCAGTCATGACCAAGCCAAGGAAAACAACTGGCCCAGGGGCTGCCACTGTGTGAACTGTGGCCTTGGCTTTGCATGAGGCTGGATCTTGTTAAGGAAGGGACCTGCAAGATGAGGCTCGAGTGTACCAGACCCATCTTGGATGTCTGAAAGTCTGAATTTTTGAAGAATGATCTTAACAGGAGTCACCTGGGTGCCCTTGAGACATCCTCACAGGCCCATTAGAGACAACATTAGAGTCTTAACTCCAAAACTACAATTAGGATAACCGTTCCTCTGAGGTTGTGAGTCAGATTGTACCTGAAGTCCTATGTCTCCTGGTTTCTGAAACAATGTCATTAACTGTGAGGGCCCAGGTACTCTCAAGGCTGAGCCCCCTGTGGAGTGGGAAGAACCAGGCAAGTGACGCACACGCAGGTGGGAGAAGGGGAGGACTCCCACTGCCGGCTCCACCCATTAAATCTCAGTGGCAGTGGAAAGAAGTGATTTTATGCATTGGAGTAACAAATTTAAAGCTTCAAACAATTTAGGGTCCCCCCTATAATCGCTCACAATGATGGAGTGAGGCTGCCCTTTCCACTGTGATCCCTGCCACTGATTCTGTGACTTATTTTCCCCTTCTCTTAGGGTGTACTGAATTAGAATTAGCTTTAACCTGGCTAATACTGACAGGGCTGGGACAGGGAAACATCAGAAGATGTGCGTTATATATTATATATATATTGCTATAGGGTGCGTGCACTAGCCAGAAAGACAGAGAGAGACAGAGAGACAGAAAGTGAGAAATCACCCCCCCAAGGGGGATGGCCATGCCATAATCCCTTCTCCTCCATTCTCCTCTTGGGATCTTGGGCACACATGCACATGCACCTGGCGTGAGTTTAAGCCACCGGGTCCAGGACTGGAACCACAGTCGACTACGTGGGAGTCCAGTGACATAGCCATTATGCCAACTTCTGGTTCCTATATTTAGTTTTTTTTATAATGAGGTGTGTGTGCTCGCTGGAGAGAGACAGAGAGAGGGAAAGTGAGAAAGAACTCCCCTTGAAGGTCACACCGCAATTCCTTCTCCTCCATTTTCCTCTCAGGATTTCAGGCATGCATGCACATGTGCCTGGCATAATTTTCAAACCACTGGGTCTCAAACTGTGGGAGGATAGTGCCCTAACCACTATGCCACATGCTGGCCCCAAGATGTACGTTAGTCTTACCTTGTTTCTTGGAGAGAGCATTCGCTCTTTACATATCACAAAGGTGCACACAATGCCAAAAGGAGACAATATTCAAAGAACTCCCCAAAAACCACTAATTAAAAGTCAAAGAGGAAGGGGTGGCTTCCTATTTAATTTTCACAAAGGTGTGCTGTACAAAAGACCACTGAGACATAGCTCATTAAATGCCTGGCCTCTCTCTCTGCCGAGCTGCTGAGTGGTCTCCTGCCCCTCCCTGTCTGTACAGAGACACTGCCCCTGGGGCCCAGCCAGGACAGCCCTGAAAATAATCCCAAAGAGTCCTTCAGCAAATGGTGATGTGCTAAGGCTGAGGCAGAACAAGGTGTTCGGGGACTGGACTAATTGTGTTTTAATTTGTCAAAGGCTGATGCACACGGGGCTGCTCTGGGCCAGTGGTGAGATTCACCTCTAGTGAAAGGCTGTAAAAAGAAGGCTAGGGGAAGAGAGGAGGGAGAAGGGAGGAAACAACAAATATCCAGGCTAAAAACGGTTCTTTAGAATTGCTTCCTGGAGGAGGAGGGCAGCAGGTGACATGGTAGTTAAAGGCGCTGGACACCCACATGGCTGACTGTGGTTCAAGTTCCATACCAGGCAGTTTGCTTTCTCACTTTTCCTCTCATCCTCTCATCTCTCTCTCTCTCTCTCTCTCTCTGTCCCTCTCTGGTTAAATTTAAAATAAATAAATAAATAAATAAATAAATATTAAACTAAAATAATAATAATAAAAAGGATTCAGAATTGCTTGATCAGTGTCCACACCACACACTTGTTCTTACACCCACACCATCAGCATCTCCATAAAAATGAAGAGAAGGGAAGAAAGCCAGGAGAACACGACAGCAGGCCTGGGAGCCTCTGGCCATCTCCGTGGACCCACACACTGTCAGTTTTAAGGGGATAAGGCAACACAGCTTCTGACAAGCTCCCTCCGTCCACGGCTCTCCCAAGACTAGTTGTTGTTGGCTTTGCATGGTCGGCTGCCTCTGAGTCCGGATAACTGCCCTGATTTGGTTTTGATGGAAGAAGCAGACTAGGGAATGATCTGCAAGCCAGAGGTACCACAGCATCGTCGGAACGCTGGTCCCATTCAGCTACCTAGCTCTGCTGACCAGCATTCCTGTCACGTTACTAAGTAGTTTTATTTTTTTTCTAAACATAAATGTACTCCTTACATTGTAGGAAGAATACGCATCATTTCAGAATGACAGAAAGTCTCAGTCTAATTCCCTTCATCACTAGAACTTCCCAGTCAGGAGTGTTAGGCTGCCAACTCCAAGACTCCTAGCCGTACTGAGGTTATGCACATGTTCCACTGCCTGTGGAAATCATTTTTCTTTCCCTTTGGTAGCTGCCCATTTTTTTTTTTTTAAGAACGCTGCAATTTTCAAACACTTCATATGTACAGCCTCATCCAATGTTCATAGTGACCATTTAATGACACTATTATTACTGCTGGTAGTAGATGAGAAAAATGAGGCTCAGAGAGTCTCAACATTATACATCTTGGCTGTGGAGAGTCAAGATTCAACCCAGGGGCTCCGACTCCATTAAACAACATTGCCTAGACTTCTTATGTCCTAAACGATTTCCAGTCATTGAATAAAAGTTCCTTGAAGGAATGAAGAAGGATTACTTAGGCATCGAGCAAAGTCCCCATGAAGCACCACTGTTGCAAACTTGGCAGGGAAATGGAAATGAGTTACCGTCTTAGTTTGTTCCTGCTGCTAGAACCACATTCCTGAGACCGGGTAATTTATAAATAACTGAAAATGATTTTCAGGAGCTTGGGAAGTCCAAGACCAAGGTGCCAACAGATGCAGTGTCTAGAAAGTCTTGCTCCCTGCTTCACAAATGGCTTTTCCTATGTGTCCTGACATGGCAGAAGGGACAAAAGGGATAAACGTTGTGTCAACTGGAGGAAGAGTTGAAAAGGCCAGGCAGCTCTCTGAAGGCTCTTGGATACAGACACGAATCTCCTTCATGATGACCTAGTAAGCACTTGTGATCACCTCCCCCAAAGCCCCATCTCTTCATACTACCACCGTCAGGAATAAGTTTCAACATGAATTTGTGAGGGACACAGACATTCAAACTATAGCAGCTATTATGCCATAGGCCCTAAGGATTTTCCATCAAGTAGAATAATCTAGAATGATCGAAACACAAATAAATAAAAGACATGAATAAGTCAGCCACGGGAACTCACCCACAGAGTGCCATACGTGAAGTACACATAGTGGTGACTGGAGGTGAGGGGAAACCGGCCAGTGAGCCCTTCTATCAGTAGTTGCGGTTGCTCTTCCAGTGACTTCCTACTCCAGGAAGTGGGGTGGGCTGTGGGGACTGCTGTCTCTAACTAGATTAATGAGGGATTCCTGACCTAACAGTGGTCCATTCACAGCCTGCTCAGGATCCAGTAGGCAGCTTGGTGCAAAGGACTCTAGTCAAAAAAGGTGCTGTCCAAAAGGGCTGCTGCCGTAGTAAGTCAGGCTAGTTCCTTCCACAGTTGTAATGAGGTCATGGAGAAGACTGGCCAGAAAAGCTTGCAGGGACTGCAGAGAGAGGTGGAGAAGTGAATGTGTCTGTGTGGGGTGGGGGAGTGGAGGATACAGACTAGCAAGGAGAAGGAAGGGGATGAGCAAAGCCAAAGGGAACAGATACACAAAAATGGGAAATTATCCATTGATTATAACATGTATAATAGTATCTTTAATTGGACTAATCTATAGTGCATTCATGCTGGAAAATTCATTTTGCAAGCTGTAATAATATACACTGATTGTATATGAATAAATTAATAAATAAAATAATTTTATATATATATAAAAAGGAGCAGATACAGAGGGCCTCTAATCTTTAGATCTACCTTAGTTCCTGAGAGCTTTCCAGTCCTGACTTAGGTATATCCTTGAATAAATCTCCTTTGTCTTAGAGAGTCTGCTGTGAGTCTGTGCTGGCAACAGTGGATGGAAACTAAGAGTCTCTGCTATAGAAAGCTTACTCACATGAACCAGAATCAGGACTGTGTGCAGCTCATTCGCAAGGTCTCAGAAGGAAGACACGCAGTGCCCGCTAGCCTGTTTCCTTGGTAAACCTTCTCAGACTGGTGGCCTTTGCCCTCTGAATCTCCAGCACTAGATGAGTCCTTCTCATTTCAAGCCAATGAAATGCTCCCGAGCTTCAGTTAAGTGCGAGAAACCATGCAGGCCACTCATTAGCTTCAACTGGCCTAATTGTCACTTCATAGTTTTCATTGCTACTGTACTTTCCACCTGTTAGCTCCATAAAAACAGGGATCATGTCTCAAAACCTTACGGCCCCACAGCAATTGGCTCAATGTTTTCCATAACACAGGAACTCAAGAAGCAATTGATGAATTTATTTATGGCATACCTCTTTGCATGAAGTTCAAAGAAGTCTAATCATTGCAATGCCTGAATCAGAAGCAATGTAATTTAAAGAGAGAACAAAGAAGGGTGTGCATAATCAGTAAACCCACTAACTTGTAAACCTGGGCCCACATGGCTAATGAGACCAAGGACAGGCACCTGATTCGGGAGAAGCCACCATCTGCCAGTGGCTTCCGATCTGGTGGGAAAAGCTGAGTTGGGCTAATCAGGTCCTTTTGTTGAAAGCACCAGAATCAGTCAAGGGACTTGCAGTTGGGGCTGAGTGGGGCAAGCTGAAGGTTCTGTATGCTCTGGGGCTGAGCTGGGAATGCTCAGATCTGTACCAGACAGAAGAGCAGAAGCTACAAGGTGGGAAAGTAGGGAGAGACACAGAGAGCATACAATATAAAACCAAATAAGAGAAGTAACACACAGAAGGAAAGAAAGTCAGATTCTTTTTCTTTTTTTTCTTTTTTCTTTTTTTTTTTTTTTTTTGCTATAGGGCATGTGCACTCACCAGAAAGACAGAGACAGAAAGCGAGAAATCACCCCTAGGGGGGATGGCCACACCACAATCCCTTCTCCATTCTCCTTTTGAGATCTTGGGCATGCACACACACACACTCAGCATGAGTTTAAGCCACCGGGTCCGGGACTCGAACCATGGTTGACTACATAGGAGTCCAGTTACACAGTCATTACATCAACTGCTGGTCCCAAAAGTCAGATTCTAAAGCAATCTTAGATCCTGTTCTTTTTGAAGCCTGGCTGCACTGTTGAGAGTTTCCTACATTCCAACAGGTGAGTCTCTGTTTCTAGGACCACAAGAAACCCTACTAGAACACTTTCCCTTGTGATATCATTTTAGCCTAATCTTTTATCTTCACCTCAAGATTTATTTTATACCCTGAACACATACATGAAATATTGCCAGATAGTCTGAAAGACCTCTGATCTTTCTCTTTTTTTAGAATTATTTTATTTAACTTTATTTATTTAATTTGACCAGAGAGGGACAGAGTGAACGTGAGAGAGAGAGGGAATGTGAGAAAGCAAGCCACCAGGTCCGGGACTCAAACCATAGTCAGCCATGTGTGGGAGTCCAAGCCCCTTAACCATCACACCACCTGCCGGCCCCCTGGCCTTTCTTTGATTAACTTTAAATCATGCCTAACTGTAAGACATGCAAGGAGTCAGCGAATGACAAAGGATATTCTTGGAAATAAACAAGTAGTTGAACAAATTGGATATTCCTTTTTGAATAAGAACCGTTGCCAGGATATTTCAGAGAGACATAAGCTGCTAAATATGAACCTAATTTCATAAAGTTAGACAAATGGGAGACATTTCTTCTTGATTACAGGTTACAGTATGCCCAGAAGGAGGATAGATGTTTAAGTTAGAAGAAAAGGGCATTTTGTTCCAACTAGTTTTCCAGAACCTTCTCCCAGTGAATTCCCCATTTAGCCTGTGAGCCATTTTATGTGCAACAGTCCTCGTAATTCAAAAATTTAATGTGCAAAAATCACAATGATGACTTAGAGGTGCGGGTAGGGTCTTCATCTGTGTTGTGATACCTGTGGGATACTGTCCCATCTGCTCGTACTGACTAAGTGATACCTGTGGGATACTGTCCCATCTGCTCATACTGAGTAGAGAAGTTAATCATGTGTCAGACATAAGGGGTCTTCACAAAGTTCATGGAAAATTCGTATTACGTAAAATCGATGCATGGACTTCACACCTTTTTTGCACCAAGATAAACTTTTATTCCATCTTTCTACTAACTTTTGCATGGCCCAACAAGTGAATCTAATAGACCTTTAGCACAGTTATGGATACATTTATCATCTTTAGTCTCTAAGTTCGTAAAAGAGATGGTACTTTTTTTATTGGAGAGGTTTTTTTTTGTTTTTTTTGTTTGTTTGTTTGTTTTTGCTATAGGGCGCATGCGCTCGCCAGACAGAGAGAGACAAAGAGAGATAGAAAGCAAGAAATCACCCCCCAGGGGGGATGGCCACGCTGCAATCCCTTCTCCTCCATTCTCTGCTCGGGATCTTGGGCATGCACACACACGCGCCCGGCGTGAGTTTAAGCCACTGGGTCCAGGACGTGAACCGTGGTGGACTACTAGTTAGTATGGATTGTCTGTGTAGACTGGCATTAGCAGAGTATTTCTCCTTTTTTTCTTTCTTCCCTTCCTCAAAAAAGATTAACTATTTTGCCCTATATCTGGGGGCCCGCAGGTGGCATAGTGATTACAGTGCTGAACTCCCACATGGCCAACCACAGTTCTGGACCTGACGACTTGAAAATCATGCTGGGGGCGTGTGGATATGTGCCTAAACTCCCAGGAGAAGAATGGAGAAGGTATTGTGGTGTGGCCATCACCTGGGGTGGTAGTGGGGGGAGTGATTTCTCACTTTCTCTCTCTCCATGTCTCTCTGGCAAGAGCATCCACCCTATGGGAAAAACCTTAAAAAAAAAAAAAACAGAACTGACACTGAGCATTGGACATCTTTATCTAGAGAACAAAGACCTTAAAAAGTACAGGAAGATGCAAAAATGTGGGGATTTGAAAGACTGGACAGAATGAAAAAGCTATATATAAGTCCTGCCAATTAAGATACGATACAACCGTTAAAATCAGTAGAGAAGAGACCATGAAGACAAGATTTGGTGACGACCCCTTTTCTAAAAGTTAGGGCTCAAAGGGGATCATTTAAAAGTGACAAGTCATGGGATCGCCAGGTGGCGTGGAGGTTGAGGGCACTGAGCTCCCACATGGCCGACCATGGTTTGAATCCTGACTGAGCTGCTTGCTTTCTCACTCCCCCCAACCCCTTCTCTCATTCTGTCTCTCCCTGGTCAAAATTAAATAAAGAAATAAAGTTAGATAAATAAATAAATAAA
Source organism: Tupaia belangeri chinensis (assembly GCF_000334495.1). Classification (NCBI taxonomy): domain Eukaryota; kingdom Metazoa; phylum Chordata; class Mammalia; order Scandentia; family Tupaiidae; genus Tupaia; species Tupaia belangeri. Next base: position 8,011,129 of record NW_006159506.1, read on the forward strand.
TAAATAAATAAATAAATAAATAAATTTAAATTAAATAATTCTTTTTTTGGAAAGGTTTTGCTGTAGGGCTCATATGCTCACCAGAAAGAGAGAGACAGAAAATGAGAAATCACCCCCACGGGGGGGATGGCCACACCACAATCCCTTCTCCTCTATTCTCCTTTTGGGATCTTAGGCACACATGCACATGTGCTTGGCGTTAGTTTAAGCCACCAGGTCTGGGACTCGAACCACGGTTGACTACATGGGAGTCCAGTGACATAGCCATTATGCCAACTGCTGGTCCTAATAAAATAATTCTTAAAAAAAAAAAAAAGGTGACAAGTCAGAAATGGAAATTAGATCACATCACTTAGCTCTCCTGCCCATTCCTTCCCTGTAGCTTCCAATTGCTGTTAGGATACAATCTCATGTGTCAGACCTTGTGCGTCATGGTCCTGCCTAACCCCAGTGCCATCTCTACCCACCTGTTATCACCGGTCCTCAGCCTTGCTTGGTTCCTGCGTGTTATTGGCTGCCTCCTGTCTTTTACATGTGCCCGTCCCTTAGGATTCAGAAGTACTATATGACACGCTTCTCTCCCCTCCACCCTCTACTTTTACTCTCTGTCTAAATGTCTCCAAGATAACCTGTCCTGACTCCTCAACTGAAAGCAGTTAATTATGCCCAATGCATTTTCCATCACAATGCTCACTACAAATTTGGGTAATTGTTTCTTTATTATCTGCCACTCCAGCAAGACTGTAAACTCCAAGAAGGCAGAGCTAAGTCTGGAAAACAATTAAACCCTCGGGCCTAGCACAGTTATGGGCGTGTATTAAGTGTCTAATAAATATTGACCAAGATACTAACAAAATAGCTTTAACCCTATAAACTGCTCTCTCTGCTACATCTCTTCTGTACTTACAACACAATATGATAAGAAATCACTTCTAAAAACAAAACTGAGAGGCTATAAGATCCTTAAAACATTCATTTTCATATGTTCCCTTTACTAAGACAGGGAAGATTAAAAATGCATTTTTGAAATATTTTCAGAGAGGACTGATTTTACTGATAAATTATTAGTTCACTACAAATACAGAAGATTTTGTGTTTTAGATACGGTAGGTTTCAGCAAAATTTTATTATATGTTCCTATATATTATGGGAAATAAGTGGGTCATTAGAAAAGTCATGACATACTTTTCTGTTTTTCTGTGCAAAAATGCATCATGATCTCTCTGACAATTCATTATTTGTCATACAGAGACATAAAGCATACAAGTAGAAAACTGTTCACTTACTTTGGATGTTCAAACTTGTCTATAAGATCAACCTTTTCCACTAGGTCTCCTCCAATTGTTCGGACCAAGTCATAGAAATCATTCTCTGTGTAATTCTCAGAGGGTAGCCAGAACGAAATGTCGTTTATCACAGCAGGATATTTGCTAAGAGGCTAACAAACAAGAGAAGAAAAGATAGATAGACTCATTAGTTGTATGAGGATACTCAAATTTTTCACAGAATATTTCACCTGGTTAACTAAGAAATGGTGGCAGAACATTATTTCAGCATCTGAATTTTCAGAAACAAAATGAACTTACAAGGTAAATCAATAGTCAAAATTAGCAAAATTCCATTATGAATGTTATAGATTCTTATCACATTCACATGTAACAGTACCATATATCTCCATTGATGTTCAATTTAGTCTAAAGCAATTTAAATATATCATATTTCAGTTTTTCCCATTTGAATACTAGCTGAGGAAAGCTTAAATTTAATTAACATGCGATTCATTAACTTCTTGTGATATTTTCAGGAAGCCATTTTAATAGGGAAACAAGTAAGGGCTTGTCAAAATTGATGTTTCAATTAGTAATGTTATTATTGGTTAGTATTTATAATTATTAAAATAAAGGACTGGGTTGGTAAGTAGGCATTTGGGGAGTTATTTTTCAAATGATGCCTTTAAGGAGATGATAAAAACAAATGTAGTCATTTCCTGCATTTTATTCTATTTTCCCAGTGTCTATATATTAACCACAACTACACACACACACACGCATGGATGCACACATAGATATAGATATGTTTTGGCCCATAAGTTATTACCACAATAAAAAAAGGTTTCATTATGTAACTATGAAATCCTAAGTGAATATCTGCTGAAGCTATAAATTTTTTAGACAGGAAAATTTATAAATTGATTTATGCCAAGCCTGATATCACCATAAAACTCTTTGGTGAATCATGGATCAGAAAAAAATATGTAACTTTTAAATGGCAACATCTCTGAAGCACTAAACACTCAAACATAAGTGATTATTCAGTTTGAAATATCAATCAAGTTGTCAATCAAATGCTTCAGTTTAGAACACACATTTTTTAACAAATGCAATAAAGCCACCATCTAGGTTCTCTTGATAAAATAGCTCAGCACTGAAAAAACACCCTGTTGTCTCTCCGAAAGTCACGATGATGTCTAAATCAATGGGTTAGTGTACACTAGGACCGGACAGGGATTTCATGGTCACACAGTTGCTTTTCCTTTTGACAATACCCTTTTGTCAAAAATGTGGAAGTTTAGGGAGATTAGTTAAGAAACTGGGATTGCCAAGGATTAGCATGAAATCTTCTCTATAACTAATCCAAACAGAGGACCACACTTTTGGTTCTTATGCGAGGAAAAGTGAAAGAGAGATAAATGGAAGTTGTCCCAGCTGAGCATCCGTGTTAGCAATCCATGGGGAACAGTCAGTGTGGTAACACACAGTCAGCCAGGACACTGTCCCCTAGACATTTAAAAGAACATATATTATGGCAAGTACAGTTATAAAAACCATGGGGTTAAAAGGAAAAACTGTCAGATAAGTTATTGTATAGCCAATCTATTTCAAGCTAAATGAATGAAATGAAACGAAACAGGTTTAAATAGTTTCACATCGGGAAGCATTCACTCCTCTAATAGGTAGCTGTCAGACGTGGGATACCTATTAATGGCCAACGGTTTTTGTAAGTAGGAGAAATAAAATTTTACTGTAAAGAATAAGGTAACTATGGGAACCAGCAGTTAGCATAATGGCTATGTCGCTGGATTCCCATGTAGTCGACCGCGGTTCGAGTACCGGACCCGGTGGCTTAAAACTCACGCCGGGCGCGTGTGCGTGCGTGCCCAAGATCCCGAGAGGAGAAGGGAGGAGAAGGGATTGCGGCGTGACCATCCCCCCTGGGGGGTGATTTCTCGCTTTCTGTCTCTCTGTCTCTCTCTGTCTGTCTGGCGAGCGCACGTGCCCTATAGCGAAAATCTCTCCAAAAAAAAAAAAAAGAAAAAGGAAACTACAGGGACCAGCAGTTGGCATAATGGCTATGTCACTGGACTCCCATGTAGTCAACCGCAGTTCGAGTTCGGACTTAAACTCAGGACGGGTGCATGTGCGTATGTGCCCAAGATCCTGAGAGGAGAATGGAGGGGAAGGGATATTGCGGCGTGGCCATCCCCCCAGGGGCGATTTCTCGCTTTCTGTCTCTCTCTGTCTTTCTGGTGAGCACACATGGCCTATAGCAAAACAAAAACAAAAACAAAAACACACAAGCAAACAAAACTCTCCAAAAAAAAAAAAAAGAGAGAGAGAGAGAGAAAGAAAAAGAATAAGGTAACTACAAATCCATGGTTACTAAGATATAGACTTTCACGTGCTTAATCTTCATTGGTGTTGAAAAAAAAAAAAAAGCAAAACTACCCAGTGACTTTGCATTGTTGCATAAAGTGCCAATTTCCACAAACTTCCACTTCTTTCTGATGTTCTCTAAGCTCAGGTCAGTCTGGCTTACCCGGTATCTTGTACAAACTGAGCTACTTCCTCCACATACCATTACCTGTCTTCTCCACTCCACTTCTGACACTCAGTTCCCATGTCCACTTCATATCCTCCTCTCCTCCGTCAGCCCCTTATTATGGCCGAGAACTTTTCATCCTTGTCATTGTGAAATTACTCCCTTCCTGTCTGTCTTCCCAGGATGTTACAATTTTTAAAGATGGGTGTGAATCTCTCTTTTTTTTTTCAGCTCTGAATATATTCGGTAGTCGGAAAGAGTCATGACATATATTTCTATGTTTTTCCATGCAGAATTGTGTCATGACTTTTCAGATGACCCAGCATTATTTTACCCAGTCCCTGTTTGGCTGCAGGTGTTGAACACCACCATGGAACAGCTCTGCCTTGTGTGAGCGAAGGCTATGCTAGAGCTGTTTTTCCATCTCTAACTGGGCCCACTAATGGACACACCAGGTAAGTAAGGCATGAGAGTTACCTGCATCCATGGCCTATCTTGTGATAGGGTTTACAGCCAATTGGAATGAAAGCCTAGAGCTGGAAAGTCAAAGGGAATTGATAGGGACTGGATAACCTACAATCATAGAATCATTGAATTTCAGAATCAGAGGGTACCTCAAAAGGTATCCAATACTCTATTTTCTTTCTCTTCCTTTTAGTTTGCCAGAGGGTACATGTGCTTGCCAGAGAGAGACAGAAGTGGGAGGAGAGAGAGAGAGAAAGTGAGAAAGCACCCCCATGGGGGTGATCATGCCACATTCCCTTCTATATTTCTCCTCCTTCTTGGGATTTTGAGCATGCATGCACATAAGCCTGGTGTATTAAAAGTCACTGGATCTGAGACTCGAACCTCACAGTCAACCATGTGGAATCCACCTGCCTTAATCACCATGCCACCAATAGGCCCAATATTATATATGTTTTCTCATTTCTTTTCCTTTAAACAGAGGTGTGCCCATTTTATTATAATCGTTTTATCAGATAACCATGTATTGATTAGTTCTTTGGATCCTCCATAGTTTTTGTATTTTTAAAAAATAATTGAGAAAGACATCAAAACTACACATGGAGCAAACACTTCAAAAGTCCCAAGTGAATATTATATGAACCATTATACATAACAATGAATTTGAAAGCTTGGATTAAATGGATAATTTTCACTCAAAATCAAAAACTTAAATGGATGACTACATATCAAACGGAATTACTGGTCAAATTTCCTTACAACAAAAATGTGAATGGATAGTCCACAATGTAACTTCACTAAACGTTTAAAGTGAATTAGTTCCTTTTGTCTATGAACTGTTTCATGAGATGTAAAAGGAGAGAAACCTAACACATTTTATGAGGTTGCTCCAAGTTTGAAGCCCAAACTAGGCAAGCACGGTACAATTCATTAAAAATTTTAGACACCTGTCATTTTATAGCCTATACCTCCCCCCCCCCCCCCCCCAAAAAAAAAAAAACTAGATAAAACTTTAGTGAACACAATTCAATAGCATATTCAACATGATATTACAAAATGACAAGTAGGGTTTACTCTAGAATTATGGGAATGATTCAAAATAAAAAAATAATCTACTAAGCAACATATGAAAACTCACACTGGATGCATGTGAGTGCATGCCCAAAATCCCAAGAGGAGAATGGAAGAGAAGTGATTGTGGCATGGCCATCTCCCCTAAGGGGTGAATTCTCACTTTCTGTCTCTCTATCTCTCAGGATACTATATGTGCCTTATAGCAAAAATCTCTCTTAAAAATTCTAATATTATTCTCTTTCTGAATAAGAAGATATATGTAATATTCTGTTCTTTAAATAAAAAATGTGTATACAAAAGGATTTGTTATCTTTAATAAATTGTTCTAACACCTGTATTTAGTATCTCTGTTCCTAAGTTAAAGAAAATCATTTTCTTTAGGAGTCCCTCTTCCCAACTACACATCTTCCTGATTATTATCTTTTAAAAAAGCACACACAAGTTTATGTCAACAATTAATTTCAATTTTATTTAAAATTTCTATTTTTAAATTCTATATTTGTTTCTTACATGCCACCTCTTTGTTAGGAAATAATTCTCCATGGAATTTCACACAGCTGGTGACAGCGTGTAAACCAAGCAGTCTTGAGAGACAGAGGTAATCTTTCTCTCAGGGGCAGAGAGCAGATTTGTTGCCTCACCAGGATAATGAAGATAAAGTCTTTTTCAGAAGCAAGATTGGGCAGATTTGCTAACAACCCATTTAAATGATTGAGAAGAAAACAAACCAAAGGAGCCAAAAAAAAAAAAATACAAGAGTCTTCCTAATAGCCAGTGTATATGCAGTATCCCCAAGCTACTCCGCATGCTGGGATTGAGGGTTAGAAGATCAATGTGAACAGGAACTCATCCACCTCTGCTCTGTGAATAGCAAAGTCAGTTTGTCTCTGAGGCAGGAGTCTCGTGTCATTCTACCCATGCGTATGAAACCATAACGGGCTACCTTGTCAACCTGGAGGTGGAGTAAAATTATAGGCCTTTCCCAAACCGAACACCTTTCCTTCTTTTTTACTTTTGCTCTCTCAGCTGAATGTTCTTCGAGAGTTTCTCTAGTGAATGTCTGTGGGAGGCAATACTTTGTACTTTCACAACTGAAACTCCTCACACTTAAATAATTTGTTGGGGCCCAACACTGTAGGTTCGGAGTTGTCTTCCCTCTGCACTTTAAAAAACATTTTCCTGGTACCTATTAGTAATGATGACAAGTCTGCTGTCAGTCACTGCTATTTCTTCAAATCTGTCTCTTCTCCCTGGCAGCTTGGAAGTCATGTGCCTTTATCCCTGAGGCTCTGTGGTTGGATTCTGATGAAGCAAGTCTGCATTTATCTCTATTTATTCTTCTCAGTACTCAGAGGGTGCTTTCAATCAGAAGGTGCAGATCTCACTCCACTTCTGAAAAATTACAGCCACCACCGCTCTGCCATTCCTTTTATTCTTTTCTGGAACTGCAATAACACAATCGTAAAGCTATAAATTTATCTTCCATTTTTCCTTTTCTCTTTTAAGGTTTTTGCCATTGGGCACATTCACTCACTGGGGAGAGAGAGAGAGAGAGAGAGACAGTGCGAGAGAAAGTAAGAAATCACCTCACAGGGAGAGATGGCCACACCTAATCCCTTCTTCATTCTCCTCCTGGTGTTTTGGGCATGCACGAACACATGCCTGCCAGGTATGGCACTAGAACCACAATCGGCCATGTGGGAGTACAGTCTTAACTATCACATACCACCTCTGGCTCCCATTTTTCTTCCTTTTTTTTCCCTCCCATTTTTCTTCTTTTAAAAAAAAAAAGTTTATTTATTTCTCCTGGAAGAGAAAAGGAAGGTGCATTCCCAACAGGGTGTTCCCACTGTAATCCACCCCTAGCCTCGGCCAGCCAGGATCACAGGCAGGCACTCACCCTGCATGCATGGAAAGACCTCAGGAAGAGAACCAGGGACCTTCCCATGCAGCCTGAGCATTGCAGAGCTTCCTGTTACCACTGCATACCACTGCAGATGGCCCCACTTTTCTTATCTGACCTATGTCAGCTTTTCATTTTTGTGTGTTGATGCTGCATTCTGGGTGAATGCCTCAGTGAGAGTTTCATATCTACCCATTCTCCTTTCAACTGAGTCTCGTCTCAATTGCTTTTGCTCTTTCTTTCCACAACTCTAACATTAACTTCTGAGAATCTTTTTTGTTCCATATCTATTTATATTTCATTTCTGCCCATTTTAGCTCCTTTGCTTCTTTTGGGTTGTTTTCGCTGTTGTCATTATTTCTCCATTGAGCTCTCTGAGGACATCAGGCATTTTTTTTCTTTTAAAGATTGTTTTTTGGTCAGCCTCATCCCACGTGACTGACTACAGTTCGAATCCTGTTCCTGGCAGCTTGAAAAACATGCCAGGTGTGTGTGTGCCCATGCATGCCCCAAATCTTGACAGGATGGAGAAATGGAGAGAAAAAAAAATTCAAGTATGAGCTCACCCCATGGTGGGGAGGGCAGTGCTCTCTCTCTCTCTCTTTTACTCTGGTGAGTGCACATACCCCTAGCAATAATGTTTTATTTAATTACTTAATTAATTTATTTATTTATTTTTGGAGATTTTTGCTATAGGGCATGTGCCCTTGCTGGACAGAGAGAGACAGAGAAAGAGAGACAGAAAGCAAGAAATCACCTTCCAGAAGGGATGGCCACACCACAATCCCTTCTTTTCCCTTCTCTTGGGCACGCATGCACATGCACCCAGCCTGAGTCTAGGACTTGAACTATGGTTGACTACATGGGAGTCCAGCGACATAACCATTAGGCCATCTGTTGGTCCCACAATAATGTTTTTAAAAGCTTTTTGGTTTTACTTTAATCTCCAATGAATTCAGACTCTAAAGTCAGAGTTCCTCATGTAGTTTGAAATTTGTGTGTATGCTGGCTTGTTTTCCATGGGAAATAACTGTGATTGTTCTTTCACTCATCACCCCTCACTGTTTAGAAGTTCTTCAGTTTCTAGTACTTGAAGTCCTAGCCTAGAATGGAGGGGACAGTGGTGGTCTGGGTTTCTGCCCAAGGGTAAAGTTCCTGATGATGAAATAGGCATCGTTTACATCGGTTCCTGTTAAGGAGGCTGGGCTGTCTTTGTCCTGCTCACTTCCCAGGGTCAAAGCTTCCTATAAACTAGAGGTTAGAGGAAGCCGTGAGTCAGAGGCTCCCTTTTAGACCAGGGACATGACCAATGTGCTGCTCCAGGGTGCAAGCAGAGTGCACACTCGGGCCGTTATTCACCAGTTTCCTTCAGTCCCGATACTCGACCAGGGCTAAGCTGCTGTCTCTACCTCCCACCTAGGACCCTGCAGCCCCCAGCACCTCAGCCTCGTGGATTGCTTTATATTTGTGTTTGTTTCCAGTCCACATAATAAATCTCTTTTTTTTGGGGGGGGGGATGCTTATGACTTGTTTTAAATTTATTTTATTCTTCCAAGAGAGACAGTGGCAGAGAGAGAGAGAGAGAGATGTACCCCCAACAGGGTTCCTACACCACTCTCCAGCCCCAGACTCTGCCAGCCAGATAAAGGGCCTGTGTGCCCACTATACACAAGAAGGCCTCCCAATTGAAACACAGGGCATTCCCACATGGGCCTAGTTGCGTTACTGCTGGGACACTATCTGGCCTCTAGTTACAACTCTGTAGTTTTCTCTTTTTAGATTTTTTTACCTATCACTGCTGTTTGGAGCAGGCAAATGTAGGCTACAAAGCAGCATCACCTTGACTCTCTCTGTCTTTACACAATGGTTCCTAACTATGTTAACGAGAAGGACAGACACCTCAGAGAATATGATAAAAGTTTCAAATTCTTGTTCTAGGAAAGTACCTATTTCACAAACATGGATTTTTGCCTATACGTTCTAAGATTCTAAGTAAAACTTATTCAATGAGTTAGAATAAGGACTCCCAGAGGCCAACAGATGGTATAATGGTTATGTTGCTGGACTTCCATGTAGTCGACCACAGTTTGAGTCCTGGACGTAGAGACTTAAAACTCAAATTGGGCATGTGTGTATGTGTGTGTGTGTGCCCACAATCCTGAGAGGAGAATGGAGAAGGGATTGTGGCATGGCCATACCCCTTGGGGGTGATTTCTCACTTTCTGTCACTCTGTGTCACTCCAGCGAGCGCACATTCCCTAGAGCAAAAAATCTCTCAAAAAAAGAATAAGGACCCCCATCTATGATTCACTCAAAATTGTGTGCCATCAGTTCAAATACACATAACTGAGATGACAGTAATAAGGGAGTTCAACAACATAAAAATCATACTTTATCAATGTATACTCACTTGGGTACATATACTTTGTGTATCTCTACATTATAAAGAATATATATCTTATGATAATAAAACCATACACAAGATGTGATTGATTGTTCTGTGGTAGCTACTAAATATAGTTATATTTAGTTCAATTTTTTTTGAGAGTTTTTTTGCTAACGGGTGCGTGCGCTTGCCAGATAGACAGAGAGAGACAGAGAGACAGAAAGCGAGAAATCACCCCCCAGGGGGGATGGTCACGCTGCAATCCCTTCTCCTCCATTCTCCTCTTGGGATCTTGGGCACGCACGCACACGCACCCGGCATGAGTTTGAAGCCACCGGGTCTGGGACGCGAACTGCGGTCGACTACGTGGGAGTCCAGTGACATAGCCATTACGCTAACTGCTGGTTCCCTATTTAATTCAATTTTAAGTCTACCTTTCATGGGCTGGATCATGGGCTTGGGCAACTCTAAAGACCACGCTAGTGTCAGAGCTGCCCATGGTTAGCTGAGGCCTCAGTCTTAAGTGCAAGCCTGCCCGGTCCCCTGCCCATTCTCACTGCTGTCCTTTCCCTCCCACTGGTGTTGATTCCAAGACCCCTGATGACAAGTTCCAGCACACTAATCTCTGTGTCTGAGCCAGCTTCCTGGAAGAATCTGACCTACAATGCAGAGACATCAACAAAATGCCAGCTGTCTGTTGATAAAAGAATTTGGTGTATCCAGGGGAATGACAAGGCTCAAGGAGTAGATTTTAGAGTGCCGCACACCGGGAATGGACTCTGACTCTACGCCACCAGCGATGTGGCATGGAGGCATCCTGGCAACATGGCACATACCATCCGCGTGGGCCACGGAGGCAAAGAATTGAACCACAGCTCATCAACGTGTTGGCAAGATGCCTTGTGGTCCTCTCGTGTTCCTGTGAGAAGCCACATGGAACCATATCCTGCTCACCTTTCTGACTCCCTGGGAGGCTGCCATGAGGCAGTTTCTCATTGCCTCCTGGGTTTTGAGGAGGTCTGAGGTTCTCAGAATAGAGCTGCAGAATATCAGGCCTCCTGGCTGCAGCCTATGACTAGCTCTTTGGCAATAAGGTACTCAGGATCACTGTTCAGTTACAGACTAAATTTCATGGCCCCCCAAAAAAGATACGTTGGAATCTTAACCTCCAATACCTCATATGGTGTGAACTTGAAGACAGGGTTTTGAACGGAGGCAATCCGGTTGAAATGAAATCATTAGGGTGGGCTCTAATCCAAAATGATTAATGTCTTTATAAAAATGGGGAAAGGTGAACATAGATACACAGGGAAAATGCCATGGAAAGATGGAGCCAGAGATTCAGATAATGCTTTTACAAGCCAAGAAATGCCAGAGCTTACCAACAAACCACCAGAAGCTAAAAAAGAGGCATGAAATCGATCCTCAGAAGGGACTCACCCTCGGGACCAGCAGTTAGCATAAGGCTATGTCACTGGACTCTCATGTAGTTGACCACGGTTCAAGTCCCGAACCCAGTGGCTTAAATTCACGCCGGGCGCGTGCATGTGCGTGCCCAAGATCCCAAGAGGAGAAAGGAGGAGAAGGGACTGTGGCATGGTCATCCCCTCTGGGGGATGATTTCTCGCTTTCTATCTCTCTGTCTCTCTCTGTCTTTCTGGCAAGCACACATGCTCCATAAGAAAAAAAAAAAAAAAAAAAAAAAAAAAGGGCCCCCCCAATCATCCCAGCCCAAAGGCTATGAAAGTAGCTCTGTAATTCATGTCCTTCTCCCCAAAACAAACAAACAAAAAGTGAAATTTCAGGCCTTGCTCTCTACACCCAGATAAGACCAGGACCAAAGCATTTCCAGGCTCATAATTGGCCAGCCCTCCCCCCACACCCTGGGCCTCACACTGGCCACGCTGTGGAGCTCTCGGCACTGATCCTCTGACAGGACGTTATCCAGAAGAACCCGCTGAGTCCCATTCAGCTGCTCCGAGTTGTAGACGAACGTGATGTTCTCGTAGAGCAGAGGACCACCTGAAGGGACAAGCACACTGTCTTCCCTGCTCCCTCTGTCCTCCCAAGGAGGGAGCCATAGAACATCTGGTAGCTTCCCTGTGAGCTTGGGAGAGCCAGTTCCTCATGAATATTTAAGAATGCAAAAGTTAATTACAAATCAGGAAACTTGATAAACACAATATGGATTCAGAAAAAAGGTCAATGTCTGACTACCAGACTTCCCCATGATAATATGCTCTGTTCAAAGAGTGCTTTAAATTGGATAGGGCCAGCCCGAGGCCTGGTGGGGGACATGGCTGGCTCACACTTGGCTAATGGAGCAGTTGAAGTTCTGGACCCGTGGCTTAATAACACACCAGGCATGGGGCCGAAATCCTGAAAGGACAGAGAAATGGAGAAGAGATTGAGGTGTAACCATGCCTCAAGGGGAAGCTTTTCTTCTTTGTTTTTTTTTTTCTATTTCTCTCTGGTAAGCACATTAAAAAAAAAAAAAAAAAAAAAGAAAGAAGGGACTCAGCCTGCCCGCACCCTGATCTCAGACTTGCAACCTACAGACCCATGAGACAGTAAGTTCCTGTTGTTAAAGCTGCCTGGTCCATGGCACCGATAATGACAACCCAAAAGAACTAATGCACCTTTCCCTTTGTCTCAGGGCTGTCCTTTTTGGTGTGAGAGCTGGCCCCTTAGGCTACTCTTCCCTCTGTGTCTGTGTAAGTACTAAACTATCTAAATCTAAATGTGGCATGTCATGTCTGTATAGTCAAACCAGTCAGGCTTTAGCTTTGGCCTTGTCTGGTGGGCTGTGGGCTCGACACCTGACTTATGACCAACATGTCTCACAGCTTCTAAAAAACGGAGTGAGCACCTAGGTACGCACACTGTGGCGGAGATGACACAAAATCACATTCACGAAGCGCACACAGAAGAGTGCTCTAGTCGACACATTGATTTGGACAGTTGAACAGATCCACAAGTAGATGGTACAATGACCCAGTTAAGAATAAGCTTGCTTGGGACCAGCAGATGGCATAAGGATTATGTTGCTGGACTCCCACATAATTGACTGTGGTTTGAGTCCTGGATCCAGTGGCTTAAAACTCATGCTGGGTGTGGGTACGTGGGTGCCCAAAAATCCTAAAGGGAGAATGGAGCAGAAGGGATCGCAACGTGGCTATCCTCCTGAAGGGTGACTTCTCGCTTTCTGTCTTTCTGGTAAGTGCACACACCCTATAGCAAACATCTCTCTCTTAAAAAAAAAAAAAAAAAAAAAGAATAAGTTTGCCAAAAGTCTTAGAGATAAGCATAAAACGTGAGATTCTGGTATAACATTATTCCATCTTAACTGGTCCCTGCTACAAGATTAACCCCATACTTGAATACAAATGTCTTCATGTACCAAGGTTAAAATCTCCCAAGGCTCCCTTCTTCCCATTCCGACATAAAATAAGAACTCTTTAGCCTCTACAAATCAGTTCACAAACATTTGCAAGAAAGACAGTCTTAGACTCTCAGCTGGTAACACAACCAGTAGGGCAGTACCTTTATCCCAGTGAAGTTTGTTGCTACATTAAAATTTTTCCCTTAATTTAAACTCCTTTCTGTTTTTTAATGTTACCCAGACAGGATAATAGATTATCCTCCTCCATCATGCAAATTTCTCTGTACTGGCCAATCATTAGTAAGTCAATCTCAGGTTTACTTCCCTTCAGGCTAAGTTATTATTTTTATTTATTTGACTCAGGAATTATTTTGACAGGCAGTTAGACGGGGGAGGATCTCTGTTTTCTCTGTAGATCTTCCACACACTTCTGAGGTTGTCAAGGTGACAAGCTTTTAAGTGAAACCAACATTAGGTAAAGGATTACTCTGTGGCTCCCAAAGGCACTGCTTCCTGTTTCTAGATCAGAACACACATCGCTTGATCTTCACTGCTATTATTATTATTAACAATAGTTACCATTTGCAGGTGCTGTGTGCCAGGAGCTGTTCCCATATCACTAAGGCACAGTGCAATCTGATTAGGTAGGGACTATTACTATTCCCGCGGTGTCCAAGAGGACGCTGAAACTTACAGGCCTTCACTAATCTAAGGTCAAGCAGCCGGTAAGTGGCAGAATCAAGATCAAACAGAGGTCTATGAAGGCCAGGTTGTGTTGTTAGCCCCTTCTGCTTTAAGGCCTCCCATGGACAACTAAAGGCTCTGTTTTAGCTTGAGCTTTTTACACCACCACCACAGACTGGGCGACTCGAATAACAAGCATTTCCTTTTCACACAGCTCTGGAGGCCATAGTTCAAGATGCCAGCTTGGTCAGGAGCTTGAAACCTCTCCTCTCAGTTTACACAGGGTTGTTTTTTGCTTTATCTTTACAAAGTGGAGGGTGGTTGAGGGAGGGAGAAAAAAATGGACAAACGAGCTCTCCTTACTCTTCCTAAGAGCGCACCCCTGCCATTCTTGAGGGCCCCACCTCATGACTGATTATCCCCAAAGGCTCCCCTGCCTACTGCTATCACTTCAGGGATGAGGATTTCGACCTAGGAATTTGGGGTGGCAACACAAAGATCCAGTCCGTTACAGCATCATAGGGAAGGGCCTAGTTTCTACTTCTGTTTCCAGAGATAGTCTAGTCAAGCCTAATTAACAATTATGGAAATGGCACCAAATCGAACATTTATCCCTAGGGTGCCTTGCATGGCATTTCCGTTTCAAATGAGTCATTTAACTTTCAGATTAATGATCTTGATTTATAAGCATTTCCAATCTCTTTACAGCCCACGTGATTGTGTTCTTATCTAAATTAACTTAAAACTCAGTTTTACCTATAAAAACAGTACTCGCAATCAATGGCTTTGTTTTACATCCGAATGCTTGATAGCTCTTACTGTAATTCCACCTATTCATTTTGTGATGAAAAACTACTTCTAAAATGTGGCTGGCAGGTTTGGTACGTTATGGACTCAGGTTGTTTTAACCTAGGATTCTATTCTGAATTGATGTGTACACATTCTCTTGCACAGTTCCAAGATTTTGTTTTTATTCTTCTTTAATTTCACCAAATGCTAGGAGCAAACTGGGATGGTCAGAAGAAGGCATAGTTTCTACTGAAGCAACCTTATGTTTTTTGAGCTTATTCATTTATTTTTTTAAATGAAGAGGTTTTTGCTGTAGGGCACGTGCACTCGCCAAAAAGACAGAGAGAGACAGAGAGACAGAAAACGAGAAATCACCCCCCAGGGGGGATGGCCATGCCGCAATCCTTTCTCCTTCATTCTCCTCTCGGGATTTTGGGCACGCATGCACACGCGCCCAGCGTGAGTTTAAGCCACCAGGTCCGGGACTCAAACCGCTGTCGACTACATGGGAGTCCAACAACATAGCCATTACGCTAACTGCTGGCCCCAGTGTATTCATTTCTTGAGAGAGACACAGAGACAAAGAGAGAGGAGAAAAACAACACTAATAATAAGACCTCACGCCATAATCCTCCCTTAGTCCTTGCAGCCAGTGGTTCAGAGGCATGCATACCACTGTATACAGGTTGCCTGCTGCACCGAACCCGCAATCGTCACTTGGATTCCGCATGCTTTAGCAGTGTATACTTCTGGCTCACAGTACTGGCCCTACTCAGGCAACTTTTATCCTGTCACTTCACCAAGACATCATGAGACTCAGTAAGTTCTAAACATTCTTCTCAACTTTACTATAGGTTGAGTATTCCTTATCCAAAATACCTGGGATCAGAAGTGTTTTAGATTTCGATTTTTTTCTTTCTGGATGTTGGAATATGTGCATATGTATAAAATGAGATACTTTGGAAGTGAAACCCAAGTCTAAAGATGAAAATCATTGTTGTTTCCTGTTTGCTTTACACAGGTGGCTTGAAGGTAATTTTATAGAATATTTTTATATGGCAGCATTTTGAATGTGACACATCACATGAGGCCAGATGCAGAATCTTCCATTTGTGGCATTCAAGTAGTTGTTCAAAACGTTTCAGGATTTGGAGCATTTTCGATTTGGGACTTTTGGATTTCAGATGCTCAAGCCAGAGTGTTTCTCATATAGGGGCTTAACTTTTGATAGAATTTCAGTTCTTTTTGAAGATTCACACACACACACACACACACACACACACAAAGAGTTCCATAATGAAACTATGTAGAACATTAATTCCAGTAAACGTCTATTCAATTCATTTTTTTCTGAGTTAGTGATTTTATTTCCTTTAGGTATTTATTCCATAGAAGTAGATTTGATGGGTCATATGGCGGTGCTATTTTTAATGAATTCTTTTTGCTTTCCTATCATGATCCCCCAACCATCTCTTGAGGATAGAAACAGAATTTCAACACTTTTTGAAGTCTCTCATATTTACTTTAAAGCTCTAGAATGCTTTAAAATAAATCACATGCCCCCATGTATTTGAAAAATGAAGATATCATCAGGTTTCCTAGTTAAATAGGGCGGCAGTAGGGAGCCACTGTATGTAATCCCGTATTTTCCACTGTATCTTAGGGACTCTGAGCAAAGTTTCAAGGCTCCTTTCTGAATGCAATAACTTTTCATTTAAAGAAATGCAATAACTTTCTGTTCTTTTTCTTTTCTAAAACTGAAAAAGCAAGACTAAAAAAGCTTCGTTAAAATAAAATATTGCATGTGTCTCTGGTTAGAGAAGACATTGCAGAAGGAGTGGGAGCCTAAAGCCCAGAGCCTAAAGTTTCACTGACTTAGAACATGTGAACCAAATATTTTATACAAAGTGAAAATGTCAACAATAAATTACTATCTTTTGGGCTGATGAAAATGCTCTAAAATGTATTGTTAGGAATGGCTACATATCTCTGTGAATGCACTGAAAAAATAACCCACTGAATTGTAGACTTTAAATGGGGTGACTTTTAATGT
>NW_006159506.1:8030183-8033233 GCF_000334495.1 Tupaia belangeri chinensis
CAATGCTTTGTTCAAAATCAGTAAAGATCAAACTTTAGAATTTAACAGAAGAGTTTTTACAGAATGGACTCTCTTGGATTTGATGGTCTTCCTTTCTTTTTTGCCCTAATCTTTTCTTCATAATCCTCTGTAGTGGTTCTTTGGGGCAAGATCCCTTGGTATTGGTTTTAATATTTCTTTCAGAACTCCACAGTACCACAGAATTAACATGGCTTCCACTGCTTCTCTGCAGTGACTCCCTAACCCCACAAGTAGGTAGGCATTCACGCTGTGCCTATGTCTGAGTCTTTCTTCTCTACCCCATTTGGTGACAGAAATAGCCAAGGAAAGTGGGTTAGGCTAAATTAATTACTTTTGAAAACATGTACAGATTTGCTATTTCTAGAAAATAGTCTAATATGAACTCATAGGGTAGAAATGAAGAGGAAACAAAATAGCTAAACATGACTCCCTGAATTTTTTTAAAATTGTGCATGCTCTCTAGAGAGAGACAGAGAGGGAGGAAGCACCCCTGATGGGATACTGTCAAGCCTCAATCCCTTCTTGTCCATTTCTGCACCTCATCAGGATTTTGGGCATGCAAACACATGCATGTGGTATATTTTTCAAGTTTTTGGGGTTAGGATTGGAATCTTAGTCAGTCATGTGGGTTCCAGTTTCTTAAACCACTAGGTTATGGGCATGGCCCAACCACCTAGGTTTTGTTTTGTTTTATTTTGAGAGAGATTTTTGCTATAGGGCACATGTGCTCGCCAGAGAGGCAGAGAGAGACAGAGAGACAGAAAGCAAGAAAAGGCCGCCAACCCCGTGCAAGGGGGTCTGGCCACACCACAATCCCTTCTCCTCCATGCTCCTCTCAGGATTTTGGGTATGCATGTACATGCACCCAGTGTGTGTTCTAAGCCACCAGGTCCAGGACTCAAACGGCTGTCGACTACATGGGAGTCCAGTGAGGTAACCATTATGCCATCTGCTGGTCCCCCACGTAGATTTTTTAAGAGAAAACATAAATAGCTACTCTGGAAATGGAAAGTATCAGCAGGAGGATGGGAGGAGGAAGGAAATACAATGCAGACGTAAGGGAAAGGTGACAGTCTTTATATGTCTGGTGGTGGTTACCAGGGTACCCATTGCATTATTATGCTATATAATGCAAATCTATTCTATATTTTCTAAATAGCAAATAATAGATTAAAAATGAAAAGGGAGATAATATCAAGGCTTAGTCATTATCCAGAGAAATTATGGAATGGAGGGAAATGGTTATATGTTCGCATTTTTTTTTTAATTTGTTTTCCTGGGACTGGCAGTAGGCATTAATGTCTATGTCGCTGGACTCCCATGTAGTTGACTGTGGTTCAAGTCCTGGACTCAGTGGCTTAAACTCACGCCAGGCGTGTGTGCATGCATGCCCAAGATCCATAGAGGAGAATGGAGGAGAAAGGATTGTGGTGTGGCCATCCCCCCTAGAGGGTGATTTCTCGCTTTCTCTCTGTCTCTCTCTGTCTCTCTGGCAAGCACACACGCCTTATAGCAAAACCCTCTCAAAAAAAAAAATTTTGTTTTCCTACAAGGGTCTTCAAAAAGTTGATATGCATGCGATATAAAACTACGCATGGATTTCAAAATTCTTTTGTACCAAAATAAACCCATCCTTTAATGCTATCTTCCCACAAACTTTCTGAAGTCCTCTCATATAGCTAAAATAAAATCCCAGCTGTTAACGTTAGCATCTACTTCAACAAGGAAGACAGTGAGTTCAGCCTTTTCACATTAGGCAGAAATGTAAAGCACAATTGTCTTTTGCACCAAATTCAAATGAATCCAATAAAAGCTACGAGGGTGACTCAGGGCTCTGATGGACAAACACCATCTCCTGAGCTCGAGTGATGAAAACCGGTAGATAACGCACATGCTGTCAGTCATCGGGGGACGGTATATCAGCGTCTATGATGTATCTTGCCTGTCCTGGCTGTTCTGGGTACTTGATCTTGGTCTCTGCTTCCTAGGAGCTCAAGACAAGGGGGGACGGAGACAGTACAGGGATAGGAGTAGAAGACATAAAGGAGGAGGAAGGAAATGCATGCAGATGTAAGGGAAAGGTGACAGTCGTTATATGTTTGAGACAGTACAGGGATAGGAGTAGAAGACATAAATAGCTACTCTGGAAATGGAAGGCAGCAGGAGGATGGGAGGAGGAAGGAAACGCATGCAGATGTAAGGGAAAGGTGACAGTCTTTATATGTTTGGCCAATCTAAACTATCCCATGGGACATCATAGGGGTACCTCGAAAAACCTGGGCAACTGTCAAGTACATCTGTGAAATGACAGGTCTGACTAAGTGGGGTGGCGGAACGTGATATGCATTATTAGGGGGAGGGCCAGCTGCTGACATGGAGGTAATGCAACTGTACCCACAGGGGCAGGTCTAGGGTTGGTGTCCCAAAGCCTCCTCTGTGCATACCCAGGATGCGTGTGCACATGCCCGTGATCTGGGCTAGCTGAGAATGGGAGTTAATGCTGACAAGAGGACCCTGCTGAGGGTGCCTATCTCTCTATCTCTCTCTCTCTGATGAAGAAAGAAATAAACTGTAAATATTACTAGTATGGGGACCAGCAGATGGTGTAATGGTTACCTTGCTGGACTCTCACGTAGTTGACCATGGTTCAAGTCTTGCACCCAGTCATTTAAAACTCATGTGGGGCATCTGTGCATGCGTGCCCAAGATCCTGAGAGAAGAATGGAGGAGAAGGGATTGCGGCATGGCCATCCCCCCACCCTGGGGGGTGATTACTTGCTTTCTGTCCCTCTGTTTCTGACTGTCTCTCCAGTGAGCACACACACCCCATAGAAAAAGTCTCTCTCAAAAAAAAATTACTAGTATGGTCTCTCCTGCCTAAATTTTAAACTAAAAAGACAACTACAATGCAAAGTTTGGGGTCCACAGAGTATCTAAACTATGACATCTTGCCTCTCAGAGGAAAGAAAGAAAGAAAGAAAGAAAGAAAGAAAGAAAGAAAGAAAGAAAGAAAGAAAGAAAGAAAGAAA
>NW_006159506.1:8033472-8043576 GCF_000334495.1 Tupaia belangeri chinensis
AGAGAAGAAAAGAAGGAAGGAAGGAAGGAAGGAAGGAAGGAAGGAAGGAAGGAAGGAAGGAAGGAAGGACGAACGAACGAACCAGCAGGAGCTGGGTGAACACATTTACATCCTGACTTCCAGGCTGCCCCAGGTCTCACCTCCACTCAAATCACATGCTCCAGGGTACACATGGAGAGGGAAGTGAGGCAGCTAGCGTGCTCCAGGGTGCACGGATACTGAGTGGGTGGAGAGGGAGCGGTGGGACTGAACTCCCACAGTCCCCATTCATCCATAAATCACAGCACACCCAGCAGAGAGGTCCGCCCTTCTTCCTGAGGGCCTCCCTGAATAAGCTGAACCCCCAGTGATCCTGCTGCCTCTTCTGTCTCTTAAAACCCTCTCTATTCCATTTTAGGCTCAGCAAACTCCTCCATTTAAAACAGGAATCAAGTATTTCCCCACTGAATTGTTTGAAAATCAAATGGGATAAAATAAATGAAAAATCTTCATAAGTTACAAAACACCATACAAGGCCAAGTGTGATTACACCTTTTCCTTTGTTTTGTAAGCTTAAAAAAACAATCAGATTGGGAACCAGCAGTTAGCGTAATGGCTATGTCGCTGGACTCCCATGTAGTCGACCGCGGTTTGCGTCCTGGACCCGGTGGCTTAAAACTCATGCCGGGCGCGTGTGCGTACATGCCCAAGATCCCGAGAGGAGAATGGAGGAGAAGGGATTGCGGCATGACCATCCCCCCTGGGGGGTGAGTTCTCGCTTTCTGTCTCTATGTCTCTCTCTGTCTGTCTGACGAGCGCATGCGCCCTATAGCAAAAAAAACTCTCCCCCCCCCAAAAAAAAAATCAGATTAACCAATAACGCTGGTTACCACGTGGTGCTACCCTGTGCCAGGCAATTACTTCATTTCATCTTCAAATGATGCCTACAAGAAAGTCACGCAGCTGCTTCACCTCAGCTCTGCCACTTGCTAGCTTTTGCGACCTTGAGCAGCTCTTAACTGCTCAGTTCCCCATCTGAAGGGGGTCCACTGAAGTAGGCCCTCTTACTGTTTCCTTGAGGATTAAAGGCAGTAGTGCTCATAAAGCACATAGTAGGTGCACATGTGTTTATTACTTTATTTCTCATACAGCTGAATCAGGATTGAATTTGAACCCAGCACCCTCTCCCCACTCCTTACATTGTGCCACGTCTTATTCATTATGGTCCATCATGTAGGGAAGGGTTTCTGTGTCTGTTTCCATCACCTGGTTAACTAGTAAGAAGGGCCATTTTGAGAAATCCCTCTTTCTACGAAGCATGGTGCCTGGCACCCGATGATAACTAACATTTGTGGAATTGAATGAGAAAGTCTCGTGGTTCTTTGGAGATCCCTGTTTTCACCAATTTGGATTTGGCTGTAGTGTCAAAGAAAGTTGGTTCTTGGGGCAGGGAAGCAGGAAACACCGAGAAGGGCCAACAGAGAAATACTGAGAAAAGAGGAAAGTAAAACAATTGGAAAGAGAGGTGGGACACATTTCCCCCTCAGGTACGATGAGATAGATCTCTTTGGACAGAAAGAACGAAGGGATTGCAAAAGGGAAACTTGGAAATGCCAAAGGCCATATAGAACTTTGTTCTAGAGTCTTAAGGAGTCAAGCGTAGAGGTAGAGAGGATAAACAACAGGAACAGAATGCTCAAAGTTCAGTGTTACAAAGCGGAAGGGACCTTCAGATTTGCTCTTAGGCTAATGAAGCACTTACAGGCACATACTGTTTAACTGGCCTTCATTTTATTGTGCTTTGTAGATTTTATTTATTTATTTATTTATTTATTTATTTATTTTACAAATTGAAGGTTTGTGGCAACCCATGTCAAGCAATTCTAGTCACATCATTTTTCTAACAGCATGTGCTCATAGTGTCTCTGTCACATATCGGTAATTCTTGCAATATTTCAAACTTTGCCATTATTTGTGTATCTGTTATGATGATCTGTGGTTAGTGATATTTGATGTTACTCTGTTGTCATTGTTTGGGGACACCATGAACTACAGCCATTTAAGGCAGCAAACTTAAGAGATAAATGTTATACTGTTCTGGTGTTCCACTACTAACCAATGGTTTCTCCATCTGTCCCACTCTCTTTTTGTCTTCTTATTCCTGAGACACAACAATACTGAAATAAGGCAAATTAACAACTATAATGAGCTCCGTTGTTCAAATGAAAGGAAGAATCACACATCTCACTTAAAATCAAAAGCTAAAAACTATTAAGCGTAATGAGGAAGGCATGGCAAAAGCAAAGCTAGGCCAAAACTAAGTCTCTTGCACCGAAGATGTGAATGCAAATAAATAAATAAACAAAGTTCCTGGAGAAAATGAAAAGTGCTATTTCAGTGAACACATGAACGGTAGGAGATCAAAACAGCCTTACTGCTGATATAAAGCTTTAGTGGTCTGGATAGAAAATCAAACCAGTCACACCATTCCTCTAAGCCAAAGCCTAATCCAGAGCAAGGCCCTAACTCTTCAATTCTATGAAGGCTGAGAGAAGTGAGGAAGGTACAGAAAAAAGAGACAGAAACTAGCAGAGATTGGTTCAAAAAGTTTAAGGAAAGAAGCCATCTTATAATACATAAGTGCAAAATGAAGCAGCAAGTGCTGCCATAGAAGCTGCAGCAAGTTAACCAGAAGATCTAGCTAACATAATTGATGAAGGCGGCTACACCAAACAATGAATTCTCAATGTAGATGAAACAGCCTTCTATTATAAGATGCTATCTAGGACTTTCATAGCTAAAGAGAAGTGAATCCTTCTTTCAGAGCTTCAAAGGACAGTCTGGCTCTCTTGTTAGGAGGGAATATAGTTGATAATATTTTGTTTAGTTTTGTTGTCAGTCAAAATAGTTTATTCATGGGCACAGTTAAAAAGGTTCAGTTTAAGAGGACAGAATGCACCACAAAGTCTTGTGAGTAAGGAAAGAATGGGAAAAATATATTCAAAGTGTTAAGTGAAAAACAATTTCAACCAAGAATACTATACCCAGCAAGATTATCTTTCCTATGGGAAAAAAAGACAAAAACATTTTTAGATAGACAAAACCTGAAAGAATTTACCAGCACCATACCAGCTCTCCGAAAAGTGCTGAAAGGAGTGCTATATCAGGACAAACTAAAGTTGGACACACAGAAATAAGAGTACAAGAAATAACCAAAAAAATGTTCACTCTAATGGTAGGGACAAGTCCAGAGTTGAATGTTAACTTCCAGAGTTAAAATGGAAGATCAGACCACAGTAACAATGCAAATGCAACAGAAGAGAGATTAATTTCGTGAGTCTGAAATAGTGAAATATAATTTCTTGACTTTGGACTAAAGCTTTATTGATTTCCTTAGAAGCTCTTATTTCCATATTTAAGGATTTTTGTCTTCTCTTGAACTGTTGATAGGTTCATCTACCTACTATTTGAACTGAATCCTAACCTTTTTCCATTTTAAGAAAATTTCTCTTAACATTTTTTTATTTTGATCTATCAAAACTAAAACTTTTTTAAAATTAAAAATGCATTAAAAATACCTACTAATACCTATTTAATGACTGTAGTAAGCTATAGAGCAGCGAGGTGGTACTTTATAGTATATTCACTTTCCTCACTGAGGTTTATGCCTAAAATCAGACATGTGTTCTTAAATATGTATATATCAGCTAAGCTTGATATTGGAAGTCTATAAATTAATTAAGATCTTTAGTGAACCAATAAAATGTGGGAAAAAAATGGCATTTGTATATAGCAAATACAGTGTGGGAGAAGGGGAGATGTTAGCGGAGAGTAAGAGATAGGGAATCAAGGGAGGAAAAAAAAAGCAAAATATATAAGAAACAAGAAATAGATAATTATTTGTTGATGATAACATGTATGGTAATGTCCTTGATTGAGCCAATATACAATGTATACTGGATGGAAAAATCTCATTTTGTATACTGTATTGATGTACAGTGAATGACTGTAAACAAATACATTAATTAATTAACTAATTTTTCAAAAAGTGAAAAAAAAACGCATCACAAAGTCTTTACAAATTCTTAACAGAAGCTGCCATGGAATGATCTACTCCCTAAAAATGGGTGAATGCACTGAGGATACTAATTTTTAATCGTGAGAGTCTCTTCTAGAGGAGAACAGGGTTATGTTTCACTTTCTTTAGAAGCTTTAAAGCAAAACTACCTCTAACCTATAAGCTGCATGTACCTCCTGATTGAAAAATCCGACTCTAAATGCAAAATAGAAAGCCTACTCCAATGATTACATAAGTCAGAAGGTGGCAGTCATGACTATTAACTCTTCTTTGATCCATAAGATTTTTTTATGTATATCAAAATGATTTCTGATTTTCAAGCCCACTCAACTAAAATAATGATGATGGTGGTCATGGATATTTCCCTCAAGTACTATGGCTGCTAATTTTTCTAATTTCTTGCTGTTTGTCTGACTTCCCCAATCTCTACAGCTCTCTAGTTTGCTCCTATTTTTTACAGGGTTGCAAAAGTTTGAAAAATAAGACCCTTATATGTGGATGTCTTCACAGAACAAACACACATAAAGGAATTGACTGAAATAAGCATTGTGGGGTAGATCCCAGAAGGTAACACTCTGGAACAAAGGATCTATATAGCCAGAACTACTAATACCAAATCTAAAATTGTCCTGTTCCAGCAGGTTTACCTTCAAGGACTGGGAAACAGGTCCCAGCATCAAGGAGGGAAGGTGGACAAGAGTCAAGGGCTGGACCCTTCTGCTGTTCTTAAGGTCCTACTTATTAGCACTTCAGCCTCAGCTTCATGCTTACTGACACCATCGCCCAGTTTGTACATGTGGCTGGCATTGGTGCAGGCCCACACATGTCACAAGTTTTGATGGAATGTTTACTAGTCAGGCTCATGTCCTTAGAAATAGCAGGGATGCCCTGCAGGGACATGACACTGAAGTTGAAGCAGCTAGAGGCATAGTTACTGTCACAAGCCCTTGTGTAGTAGTCTCTGACCTTCCCCAGGTCAGGCTGGCTATCCTTACTGACCTGTCCATCATGTGCAGAGAGACCAATGTTGTGACAAGCTTTGACAGACATCTTTCTGGGTTTCTTGCAAGCTATCAGAAAGTAGCTGGAGGCAGCTTTCAGGTCGTGGGAAGAACACCTTTCCAGTTATATAATAGGCCCCTAGCTTGTAGCAGCTATCATTGTGCTTGTCCTCTTCACGGTTACAGTTCAACACCATGGTAGCCTCATCAAAATTCATCTGAATCCCTTCCAAATAGTCTACCAGCTGATAGCAACCACCTAGGTCCTTCTTGTGGTAGCCCTGGTAGTTGTACGCCACCTCCATGTTCTTCAGGAAAGACTTCACCTACTCCTCAACCTGGAGGTCCATCAAACCTGCCATCACAGGTGACTTTAAGTTGAAGCCAGTGCTCATTTACTATTCTGAAACTCCTTAAGAACTATGTTACATCTACTCTGCCTAAGCCCTACAAGTGGAATGATGCCTGGATAGTAATACATCCATTCATGATATGATTTATTAAGTATTTTAAGCCCACTGATAAGAACTTCTGTTCAAAATTCCTTTCAAAACAGTACTGTTCACTGACAATGTCTGGTCACCCAAAAGTTCTGATGAAGACATACAAGATTAATGTTGTTTTCAAACCTGATAAAACAACATCCATTCTGCAGCCCATAGATCAAGGAGTCATTTTGACTTTTTGATCTTACTGATAAAGAAATGCATTTCAGAGACCAGTAGATGGCATAGCAGATACGTTGTTGGACTCCCACATGGCCGACCATGGTCCAAGTCCTGGATCTGGTTGCTTGAAAATCACATCAGACATGTGTACATGCTCAAGATTCCAGAAGAATGGAGAAGAAGGGATTATGGTGTGGCCATCCCTCCCTGAGGAGTAATTTCTCACTGTGTCTCTTTCTCCAGTGAATGCATATGCCCTAAGACAAAAACCTCTTAAAGAAAAAAATAAATGAAATAAAATGCATTTCAGAAGACTACAGTTGCCATAAATAGTGGATCTGAGCAAAATAATTGAAAACTGTCTGGAAAAAATTCACCATTCTAGATGTTCTCAAGAAAATCCATAATTCAGAGAAGGAGGTCAAAATATCAACATTAACAGATGTTTAGAAGAAGTTGATTCCAACCCTTATGGATGACTTCATGGTGTTTAATATTTCAGCAGAGGAAATAACTGCATATATGGTGAAAATAGCAAGAAAACTAAAATTAATTGAGCCTAAAGACATGACTAAATTATTGTAATCACATAAAAAAATTAAATTAATGAGGAATTTATTCATATAGATGAGCAAAGAAAAAGATTTTGTCGTGGGTCCCAGAGACAAAGAAGGACCAGGGTCATGGAATCCCTCCCACATACTCCGGCAAGGACCTGTGCAGCTCCCAGGGATAGTAAGGCATCAGGGCTGTTGGGCTGGGTCTTCCACCACTTGGCAGGTACTCTGTGGGTCTCAGAGCCAGAGAGGAGCAAGATCATCAAGCCTATGCATCCCAAGTGATGCATGATCTTACCTAACACCTTAAGTTTGGCCTCTTCAAATTGGCATTCAGCCATGTTAGAATTAGAAAATATTGGAAACGAGAAACTGGTGTGGAGCTCAAGTAGTTACACAGAGAAATTAACAATCATATAGCCCCAGAAACCTGCCCCAAATAAGTAGGGAAAATCAAATGCTTCACCAGATTCCTAGAAAATACAACAACAGAAACTTTATCTCCCTCAAAAGAGCATAGCAACTCCTCACCAACAATGGGAAAACACACACACACAAAATGACAGAAATAGAATTTAGAAAATTCATTGTAACAAAACTTAATGAGACGCAAGAGAAAATGAATGGCCAACTTCTAGAGATAGAAAATCGTTCTATGACCTGAAGGAGGAATTCAATGAAAGGATAGACACCTTGAAAAAAGAGTCAAAGAGAACTTCTGGAGATGAAGAACACAATGCAAGAAATAAAAATCTCCCTTGAAAGCATCAATAGCAGATTGGACCAGAGGAAGAATCCATTAACATTGGATTATTTAACAAGAATTGGAGAAGAAGAAAGAATTTCTGCTCTGAAAGATAAAGCCTCTGACTTAATCCAAACCACAAAAAAAGAATGGAAAAAAAAGGTAAGGATAAATTACAGGAAATACTAGACAGCATGAAATACCCAAATATCCATATAATGGGAATTCCAGAAAGCAGTGAAACTGATAAACACATAGAAAACCTTTTTTTGATTAAATATTATCTGAAAACTTTCCAAATCTAGAGAGACATAAATATATACAAATCAAGGAAGCACAAAGAACACCAAATAAATCAACATAAGAAGATACTTTCCATGGCATATCATAATGAGATTGGTAAAAATCAAAGACAAAGATAAGATTCTAAAAATGGCAAGAGAGAAGTATTAAGTTACATACAAAGGCTAACATCAGATCTCTCAACTGAAATGATGTAGGCAAGGAAAGACTGGGAAGACATATTCAAAATGCTAAGAGAAAAACAGTATCCACCAGGAACACTATATCTGGCAAGTTTATCCTTCAAATGGGAAGAAGAAATAAAAACATTCTCAGATAAACAAAACTGAAAGAATTTACAAAAGCTAGGCCAGCTCCTCAAGAAATACTGAAAGGAGTACTATATCAGGAAAACTAAGAGAGACAATTAGAAATAAGAGAACAGGAAATAACCAAGAACATGGCTAAAAAATGACAGAGATAAATCCACAAATATCAATAATAATGCTGAATGTTAATGAATTAAATTTGCCCATCAAAAGACCCAGATTGACTGAATGGATGAAAAAAAAAAAAACAGGAGCCCTGTACCTGCTGCCTACAAGAAAGTCACTTCATGGATAAAGACAAATATAGACTGAAAGTGAAGAGTTGGAAAAAAATATTCCATGCAAACAGAAACCAAAAAATAGGTTAGAGTCTTTAGTCTGATACCAGTATCATGAGAATATCAGACAAAACAGACTATAAGACTGTAAGAAGAGACAAAGAAAGATGCTAGATAGTGCTAAACAGGCAAATCCATGAAGATATCATAACACTTACAAATCTCTAGATAACCAACATTGTA
Organism: Tupaia belangeri chinensis; assembly: GCF_000334495.1. Lineage (NCBI taxonomy): Eukaryota > Metazoa > Chordata > Mammalia > Scandentia > Tupaiidae > Tupaia > Tupaia belangeri. The sequence goes on from NW_006159506.1 coordinate 8,041,633, forward strand.
CCACCAAATATGTAAAAGAAAGACTGTTAGATCTAAAGAGAGAGATAGATTGCAACACAGTAATCATTGGGGATCTCAACACTCACTCCACTCCCTCCTCTGGATAGGTCATCTAGACAAAAAATAAGGAGATACAGGATTTAAATGATACCATAATCCAAATGGACCTGACCGACATCTAGCGGATATTTCCATAATTTATGGGACACAGGAAAAGCAGTCATAAGAGAAAAGTTAATAGCAATTAATGCTCACAAGAAAAAAAAAAGTAGCAAACAGACAACCTAAAAACACATCTCAGGGATCTGGAAAAACAACAACAAAAGAACCCCAAAAGCACCAGGAGAAAAGAAATAATAAAAATTAGAGCATAAATAAATACAATAGAGAAAAAAAATATACAGAAAATAAGTGAAACCAAAAGCTGGTTCTTTGAGAACCAGAATTGACACATCATTAGCTAGACTAATCAGAAAGAGAGAGAAGAATGAGATACATAAAATTGGCAATGAAACAGGCAATATTACAATAGACATAACAGAAATACCAAGTATCATGAGAGAATACTATGAGAGACTATATGCAAAAAAAAAAAAAAAAGAAAAAGAAAAACAAGGAAACCTATATGGGATGGACAAATTTCTGGACACATAATCTACCAAGATTGAGCCAGGAAGAAACAGAAAGCCTGAATAGACCAATAACAAGCAATGAGATGGAATTAGTAACAGTTTCCCAATAAAGAAGAGCCCAGGTCCCAATGACTTCACTTTAGAATTCTACAAAACTTTGTAAAAAATTATTTATTTTACTTATTATTATTATTTAACTTGCAAAAAAGCATATGCCTTCAATAGAGAGAGAAACAGAAAGCTGCCAAGTCCAGGACTTGAATCACGGTCAGCCACATAGGATTCCGGTGTCCCAACTACCACTCTACTTGTTCTAGAAAACTGTTAAAAGAACTAACCTTAATTCTCCTCAAAGTGTTTCTTTTTCTTTTCTTTTCTTTTCTTTTCTTTTTTTTTTTTGAGAGAGATTTTTGCTATAGGACACATATGCTCACCAGAGAGACAGAAAGTAAGAAATCACACCACACCCCAGGGGATGGGGGATGGACATGTTGGAATTCCCTCTCCTCCATTCTCCTCTCAGGATTTTGGGCATGCTCACACATGCACCCGATGTGAGTTTTAAGCCTCCAGGTTCAGGACTCAAACCATGGTCTATGACGTGGGAGTCCAGTGACATAACCATTACACTTCCCGCTAGTCCCATCCTCAAGCTATTTCTGAAGATTCAAAAGGAAGGAACCCTCCCAAATTTATTCTATAAAGCTTCCATCACCCTCATTCACAAAACAGACAAGACATAAGGAAAAAAGAAATCTACAGAACAATATCCCTGATGAAAAAACATCCAAAAATTCTCGACATGCACTAGCAAGTCATATCCAACAGCATATTAAAAGATTATACACCATGACCAGGTAGGCTTTATCTCAGAGATGCAAGAGTGGTTCAACGTATGCAAAACTATACATGTAATACATCACATTAACAGAAGGAAAGAAAAAAACCATATGGTCATATCAACTGATTCAGAAAAGGCATTGATAAAACACAACATCCCTTCATGATTAAGAGTCTCAGCAAAATTGGCATAGAAGGGATATTTCTCAGCACAATAAAAGCCATATATAAAAAAATATATATATCTAACATCATATTGAATGGGCCATGGAAGAAAGAACTGACACCTTCCTGCTGCCTTTGTGTTCCTGCCAGGGTCCCCCGCAACACTGTTTCTGCACGTCAGTTTGATCCAATAGCTGAATCTGTGCTGCAGAACCAGCAGTTGTCTCCTCCCCAGGGACGGCAGCACAGTTGTTGGCACCTTCCCTTGGAGGAGGACCCAGCTCCAGAGCTTCTGCTCCATATTCAG
>NW_006159506.1:8043607-8056155 GCF_000334495.1 Tupaia belangeri chinensis
GCTCTTCCTTCCCTTCAAAGGTCTGGACTCCTCCACTAAGCTTTCATGTCTCATTCATTCCCACTTCTTTCCTTCTTCAGCCCTAGGGGAGAGAGTTGGTTTCTAAATGATTACTCCCACGATAACTTCCTGGTCTCCTTTTAGTTACCTCCTTCAAAGACTAGCCTTTCTTCCCTTTCTCTCGCCCCATCTCTTTTCCTTCCCTCCCTCCTTCCTTCCGTCCTATCCCTTCCTCCCTCTTCCCTTCCTTTTTTTCTTGAGTATATATACATATTTTTAATGTTTCCTAGGGGGTGCTCATTGGAGGGAGAAAGGGAAAAAAAAGAAAAATAGAGAAAGCGAGAAAGCACCCTCCCCCCATGGGGAAGGGTCATGCCCAATTCCTTTTCCTCCATCTCTCCCTTCTATCAGGGCACACACACAAAGGTGTCCTTGGTTTTCAAGCCACCAGATCCAGCACTTGAACTACAAAGTCAACCCTGTGGAATCTGGTTGCCATAACCACCACACCATGGGCTAGCCCAATGACGTATTTTTTTAAAGTTTATTGATTTCTTCCATGAGTGTCAGAGCCAAGGATAGCGAGACAGTATGCCCAGCATGGTTCTGATATCATGATCCAACCCTAGTTTTAGCCAGCCCCAGATCATAGGCACACATGTACCCGAAGTGCTCAAGGGAGGTCTATGAATTCCAATGAGAAACCTTTCCATGTGGATCAGCTTTGCAGGGCATTGTGTTTTAGTGTTGGGTCACCATCTGGCCCAAACATTTTCTTTCCATTTTTCTTTGTTGCTATAGGGTATGTGTGCTCACTGGAGATATACAGATAGAGTGAGAGAGAGAGAGAGAGAGAGAGAGAGACATCATCCCCCAGGGTGAATAGTCATGCCACAATCCCTTCTCCTCCATTCTTCTCTGGGGATTTTGGGCATGCATGCACATGCACCCCGTGTATTTTTCAAGCTACCAGGTCCAAACTCAACCCATGAATCGGACCATGCAATGTGATATCCAGCTGCCTTAATCACCATGCCACCTGGCTTGGCCTTGACATTTCTTTAGATTAAATCTCATACTAAAAACAGACACAAACTGAAATGGTTTCTGTCTTCTGACACACTAATGAAGGAGAGAGAGATTTACCAAGAAGAGTCTGTGGTTTCTAGCCCTATTATCAAATCAGGTTCTAATAAACTAAAATCCAGTGGGTGGAAAAAAATCGCAACATAAATCTAAACAAAGAAATGAAGAGAAAGGGGTGTTGGTAAGTTGCTCAGGGAATAACAAAGTTGCTTACAGCACCAATTCTCTACAATTTGGCAAACCTTCAAAGGCACCAACTAGATCTCCTTCTCTTCTAATACTCAACAAAGAAACACTTTGTATGAGTGCTATATTCTAAGGTACCCCATCCCTGCAGAAAAGATACCAGATCTAGGAGCCTTCAATTTCCTTCCTTTCCTTTTCAAATACAACTCAGTAGGTCAGCAAGGAGAAGGACAGGCCAGTGAGCTTCGAGAGGGGTTGTGGTTCCCAGGCTGGTGGAGCAGGGCCAGAGGGGTATGTCACTTACACCTGCCACAGGGCCAGGACTCCCTTCCACTTGTCCTTAGCCAGGGCTCTCGCCACAGTGTGTCCGGCTGCCCACCCCACAGCAGGGCCCTCATTAATTGTGTCCGATAAGCAGCACTGTGTCCAAAACCACAGTTCTGAATTCTCATCAGCCCAGGATTCTTCCTCTGTTTTCTTGTTCCCACCGCTTTTCCCCTGCTCTGCCATGTCATAAGAAATTTAGCCTGAGCCTGAATAAAATGGAATCAAACATTTTCCGATGGGCTGTTGTTCAATAACTTCCTCCCCAAATAACCTGAGGAGTCGAAATGGTTTGCAATGCCTCACTGTTACCCTCACTTGACAGGTAATATGCAGACGGTCTTTGTTCCTACGGAGGAAAGCATGAAGAACCTGAATTTGACAAACCGGATAGGAGGTAATTTCCTCTTGGCAGAGTATTCCAAGCTTCCGAATGTCTTTTCTTTATTTCTTTGGAGAGGGCTAGGTTGCAGAAAGTGCATGTGGAGGGAAGAACACTGCCTTCTCGTTTCATGGGGAGGGTTGGATCTGCGATAATGTCTCTGGCTTTTTTTTTTTGCTGCATCTGATGTCTTACCTGTTACAAGCCCCTTAATTTTTTTTTTTTTTTTTTTTTTTGGAGAGGTTTTTGCTATAGGGCATGTGCGCTCTCCAGACAGACAGAGACAGACAGAGACAGAAAGCGAGAAATCACCCCCCACGGGGGATGGCCACACTGCAATCCCTTCTCCTTCATTCTCCTCTCCGGATCTAGGGCATGCATGCACACGTGCCCGGCGTGAGTTTTAAGCCACCAGGTCTAGGACGCGAACCACAGTCGACTACATGGGAGTCCAGCAACATAGCCATTACGCTAACTGCTGGTCTCCTGGTCCCTGAATTTTGAGGAGAGCTGTGTTGCTGGACACGGTGATGCGTCTGTGTTTGGAAAGGTGCCAGCAGAGGTTTGGGGGTTAGGGTTGGGAAGGAGGACAGGAGGTGGTTCCCGCATGGTGGTGCTATCCTGGCAAAGCTTCAGAGAGAAAGGACATCAGAGTGAGCTGTAAGACGCTGAAACCTCAGTTGGGTGGATACAGCTGTTCGAGGCTCGCTGTCAGGCAGCCTTCTGTCTGTGCTGTCTGCCCCTCCTCGCTTGTTCTGTGTGCTGCTAATGAACCAGAACCGTGTCAGTACTCAGGAAGGCTTTGGTGGGCTCACTTTCTCGGAGCGTGACAAGGAGATAAGGCAGAAAGCAGAGATGAGAGGAAGAAAAGGGCCAGAGGAAGATTTGAAAGCTGAGGTAGAAGATAAGGAAGAGTCGTTGATGGCTTGAAGAGGCTGGGCTGTGGGCAGGCCCTGGGCGGGAGCTGTGGAGACCAGGAAGAAGGACGGTCCCTTGAACTCACAGCTGATATCTTCAAGAGGCCTGGGGAGCTGCCACATCCTCCTCTGGGAGCTTCTCCTGCGTGGAGACCTGGTGTGGTAGCAAAGAGTGCTGACTGCTGTGAATATAAAACATCCCCTTGTGAAGGGGTGTGGGGAGATATGTCCGCCTCAGACAGCGTCTGTCCTCCTCCTTATTAGCTATTGATTGTGTGTGCTTAAAATAGGAGATCCCTTCAGGGGACTGGCAAATGCCTACCCAGCTCTACAGCAAAAGGGACCAGATAAACCCAATGGTCAAAGGCTGGTGTGGAGGCGCAGGCAGTTTTAGAGCTGGAGGGTGAGGGAATCTCACGGATTTCAACAGATTTAAAATACTACATAGCAGAGTCAGCAAGTGGGTGTATCAGAAACTGGATGGGAGGGGGTGGAAGGTGTGGGGTCAGAGGGAGGGGCTCAGGGGGAAAAAATTAACAGACACAAGAAAGGGAAGTTATCTCTTGAGGATGACGTGCTGACATGGAATGCATGCATGCTTTGCAAATCCATACTGGATGCTGTAAAGGTGTACAATGATTAAATGTAAATAAAAATATCACAAGAGATAGTAGAGGTTGAATCTTTTAAAGATTCAAGCCAATCAAATGTTTAAAATGCCACATTTTTAAAAGGCTAGAATAGGTACACAAAAATGTAACATCTATAAAACATATTGTTTACAAATATGTTGGCATCAATGAACTCTCAACTCAAATTGCCTTTATTTTTTTTAATTGCCAGAAGGCATATGTGCTTGCCACGCCCAATGGGGCGTGGTCATGCTGCAATCTTTCTCCCTCATTTCTCCACCCTGTCAGGATTTGGGGCATGCACGCACATGCACCTGGCTTGTTTTCAAAGCTGGTGGGACCAAAATGAACCATTGTTGGCCATGTGGGATCCGGCTTCCAATGAACAGTACTTAACCACTGCACTATGAGGCCAACCCAATGAACCCTCCTTAGATGGCCTTTTTTTTTTCCAAATGTAATACAAGTACGTATTTATTGAATACTACATGCAGAGAAACATGAAGGGCACATGAGAGACACTGCAGATTAGTAAAATACTTCCTCACAGGAAATTTACAGATTGATGAGGGAACTATGTATGGGCTACATACATAAATAAATATTAATTTAACATTGCTTAAGTTAATTTAAGAAAAGGACACAGTACTAAGGGAATCCGAAAAGCAATCAAGACCAGTTGGGATGTTCCGGAAGGAAGTGGGTATGGGACTATGAGGTGGGTACAATGTATGAGTGGGAGTAAGGGGAGAGTCCTCAGGGGGAAACAAAACAACAACAAAGAAAGGGCCCAGCAAATGTAATCAGTCAGCAAAATCCAAGACATGTCTGAGGTCCTTCAAGCTCCCCTGCTATGGCATAATGAACTCTGTTTTGTGAGGTGAATTGGAAACCCAATCAGGACATTGCGTAGACATGGCTAGCAGACACCTGGATTGCTTATCATGAGGAGGCAGATCTAGAAGAAAATCTTCAGCTTTTGTGGTCTCCCTCCCAGTGCCTAACAGAGTGGTAGTTGAGAGAGGGCGATGGAACTGTAGACAATCTAAGACTTTTCATCAGACTCGATGAGCTCTCAGCTGTGAGAGACTGACCGCCTCATCTAGAATCACTCAGCTCTTGTGTTTTCCCTCCTTCCTGCTGCTCCTTGGCCTTGGATTTTTTGGTGTGACTTTTGTATATCTAAATTTCATTTTAGTGTGGTATTCTTTTCCACATTCAAGAAATAGATAATTTTGTCAAAAAAAAAACAAAAAAAAAGATGAAAGGGTGTAAGGTGCGATGGCATCAAGACAAGAGGTTCCTTCACCCATTCCCAAAGCTTCAGTAAGCAGAAGTCCAGGTTTGTTGTGAAAACGTGATGCTGCATTTGTACTTGTTCTCATGGATCTAGTTTTTAATATGTGGTTGATATGGGTAATTTAATGACATCAGAATACATTTTCACATCTGACCTTGATGACTGGTGAGTAATTTTTCATGGCTGATTCAAATCCCCAGGAATTCCACTCTGTGTTTACAACACATATGGCAATGACTTCGCCGTTCAGAAATTTTAAATGAGTAAGACATAACTATTCTTTGACAGGAGCTTAAAATTTAGTAAAAGAGAAAGATTAAGACATATTCAGAAGACATGATAGGCTATAGGCAAACTAAGGCAAAATCTTTTTTCCCCCTCAAAAAAGTCAAGGTACTGACTAGGTTGGTATAATTTACAAAGCAATACTTCTTGCAGACTAATATAAAATCTAATGGGACAAGTCCTACATCTGAATAGTTTATAAGTGAATGTGAATAGTGTATGGTCCCCTCTCCTACAAAAATGCATGTCAGCAGATCTTATGCTGCAACTCTTTTTCTCAGAGGTGAGGCTGAATCTGAGTGAATACGCACATCCCAGCCTGTCCCTCTTCACCCAATGGCACATCCCTGTGCTAGATGACTCCAAGGTGCAGCCATAACTAGGACCACATTTCCAGTGCTCAGGCCAAGTGTTGGCTGTCTGGATGCCTAGACCTCTAACCAAATGAATCTCCATCTCTGGGAGGAATGCCTGGAATCATGCTCTCTTGAAAGCTCCACAGGTAATCCCGATGCATATAGAGTACTGGGAACCATTGCTCTGGCCAACTGTGGTATGTTGAGCTCACTCTGTAAAAGGCTACTGTCACCCATGCATCATTCTTTACTATCCCATTTGCCCATGTCAACATCTAATTCAGTAGCACCATCAACTTTAGATAGAGTATCTTTTTTTTTTTTTTGGAGAGGTTTTTACTATAGGGCATGTGTGCTTGCCAGAAAGACAGAGAGAGATAGAGAGACAAAGCAAGAAATCGACCCCCAGGGGGAGAGCCATGCCACAATCCCTTCTCCTCCATTCTCCTCTCGGGATCTTGGGCACACAAACACACACAGACACACACCCGCCCAAGTCCAAGCCACCGGGTCGGGGACTCGAACCATGGTCGACTACATGGGAGTCCAGCGACATAGCCATTACGCCAACTGCTGGTCCCTAGATAGAGTATCTACCATTTACTGAGCCCCATGATGTGCTGATCTGAGGAACATATCTTAAAGTCTTTACTCTTTAAAAACAACCTTAGGGCCAGCCACAACCATGCAATAGTGATGCAAGGCTCTGGGACGCTGAGGCCATAGGGAGAGCCCCAGGCTAATGTCCTAAGGTCTCTCTGAGCATTCCAGGTACACTAGAGTGCTGACTGGCTGAGACTGGAGGTGGGTCAGGGTGGGAGGACTGTGTTGGGGATACCCTCTACCCTTTCTTTCTCATGAAAGCAATGAATAAATGTATAAAATAGTACAATCTTAGGAAGTAAGTACTATTGGTTTCCCAGTTTATAGACTGAGAAACTATAACTTGCAGAAATTAAGTGACTGACTTACAGTCATGCAGCGACACAGACTGGAATTGAGACATGAACTCTATCTCTATCTCTCTGGCATACAAAGTTTGTGCTTCTTACCACTAAGCTGTAGCAGATCATTTGCCTGTATAGAATATCTGATTTCTTAAAATATGTTTTGCATCTATTTACACAAAGCAACTTAATACATACTTCTCAATAAAATGGAGGCAAAGAATCTTGATTTATAAGAATATATATTCAGCATCTATTTTCGTAAACATTTTACCTCTTTTGTATAGATTATCCGTGTTTAATCTGAACACCTAGATTCTGAACAGGACACTGCCGACATTTCCAGAGAGGGCGATCCGATGTGCTTCATGCAACACTCAAGGAGTCACTGCAGTGAGACTGCTGCAGTCCAGCTCATCTGCAGAGGTGACCGCATTCAGCCTATAAACAGCAGGCTCTGAGAAAACACGGCACTGCTACGCAAAGCTACAGGGTTTTTGCTGATTTCAAAATAAAAGACGATTCTTTATATTGTTCTAGAGAAGATTACTGCCAAAGACAAACTAGTTTTCTGAGCTCGATTCTCAAATCGGCGTATATTGTGCTCTTGCCATGAGAATGCTAATCCTACGACAAAGGAGAGTTGGCACTTATGGAGCTCTTACTATGTGCTGATGCTGTTCTAGTACTTTCTACTAATCCTCACAGCAGCCCCTCATTATAGACGAGGAAACCAAGGCACAGAGAGGCTCAGATACTTGCCCAGGATTACAGTTAGGAAGCAGAACAGCTGGGGAAGAACTGGGTAAGCTGATTTGAGAGAGGTTTTTGCTATAGGGCGCATGCGCTTGCCAGAAAGACAGAGAGACAGAAAGCGAGAAATCACCCCTGAGGGGGGATGGCCATGCCTTGATCCCTTCTCCTCCATCCTCCTCTCGGGATCTTGGGGGCATGCATGCACATGCACCCCACATGAGTTTAAGCCACTGGGTCCAGGACTCAAACTGTGGTCGACTACATGGGAGTCAAGCGACATAGCCATTGTGCTAACTGCTGGTCCCAAGCTCCTGGGCTTTTGGTCACCCCCTTTACTACATATTAGGCTCTATGAAAGGTATAAAGATTATAAAGCTAAATAAGATACAGCTCTCAGTGAGAAAGACCAATCACCCAGAGACTGGATAGTGAGGACCAGTTTTCTGTCTATCTAAAGGAACAATATACTAAATGCTAACCTGGAACTGTCAAGAGACACTATCAACAAAAGTTCCATCAGAAAGAGTATTCACCCTGGAAAACAGTCCCCTGGGGAGTAAGTGCCCAGGCTGATGGTGTGAATATGGAGAAAGTCATGGGAGAAGATGCAGACATGTTCATAGGACACAGACAGGAAAAACACAGGGTCCATGCCTCACAATATGGGGGAGATTCATCATGAAGCAGCTCAGTGTCATCTCTACTGGAGAATGAAAGACCAGAGACACCACTGGCCAACAACTGCTCTAAGCCTGCCCTCCCCCAACCCCTTCACCTCACCAAAGAGTTTTATCTGTCATTAAAAGTGCTATCTCAAGGGACCAGCAGATGGGGCAATGATTACGCCACTGGACTCCCACGTAGTTGACCACAGTTCGAGTTCTGGACCTGGCAACTTTAAAATAGCACCAAGTGCGTGTGTGTACATGCCCAAAATCCAGAGGAAAAGGGATTGCAGTGTGGCCATCCCCCTGGGTGGGTGATTTCCTACTGTCTCTCTGTCTCTCTATCTCTCTGGCAAGTACATATGCCCTATAGTAAAAAAAAAAAAAAAAACTCTTTAAAGACTGCTATCTCATAATTTTCATAAAATGCCTCATTTAACAACACAAACTAAAATACTTATTATCTCACTTAACAGCCCTATAAAATAAAATATCTTTTTTTGGGGGGGAAGGAGAGGTTTTTGCTATAGGGCGCATGCTCGCCAGAAAGACAGAGAGAGACAGAGAGACAGAAAGCGAGAAATCAACCCCCGGGGGGATGGCCATGCCGCAATCCCTTTTCCTCCATTCTCCTCTCGGGATCTTTGGCACGCACGCACACACGCCTGGCCGGGACGCGAACTGCGGTCGACTACATGGGAGTCCAGCAACATAGCCATTATGCTAACTGCTGGTCCCTGAAATAAAATATCTTTATCTTCCTTTTACAAATGAGATACTAAGGTTTAGAGAGTTAATTACTTAGTCCAATGCCATGTAAGTGAGTTTAAACACACGTGGTCTACCTCTAGAGGTCATAAACTTGAGGCAGTCTGGGATGTGAGCCCTAGAGAATGTTAATGATACTCTCTCTAAAGGGATGTTCACGGTCAAGTAAATTTAGAAAATGATTTCTTTCTATAAGTCTTTCAAACTCTTTAAAATACTAATGGGCCATGTGAATCTCCAAGTCAGAAAAGCCATGTCCCCTCATTTAATCATAAAATGTTCTTTGTCAGAAACACAGTATGGAATATATTGTGATGCTACTAGGTTCTAGAGTAAAATAAATGAAAACTTGTAATTGTGGGTGAAGGAAAATAGACTTTCTAACTTAAATCAAGTGTTTACAAACCTTCTATTTTTAAAAACAATATATTATTTATAGAAATCTGTTAGCATAGGATTCCAATTTTTCCTGACAATCCTGAAATCTCCATGATCTTAAATCCTATTGCTATGAATATGAAGAAAGGCATAGAGAAAGAGGCGGGCATGGTCCTAGGACATAGACAGGAAGAATGTAGTATTCTAGTAATCTGAAATTGTATTACCCATAGCTCGAACACTTTAATAGCAGGGTAATGAAAAATTATCCTACCCATTTAGGATATTGTGACAGTTACTGTTTTACATATTCTTCAATACAACTTTTGTAAATTAGGAATCATTGTGTTATTTTACTAAAAACAAACAAACAAACAAAACTAGGCCCAGAAAGGTTAAATGAATTGACAAAAGTCAAAGACCTATCAACTAATTGGAACCAGCAGTTGGCATAATGGCTATGTCGCTGAATCCCATGTAATATCAACCGTGGTTTGAGTCCTGGACCCGGTGGCTTACAACTCACACCAGGCAAGTGTGCGTATTTGCCCAAGAGCCCAAGAGGAGAATGGAGGAGAAGGGATTGTGGTGTCGCCAACCCCCAAGGACCCGGGGGGGGTTCTCGCTTTCTGTCTCTCTGTCTCTCTGTCTCTCTCTGTCTTTCTGGTGAGCACATGTGCTCCATAGCAAATACCTCTCAAAAAAAAAAATCAACTAAGTGACAATACATTAACCCACTCTTTCTACTGAAATATAACCTTAAGTGCTGCCTAAATTTGTACTGATTAAATTCCAATTTAATGTAGCTTTTATATTAAGAGCATCTTGCTCTCCTATTTATCAGTCATTGGAAGATTAATTATAGGATTAAGTCATATGCATCTAGCTCCCAATTTGTCTCAAATTTTGATTAATCCTATTCCTCAAACATGATGGCTCACAGAGAATTATTAAAAGGCTTTTAAATAATGTGGCTTAACTCTATTAGGATTATTAAGACTTTAATACCAAGGAGCTAATCCTAAATACCAACAATCTTCAAAACAAAAATATGGATAAGAAATATTTAAAGAATTAGCACCAATCCTCGTCCAAAAAAACAAAAGAGAAAAGAAGACTTTCAAGCTCACTTTTAGAGGCCAGCAAATTCCAATGCTAAAGTCAAATAAGGTCATACACAAAAGAAAATTGCAGATTAATATTCCTAATGAACATAAATGCCAAAGTCCTCAATAAAATACTAAAATGCTGAATTCAACAACACATTAATAGAATCATGCACCATGATTAAGTGGGATTTCTCTCTGGGATGCAAGGATGGTTCAACATATGCAAACTGATAAATGTGGTACATCATATTAACAGAATAAAGAATAAAAAATCATCTGACCAACCCGAAAGGTGTAGAAACAGCATTAGGTCATCGCGAAAATCGTGACATATTTTTTTTTAATGCAAAAAAAGTGTCATGACTTTCCCGATGACCCAATATTTGACAAAATTCAACATCCTATCATGATACAAATACTCATCAAACTAGGTGTAGAAGGAGTACACCTCAACACAATAAAAAGCAATAGATGACAAGTACACAGTTAATATAGTCAACAGGGAAAAGCTAAAAACTTTCCCTCTAAAGTTAGGAATAAGACAAGGATGCCCACTTTTCCCAGTTTTGCTCCTCATGTCACCAGAGATCCTAGCCAGAGCAATTAAGCAAGAAAAAGAAATTGTATCCATAGTTGAAAGGTATTGTTTGCATGTAATGTAATCTTACATAAAAACCTCTTAAAGACACCACACACACACATATACACACACACACACACACAAACAGAACTAATAAATAAATTCAGTAAAGTTGCAGGATATAAAATCAACATATGAAAATCAGCTACACTTCTATATACTAACTATAAACTACCCCCCAAAAAAGAAATCAAGATAACAACACTAAAAAGAATAAAACATTTAAGAAGAAATTCAACCAGGGAGGTGAAATATCTGTATAGTGAAAACTACAAAGGAATAATGAAAAAAATTGAAGACATAAATAAATAAAAGAGTATTCTGTGTTAATGGATTAAAGGTACTATTATAAAAATATCCATTCTACCCAAAGTGATATACAGATTCAATGCAATCCCTATAGAAATCCCAATGGCAGGACCAGCAGTTAGCGTAATGGCTATGTTGCTGGACTCCCATGTAGTCAACTGTGGTTCACGTCCCGGATCCAGTAACTTAAACTCACACCGGGCGCATATGCGTGCATGCCCAAGATCCCGAGAGGAGAATGGAGGAGGAGGGACTGTGGCATGGTCATCCCCCCTGGGAGGTGATTTCTCACTTCCTGTCTCTCTGTCTCTCTCTGTCTTTCTGGCAAGCGCATGCGCCCTATAGCAAAATCCTCTCCAAAAATAAATAAATAAAATAAATATAAAATAAGAAATCCCAACGACATTTTTCACAAAAATAGAAAAAAAATCATAAAACACATATATAGCTACAAAAACCCCACAAATGTCCAAAACTGTGTGAGTATGAAGAACAAAGTTAGCAGATCATAATCCTTGATTTCAAACTATATTAGAAAATTATAGTAATCAAAACATTATGGTGTTGGCATAAACACAGACATATAAACAAATGGAAAAAATAGAATACTCAGAAATAAACTGATGCATATATGGTCAAAAATCATCTTTGACAAGGATGTCAAGGACACATAATGCAAACAGGAGAGTCTCCTCAATAAATGGTGTTAGAAAAATTGCATAACCATACACAAAAACATGAAATTGGACTCTTGGTTTAAACTTTATACAAAACTGAACTCCAGGAGCCAGCAGGTGGCATGGAGGTTAAGGCAACCTGATCCCACAGTTTTTATAAAGAATTTTTACATATAATGAACACCAAAGTAAACAGGTACTTAGCATCACTGATTATCAAGGAAATTCATATCAAAACTATTAATACAATGATAACATTTCACACCTGTTAAGACAACTATAAAAAAAAAAGAAAAACAAGAGATAGCAAGTGTTGGCAAGAGCGAAGAGAAAAGGAAACTCTTGTGCACTGTTGGAAGGAATGTAAATTGATATGGTTATCATGCAAAACAGTACAGAGTTGTCTCAAAATATTTAAAATAGAACTACCATGTGATCAAGCATTCCTACTTCTAGGTATAAATCCAAAGGAAATGAAATCAGTATCTCAAAGACATATTTGTACCCCCATGTTTATTCCAGCATACTCACAATAGCCAAAACATGGAAACAATCTAACAATGACAGATACGTGGATAACAAACGTGTTTACACACAGTGGAATATTACTTAGCCTTAAAAAAGGAAAATCGTGCCATTTGTGACAACATGGATAAATCTGGAGGACACTATGTTAAGTGAAATAAACCAGATTAAAAAAGATAAATGCCGGATGATCTCACTTACACTGAATTCTTAAAAAGTTGAAATCACAGAAGCAGAGAGAAGAATGGTACTTGCAAGTGGATAGGGAGATGAGAGTGGGGAAACGGGGTGATGTGGGTCAAAGGG
>NW_006159506.1:8056186-8061695 GCF_000334495.1 Tupaia belangeri chinensis
TCAGCTATAAGATGAATAAATTACGGGGATCTAATTTATAGTAGAGCAATTTTAGTGAATAATATTGTATCACTTAGTTATTGTGATAAGAGAATGGATTTTCAGTGTCCTCACCATACATGTATATACAGACAAAAAAGTTGACTATGAGTGGTGATAAATATGTTAATTAATTTGATTTCAAAAATCACTACACAATGTATACATATATCAAATCCTTGCATTATACACATAAAATTTCTATTTGTCAAATATTTGAAAGTAAAACTGAAATATGGATGAGTTTTATTTTCAGCCTTATAGAAAAGTAAATATTTATTTTCCCTATATAATTCCACTTTCTTTTTATATAAAGTTATTTCTAAAGACTTCTAGCACCATGTATTGGTATGAAAAAAAGAATATGTGAAGAAGGATATTACAATAGTAAAAATAATACATTTTTCTTCCCTATGCTGCCTCTTGTCATTTAGTTTCCACATAACCTAATTCTTATTCTGATCAGAGGAGAAGGAACTGAAAATCAGGATTTTATTAACACCATCGATATCTCCCCACTCTCAGGCACATGCACAAACACATTCCTCTGGTTTCTAATTATGCATTTCACAGATGAGTTTCCCTGGCTGCTCTCCATGCAGATGATGAATAAAGTAGCTTTTGTTTCCAGAGATTTATTTCTAAGACCTCTTCATTAAATGCCATTTGGGGGGGAGATACATATCTATGGGAGGTTTAAAATAAACACGCTGATGAAAAATAGCCATCAAGAAAATGTGCCACTGATGGAATCTTAACGTTTTCCTTCTCCAAAGGATGTATGTATGATACATAAATACACACACACACACACACACACACACAAGTACACGTACAGGCACACATGGGAGAGGTAGAAGCCAGGAAATAGGGAAAAGAAAGGAAGAAGGGTTTAAAGGCCTTTTTATTTCAAAAAGGCCCTTTGAGATCACATTTAAAATACATGAAATCCCTCTGGAGTGTAATTAATTATCATCGCTTGACAACATGGCTGGAAAATGATGGCTGAGGTGTGTTAAAAAGTCAAACCAAGAAGTTTGCTTGTTTGTTGTCATGGCGACTGGACCAGGTATAGAGTTGATGATGTAAAAATGACCAAGTCTTTCAAAGAGTTTTGTGAATTCTGCTATTTCTGTCTTCCACCTTGGAAGAGGAAGTTTGTAAAAGCAAGAGGAAAGTAGAATTCTAAGAAGAGCCTAGTGTCAACATCCAAGATGAGGGGACAGACTCTAAGCTCCAGTTTCCTACCTCTTTAGGTAGGGCCTCAGGCCTACAGCTCCCTTAACTGTACACTTAAGGAAAGCATGAGTGTGTGTATGTGTGTGTGTGTGTGTGTGTGTGCGTGCGTGTGTGCTGGAGGAGGGGATGGGAGAAACTAGAGCTGGTGGCTGTTCCACAACAGAAACAGATATATCACCTGGGAAAAAAAATTCCCTTTTTCTGCTTTTAAATTCGACTACAAATTGTACAAAAAAGCTACTTAACCCTTAGGTAGCGATAATTTCATCAGACAATAAATACAACATGCCTCAAATTTAGGGACACAGAAAAGAACCCTTTTGACATAGACTTCTGTTCCTGGGACAGAATAGACTGAAGGAGTATCATATGCACTTCATGAAAGGTATAAACTAAACTGCCCGAGTTCAAACCAGGTTTCACCACTTGCTGTCACAGCTGTGTGGCCTTGGACCTGTTATATAAACTTTTGGGTCTGTTTTCCTGTCTATAAAATGAGGATATTAGCTACAAATGTATCTACAAAATAGATTTTTTTAATGTAAAATGCTCATTAAAGTGCCTGGAAGCTAGATATAAGAACCTGTTAAATACATAAATAACTCACTGTAAATATAGAAAGTGAGTGAACTGGTTTCTGCTACTAACACATTTGATTTATTAATCATTTAAATGGCAGCCATGTTTCCTTGGAAAATTTTAAGGTGCCATACCATTGTGATCCCTTAGAAGTCATGCTATATTTATTCATTTTATAAATGGGGAGACTGAAGTACCAAGAGGGTTTACTTAAGCACGCATAACTCTTGCTCAAACCCCACAAGGAGCCTCTCACCAGGCTCTACCCAAAGCAAGCATTCAGTAAACATTGGTGGCCCAAATTTCCAGAGGTCTAAGACCAACCTGCAAATGTAACCAGGATAGAAATGTTCTTTAATTGATTCCATTGGTTTTTAGAGATTCTAATCTCCAATGCAGATTTATCTGACATACTGAACCATTTCATTTTTATAATTGCTTTCATTTTTTAAAGTATGGCAATCATATATTAGGCATGGGGAAACACCTGTCCATCGGTAAGATGTTTGTTTGAAAAGTGGTACTGGTCTAACGATGAATGAATGAGAGCTGAAAATCACCAGACACTGCAGCACATGTATTTCCTAAAGCCCAGTAGACCTTTGTAAGCACTCATTTAGCACACATCAAAAGTTTCCATGTGAGCTTCCCAGCTTACCCTACTCTGAAAACACTCAAAACTATCAAAAATAAGACAATGCAGTGCATCACGGAATCTGCAAGGTTGAACACTGTTGTGCAATGACAACCATAAACCTCATGATTCCGTGACTCACACTTCTCAATGTAAAGAAGCAGCCTATTTGGCTGAAAGACAGTGCAAAAAACAATTTTTTTTAACACTGAAAAAAGGTCAATTTCTCCAACTGGTGAAGTCCGATTAAAAGTTAGCCCAGCCATGAGCTTACCTCGGTATATACACACAAATTTAGCTATGCAGTAGTAAATGTTCTGCCGTAAATTGTCAGATTGAATCATAAGGGTATTGTTAGTAGGTAACTGTGTTTTATGCCCCAAAAAGCAATTTCATATGGTTCCACCTGATAGTAGTATAACTTGGGACACATTTCTAAATGCCCTAAATCTCATTTCCCTCACCTGGAAAATGGGAATATGCTTAATCCTTAGTTTTTGCTGTTACTGTAAAGATTACAGAAAATCCATGACAAATCCTAGGTACATCTCTGTGGGAACATGGTGTTCATAAAGATGAGTCATTATTCCTAGTAGTAATATTAGTATCTGGGTTTGAGGTTGACTCACTGAAATAAACCTGAACTGGGAGTCTCTTGCTGTGATTGTTTTCAATGTACACCGGGCAGTAGGAGACTGGATTCTTCAGAAGAAAGGATCC
Organism: Tupaia belangeri chinensis; assembly: GCF_000334495.1. Taxonomy (NCBI): domain Eukaryota; kingdom Metazoa; phylum Chordata; class Mammalia; order Scandentia; family Tupaiidae; genus Tupaia; species Tupaia belangeri. The sequence goes on from NW_006159506.1 coordinate 8,059,398, forward strand.
ACCTCCCCTCCCCCCCACCCGTGTATGGTCAGGACACATCAGATGCCCTTTCTTCTCGCTCCCTCTACAGCATAAACAGCAGTTTCGACAGAGCAGCTGACAGCTGGAAGAGGGTTCCAGAGCTCAGTGCATTAAGCACATCTGATGCATTGCACACACCTGGCTGGAAACTGCCTTAACAAGATGCCCAGAGCCACGGTGCCCTGTGGGACAATGTTCAGCAACAAACAGGCTGCTCCTTCAGCAGTAGCACCAGCAGGCTAGGATGACGACTGCTTTTTTTTTTTTTTTTTTTTTTTTTTTTAAGAAAAAGAAAAACATAAACCATCTAAAAACTTCCTGAAATCTACTCTCTGCTCACGATGACCTATCCTCATCCTTGTGTCCATATTTTGTATTTTTAACTTCCTTTCGTATTCGAGACAACACGAAATGTTCTGTGTTTCTTGTGTGCTGTTTTTCCCTCCTCAGCCACCCTGGGTGCTCTGGAAGGTAGGGCTCATCTGGGCACACGCCAGGCTCATGGTAAACAGATGGTGAATATTGGATGCTGCAAATCCAGATGCAAAATGGTTCCTAGCCCTCTGTTAATCTACTCAACTTTAAGGCTGCAAACCTTCAAAGCAACAACTGTGGGGATTTTTTTTTTTCTTTTTTTTTTTTGCTTCCTGTAAATTCTCCCATGCTGTTGTAAATTCCAAACCCTTGACTTAATGTTATGCACAGAGGGATAACCAATGCGTAGACGATGATGTTCCCAGTGGTTCTGCTCTGCCTTGATACTAAACGAGTGTGGGTTTGGGTGACATGGCAGATCTATGAATGGTGACAGAAAAAGAAACCAGTGTCACGCAGAGACATGCAAAGGGCTCCCTGGCCCTGGAAGGTGAGGCCTTTCCCTCAGTCTGGGTTTTCCCAGCCTTTCTGTTAGGAACGGTGGTTTCGAATAACATAGCAATTCATGTCCTGTCAGCACTCTCCCTGCACACCAAGCAATCTCACGCACGAGGTCTGTTACTTCTGTGATACCAGTAGGGGAGGTGTTACACCCACTTTATAGAAAACCAAATACGTGGGCTGCAGAGCACCGCAGGGACCATGCCGTCGGCCATACGGGTATCTGCACCAGAGGGGAAGCTGTTAGGACAAAGGTACTCTGTTTCCACATGGTGGTCTTTCTGGACTGCATCAGACTAAAGTATGCAAGAGCACCTTAATGCCTCAGTTTCTTCACATGGAAAATAGGACTAATACAATCCAGAGAGCCAAGGTGTCTTCAATTTAAACCCTATGCTTTCCTCTCCTGGGCCCCTATGCTCTGACAAAGCAAAAGTAGGTGAAAGCAAAGACAGGAAAAAAAAAAAAAAAAAGAGATGGGATGAGTACTTGATCCCAAATGGGAGGGCAATAAAAGGAGGAAAAGAAAGGTATTTTATTTTTAAGTAGGCTTATGGGGATGCATAAGTCTTACTTGCATCAAGTGACAGCGTTGTCATGGTGATTAGTTATCTGTTTATATTAACAGACAAGAACTAACCATCAAGAAATCAGCAACTTAACAAGATAAGGTGCTGCTTGTAGACTGTCAGGTGCAGACCTCCTTTCTACGCAGAGCAGAATGGAAAGGAGCTTCTCTGGGACAGAAGAAAGATACTGGCTTCAGGAAACAATGGCGTGGTGCTGCTAAACTCAGAGAATAGGTATGGATGCTCTGAAGAGAAGTTTGGATGAAGACAACCTCACTGCAGTCTGGTTGCCTTCCCAGGATCATCGGTGGGCTGTGCCCGGAGACAGTATGTCATTATCTGACCTTCCGCAGTGAGTTAGGGAGAAGGAATCTAGGACACCAGCCCCAAGAGCTGAAGAGGAAGACAGTGGGGCAGATCCCAGAACACTTACCTAGTATTCATTTTTATCCAAATTGTATGGATGTATCAAATTTCAGAAAATATCAAGATTAAGGACACTATGAAAGAGACAATGGCAGTCAAGTTGTTTTTTTATTGCAGAGCTACTGATGGGCGTTGGCATATTCTGCTTTCTGGGTCTGTGTTTGTCAGGGACTCGCTACAGCTTTAGGAAGCAATTTAAAGGAGAAAGTGAATGTAAATTATTCAGAAAAAGCTATGAAGTGAGAGATAGAAAAGTATCATAAAATCACATCAAGGTCAACAAGATATTCTTCTTTTTTTCTTTTTTTTTATAGAGTTTTTTGTTTGTTTGCTTGTTTGTTATAGGGCATGTGTGCTCGCCAGAGAGAGACAGAGAGACAGAAAGTTAGAAATGATCCCCGGGGGG
>NW_006159506.1:8062732-8110695 GCF_000334495.1 Tupaia belangeri chinensis
TCCATTCTCCTCTCGGGATCTTGGGCACGCATGCACACGCACCCGACTTGGTTTAAGCTACCGGGTCCGGGACTCAAACCATGGTTGAATACATGGGAGTCCAGCGACATAGCCATTATGCTAACTGTTGGTCCTTTTTCTTTCATTTTTTCTTTTTTTTTTTAATGGTTGACAGAAGACTGAGTAACTGTGGCACCTGGGCACTGCCCCTCAGTGGATGGGAAGCAAAACTCAGCCAGGTGATAGAGCCACTAGGTGACTCAGAGGGTGGTTAGGAGGAGCTGGGTGGCAAGGAGGCTGGGAAGAGGGTGTTTTCATAGAGGGCTCAGGACTTCGGGAGCCACCACTGAACATGCTAAGCTCGGAGAACCCTAATCAGAGCCTCTCTGTGCCTTCTTTCAACTTCTGTTGTTTTGGAGGGTAAAATTCGGCATGTGCTTCTGTAAGACTTTCTCTTAGAGGATTCAACAATCTTTTCTATCGTCTATTATCAATAGCTAAGTAAGCATCTAAATCATTTTGAAATAAAGGTATTACACTCAGCTGAAAATGACATCTGATTATAGTCACGCAGGCCCACGGTGCATGGTTGCACCCATTCTGTAGGCTCTCCTCTGATTACAATAATACTCACTAGTTCGTAAAGAACGGCGGTGGCTCTCCCTCAAACTAGTGGCATATTTACCCTTAATAGATGCAGTAAATGAAAGTAAGTATAACAAAGGAGTAATGATTTGAGTGTACAGGTACCACATCTCCATGAAAAATCTGAAAATGGGGACCAGCGGTTAACATAATGGCTATGTCACTGAACTCCCATGTGGTCGATCGCAGTTCAAATCCCGGACCCAGTGGCTTAAACTCACGCTGGGCGCATATGCATGTGTGCCCAAGATCCCGGGAGGAGAACGGAGGAGAAGGGGTTGCGGTGTGGCCATCCCCCCTAGGGGGTGATTTCTCGCTTTCTGTCTCTCTGTCTCTCTCTTTCTGGGGAGTGCATGCGCCCTATAGCAAAACAAAAACAAAAACAAACTAAAATTCGGCATGTGCTTCTGTAAGACTTTCTCTTAGAGGATTCAACAATCTTTTCTATCGTCTATTATCAATAGCTAAGTAAGCATCTAAATCATTTTGAAATAAAGGTATTACACTCAGCTGAAAATGACATCTGATTATAGTCACGCAGGCCCACGGTGCATGGTTGCACCCATTCTGTAGGCTCTCCTCTGATTACAATAATACTCACTAGTTCGTAAAGAACGGCGGTGGCTCTCCCTCAAACTAGTGGCATATTTACCCTTAATAGATGCAGTAAATGAAAGTAAGTATAACAAAGGAGTAATGATTTGAGTGTACAGGTACCACATCTCCATGAAAAATCTGAAAATGGGGACCAGCGGTTAACATAATGGCTATGTCACTGAACTCCCATGTGGTCGATCGCAGTTCAAATCCCGGACCCAGTGGCTTAAACTCACGCTGGGCGCATATGCATGTGTGCCCAAGATCCCGGGAGGAGAACGGAGGAGAAGGGGTTGCGGTGTGGCCATCCCCCCTAGGGGGTGATTTCTCGCTTTCTGTCTCTCTGTCTCTCTCTTTCTGGGGAGTGCATGCGCCCTATAGCAAAACAAAAACAAAAACAAACACACACAAAAAAAAACCTCTCCAAAAAAAAATAAATCTGAAAATGAAACACGCAACGAACCTAGTTATTTTTGTCTAGACGAGGAAATACAGCTAATCCCAGGATGAGAGGATAAATGAAAATGAATTCAGAGTGGCACAGTAATGGAAGTGGTTCAGTATTTCTTCTATTAGAAAAAAAGTGTCGAAACTGAAGGAGAGAAGAGTTCGCCCACCCAGCTTGGCCTCTGTGGACTGGATCTAGAAACGCCTGCACAGAAGCAGTGACAGTGCAGATGTTGGGGGCTGCCAAGACGCCTTCTCATTCTAGTTCTAGAATCTATTAAATAATCAAGTTTCCCCACCATCTAATCACACGTTGAGGCTCCACACCCAGAGGCAGCATTTTCTGAGACCGAATTAACCTATTAACAGAGTATGTTTTCTATTCTCTCTTTCTTCCTTGAAAAGGTGAAATGGCACCATAGAATTTTCAGTGCAGCAGGTGTGTAGTTAACAAGGTGCTAATTGGGAAACTGGGTGAGAAAAAAAAAAAAAAAGCTCCTATGAAACTAGAAATCCAAATCATGCAGGAAGACGGTGACCAAATTACCTTTAGAAGATACAAAAGTTATGGTAATACAATGTAAAAATGCAAATTTAAACCCAGCAGAGTGAAATAAAAAGATCTTATGGTTTTCAGCACTGCACGAGAATGCAAAGGGCATACTGTAATGTTCAAGTTTGTTGCAATTTTAAACAAATAATGCAAGTCAACTTTCAACACCCTAGTCCCTTCTCATTTCCACCAAAACGAACATATTAGGAAATTCATGCAAATATACAAATGTGGATAGCATTTATTAGAATATTTTATTCGCTTTTACTTTTCAGTTCTTGGCTAAGGAAGAAGTATTTTCTGATTAATATATAGAAACATTTAAGAGAAGAAATCTCCAAAAGCTTTAAACATCTGTGGTTTATTAAAAAAATAATAATAATATGAAGTTGGCTGGGACCAGCAGTTGGCATAATGGCTATGTCACTGGACTCCCATGTAGTCAACCATGGTTCGGATCCCAGACCCAGTGACTCAAACTCACGGCGGGCATGTGTGCATGCATGCCCAAGATCCCAAGAGGAGAATGGAGGAGAAGGGATTGTGGCGTGGCCATGCCCGCTGGGGGAGTGATTTCTCGCTTTCTGTCTCTGTCTCTCTCTGTCTTTCTGGCTAGCGCATGCATGCTATAGTAAAAACCTCTCAAAAAAAAAAAAAGTTTAAAATGGGTAAAGGGGGGCCAGCAAATGGCATAATGGTTACATCACTGAATTCCCATGGAGTCAACTGTGGTTCAAGTCCCAGACCGGTGGCTTAAAACTCATGTCAGGTGTGTATGCATGTGTGCCCAAAATCCTGAGTGGAGAATGGAGGAGAAGGGATTGTGGCGTGGCCATCTCCTCCAGGGAGTCATTTCTCGCTGTCTGTCTGTCTTTCTCTATGTCTCTGGTGAGCACATGCACCCTATAGCAACAATCTCTAAATAAATAAATAAATAAATGGGCAAAGCATATGAATAAACATTTTTCCATAGAGGATATACAAATGGCCAATAAGTACATGAGTTGATGCTCAGCATCACTAATCGTTAGGGAAACAGAGATTAAAATCACAACGAGATCCTACCTCACATCTACTAGATGGCTATTGTCAAAAAAGCAGAAAATAGCAAGTGATAGTGAGGATCTGCAGAAATCTTGAACAGGAACCTGTAACCCTGTTGGCAGGAATGTTAAATGGTGTAGTCACTATGGAAAATAAATGGCAGTTCCTCAAAAAAATTAAAGCAGAATTCCCATCCGATCTAGTCATTGCACTTCTGAGAATATACACAAGATAAGTAGGTCTATTATGAATATGTATATCCCTGTTCATATCGGCATTATTCAGAAGAGCAAAAAGGTGGAAACAATACAAGAGACTATCAATAGATGAACAAAATCGATACGTGTAATGAAATATTACTGAACTTTAAAAAGGAAAAAAACTCTGACACATGCTATAGCATAGAGGAACCTTAAAGATACTATGATAGGACCAGTAGGTAGCGTGGTGGTTAAGGTGCTGGACACTCCCTCATGGCTGACCACGGTTCAAGTCCTGAACCTGGAGGCTTTCTTCCTCTCTCTCTCTCTCTGTATGTGTCTGGTCAAATCAAAAAATGAATAAATAAAGTTAAATAAATGAATAAATAAAATTTTAAAAAGACACTATGATAGGTGAAATAAGACAGTCAGAAAAAGTCAAATACTGTATGATTTCAAGTACATGAGGGACCTAGCATAGTCAAAGTCACAGAGACAGAGAGCAGAGTTTGGTGGCTGCCAGGGACTGGGGCAAAGGGAGATGAGGAATATATTAATAGATAGAAACTTTTAGTTTTGTAAGATGAAGAGAATTCTGGAAATGGCTGGTGGTGATGGCGATAGAATAATGTAAATGTACTCAATGCCAATGAACGATATACATACAAATAACTAAGTGGCGAGTTTTATATTATGTGTGTTTAACACAAGTTTTAACGTGTATGTCTGTATACAGGTATGTGTGTGTACATATATTAATACATACATGTATATATAAATACATATATATTAGAATTAAGGTTCTCACTTTAGGAATATCAATTTGACTCACTTATTATGGTTTGGATAATGAAAATTACAGACCTTTCTCATCCCTAAAAACTGATGTAGAAATCAAATACGAATATTAACAAATCAAATCCACAAATATATAAAAAGGATACATATTGAAATCCAAGTTACGTGTATTTTAGGAATGAAAGATTTTTTAAAAACCACTTTAACATTTTTTTTATAAAGCATTAAATATCACTATATTGACAGGGTAAAACCAAAAAGTCAAGATATCACTTTAAAATATCAAACAGGTTTGACAAGTTCTCTCTTTTGATTTATTTATTTTTTTAGGTTATTGCCATAGGGCATGTGCGCCCTCCAGAGAGAAACAGAGAGAGGGGGAGGAAGTGAGAAATCACCCCCCAGGGGAGAAGGACACATTGCAATCCCTTCTCCTCTATTATCCTTTCAGAATTTGGGGCATGTGCACAGGCACTCGTGCTTGGCACGACTTTCAAGCCACCAGGTCTGAAACTCTACCCATAGCTGGCCATGTGGGAGTCCAATATCCTAACCCTAGGTCATCTGCTGGTTTCGGGTTTGACAAATTTAAACACATATTTATACTAAAAACCATTAGCAAATTAGAAAAAAAAAAGTAACAACAGCCTGAGACAGTACAATGAAACTCATGGAAATGTCAGATAAAGAATTTAGAATATTCATAGTGACAAAGCTAACAGAGATGGAAGAGAAGAGAGACAATGAACTGCAGAAAAGGTAGGAGAAAGGGCTGACAAGTTCCAGGAGGTGAGGAAATTCTTACAAGATCCAAAAGAAGAAATACACACTATAAAAAAGAATCAACAGGACCTGTCAGAGATGAAGGCTATAACATAGGAAGTCAAAACCTTCCTTGGAAGTATTTAAAGCAGATTAGATCATACAGAAAATCGAATCTCAGATGTAGAAGACAGAATCACTGGCCTAGAAAAATCCACCATGAAGACTGAGAAAATTGCACCACAAAATGAGAATAATATACGAGAAATACTAGATATCATCAAACGCCCAAACATCTAGATAACTGGTATCTCAGAAGGAAAGGAACTCATAAGGGCATTAACGATCTACTCCATGAAATCCTGCAAGAAAACTTTCCAAACCTAGAGAGGCATTCAGAGATCCAGTCCCAAGAAATACAAAGGACCCCAAATACAATCAACTCAAGAAGATCTTCTCCAAGACACAATACAGCCAGATTGACCAAAACCACAAAGACAAGATACTAAGATTGGCAAGAGAGAAATAAATGGCAAGTTACCTGTAAGGGATATCCCAACAGGCTAACAGCACACCTCTCATTGGAAACAATGTGAGCAAGGAAAGAATGGGAAAATATATTCAAAGTGTTAAGGGAAAAGCAATTTCAACCAGGAATACTGTACCCAGCAAGATTATCCTTCATACGGGAAGAAAAGACAAGAACATTCCCAGATAAACAAAACCTGAAAGAATTTACCAACACCAGACTAGATCTCCAAGAAGTGCTCGAGGGAGTGCTATACCAGGAAAATTAATTACAGACACACAGAAATAAGAATTCAAAAACTAAAAAAAAATGACCAATTTAATCGTAGGGATAAGTCTGGAGCTGAATATTATATCCCAGAATTCAATCAGGAAGATCGAACCACAACAGAAGATAGATTAAGTACATGAGACTGAACTGGTAAAATAGCATTTTATGACTTTTGACTAAAACATTGCTGATTTTCTTCTAGGCTTTGTTTTCCAGTTTTAAGGATCTTTGTCCTGTCTTGAGCTACCAATAGGTTCATGTACCTACTCTTTGAACAGAATCTTAACCTGTTTCCTGGCTTTAAATTTTAAGCAAAGTTTCTTAGCATTTCATTGATTTATTAAAGCTAAAACTGCTTTTCTTGAAATTAAAAAATATATTTAAAAAATATTTAAAAATACCTATTTAATGATTGTAGTAAGCTATATTGCCTCAGCTAGGTGCTAACTTATATTCATTCTATTCAGAGTTTCATGCCTAAAGTCAGACATGTATTCACAGATATGTATATACCAGCTGAATTTGCTATTGATAGTAATTAGATTATTTAAGAACTTTTGTGAATAAATAAAATGTGGGGGGAAAAGGAACAGAAAACAACTGTAGACACCTAAGATAGTGTAGGAGGAGGGTGGGAAATGGCAGATGATGAGAAACAGGGGAGAAAAAATATATATATATATTTGAAAAAAATATATATATGAAACTAGAAATGGAAAGTTATTGACAATAACATGTATGATTAAGCCATTATGCAGTATATTCTGGATGGGAAATCACACTTTGGATACTGTGATGGTGTTCAGTGAATGAATGTAAATTAATTAATTAATTAAAAATTTAAAAATTAGCATTAAAAAGAAAGTAACAATCCCCATTTGATAAAATACTTTACAAAAAATTTCCAGTAACCATTTTAATAAATACTCATTTCAAAACTTTCAAGATGAGACATTTAATTAGATTTTAATTTTATATTACCATAGTTCATTTAGTTCAATCTCCTCAATTCAATTTACTCCAGTAAGAATCAAAGAATCATTCATGGTAAAATGACTCTTTCAAAGGCAGTCAGCTAATAAATTGTCTTTTGCATTTAGATCTGCAAACTCTCTGAAATTCACTTTCAAATCATTAGGAATATGGGATCAAGTTTCATTTTTTGCATATGGATACCCAGTTATCCCTACTCCATTTGTAAAAAAGACTCTACCTTTTCCCTCTGTTTCATAGAGTCAGAGTTGCATAAATCTAACGTAATACATTGGCATGTGTCTGGACACCTTTATTACATTTCTTGGGCATGTAAGTTTATCCTCATCTGTTCTGCATTCCCATAATTATTGTAGCTTTAAAAAAAAAAAAAAAAGCATAAACATGGGGCCAGCAGGTCGTGTGGTGGTTAAAGGTGCTGGACTCCCATGGCTGACCACGGTTCAAGTCCTGGACGTGGTGGCTTGCTTTCTCACTTTCCCTCTCTCTCTGCCTCTCTCTGAACAAATTGGAAAATAATAATAACAAATAAAGTTAAAATAAAAATGAAAAAAGCTTAAACGTAAGATTAAGCAAATCTCTCCACTTAGTTATTTAGAAATTAATTCTTGTCATTTGGCATATTCTTGGCATTTCCATATCATTTCAGAATTGGCTTATAAAAATACTCACAAAACCTCTCTGGATATCTATTTTTAACTACTTTGGCCATGTAATACAAATTTGGAAGCAATCCTACAAATGGTTTTTGAATATATGCAAATGTGATAAGAATATGAGAAGGGTAAACTTCAGAATGAAGGTAGTCGTGACTTCTGAGGTAAACAGCAGGAAGGGGATTGTCATCAAAGAGGCACAGGTGTTTCAACCATGTTTCTGGGGAGGTAAGAACAAATGCCCAGTATGTCTTTCAAGTGGCTGGGATCAGGATTCAAACTGTGGTCAGCCGTGTGGATCTAGTCCTCTTAACCACTAGGTTATGGAGTCAGTTCTCAACTGCATTTCTAATATTTTTATTCTTTAAAAGACTATGTCATAAATCCAAGGATTTGATAAAGGTAGCTGTGTGGTAGGCATACAGCTCTCTGTCGTTATTAGTAAATCAGATCCAGAAAAACATGCTTGGAATATTTTATTATTGGAATCAGCACATGGCATAGTGGTTAAGGTGCTGGACTCCCACATGGCTAACTGTGGTTCAAGTTCTGGACATAGTGGCTTCAGATTCATGGGTGTGTGCACATGCATGCCCAAAATCCCAAGAGAAGAATGGAGAAGGGATTGTGGTGTGACCGTCCCCACCCAGGGGTGGGGTCGGGTAACTTCTCACTGTCTCTCTTCCTCTCTCTCTCTCTCTCTCTTTCTGGCAAGCTCATGCGCCCTGTAGCAAATCTCTCCTTAAAAAAAAAAAAAGAAAAGAATATTTCATCATTTTAAAAATGAATAAAAATAAATATAAAATAGTTTCTCAAACAGTAGTTAACCTAGAGTCCAAACTCTACCAAATGGACTCTTGCAAAGGTCATCTATTTATAATTCACTATCCTTAATAGTGAGTTATAACTTCCAGTTATAATTTGTGAATCTTACAGGGAGGCCCTTTAGAAAATAAATTCTTCTCTCACAATGAAAGAAAACATTTGATTCATTACTTAGCCAAGGAATAGAATAATTAAGCTATCCAGTACATAAATTACAGCTTCCGTTAACCACATTCCTCATTTCAAGATCACAAGATTACCCATACCAACTGCCAACATAAATGCACAGTTTGAAAAGCTATGCCATAATGTAATCACAAAGCAATGCTCATTTCCCTGTCTAAACACACATAGTCTTTAAGTCCTAACGTCTCTGATGAACCCCAAATGCTCCTCTTATCCTTTGAGCGAAGGAACATAACTCTTAATTGAAACAGTGAAAATACTCGTTTGTTCTTTTGTATAGGATGAGGTCAATTAAAGCCAGAGAATAACCACACTTACCTTTTCTGACTAATTATTCTGAACAAGGTAAATTACTTTGACTTAGTTTGGTCCCCTGAACATTAATATGAATCTAAAATTTTCCACTGGAATGGGCATTGATCAACATTTGCTGGTTCTTTCAATAACTCTGAGGTTCTAATTCCTGGGTTGGGAGACCCTGAAGTTAGCATTTCAGCCATTTTCCCTTGTGGCCAATGTAACAGTTAACTTAGTTGAATGTGTCATGATAACCCTGACTGCCACACTCAGTTGCAAATTGAACAATGTGTGTTCCATAGCCACACACTGTCCGCCAGTGCTATCTACCTGTCGTATCAAAGGAGGCATAGCCAGTTCTAGTTAAAAGGGACATGTTACATTTGACTAGGCATCAAAGCATTATGGTAAAGCAAGTAAACTCTAAGGGGAGAGAGAGTTCAAGCACTAGTTAGCAGAAGATCATGATTCTAGGCTAACATTGTTTTCCTAGGAGCCCCTGTCATCCCATATCCTAAGTGACTTACTGTTCATAAAAATGGCTGCCATCATAGGCGATATATCCTTATCGCAAGGGCATACCTGTACACATCTGGCCTTGCTAGCTGTGAAATAATGCAAAAGCACACTTTTGACAAGAATGCAATATTAAATATCAGAGAAGGACAGGCCAACTTCATAGAGCATCCCTACTATCTTGAAAATGAGATCTGAAGAGAATTTTCTCAGGCCTTCTGGAAAACCTTTCCTCACACTTAAGAAGGGAAACAATGGCGTCCCTACTTCTGCCTTGGGAACTCGCTGTATGAGGACATGTTCAGTGCCTGCTGCTAACTCTCAACCCTGAGGGGATGAGCTTGAAAATAAACAATGTTCAGGGACCAGCAGATAGTGTAATGGCTATGTCGCTGGACTCCCACGTAGTCGACCACAGTTCGCGTCCCGGACCCGGTGACTTAAACTCATGCCAGGCGCGTGTGCGTGTGTGCCCAAGATCCCAGGAGGAGAATGGAGGAGAAGGGATTGCAGAGTGGCCATCCCCCCTGGGGGGGGGGGTGATTTCTCGCTTTCTGTTTCTCTGTCTCTGTCTGTCTGGCGAGTGCACACGCCCTATAACAAAAACCGCTCCAAAAAATAAATAAATAAATAAACAAACAACGTTCAGGGTTCTAGGGATCTTGCTACAATTCTTATTACAGCCATTTTCAGTTGGCTTTCTCTCATTTATCTCATTTCTCATGGCTGAAACTAAAAGCATCCCTCCGACCACCTAGTAAAAATTATGTCCCATATTCACACTGACGGGAAAGAAGACAGATGATCTGCCCATCATAGTTTGACTGACGGCTCTTTCTACATCAGTTCCTGCAAACTTGAATGTTTGTATTTGTTTCTGACCCCTATATTAATAATGTCTTTCTAAAACTAGAACTTTTAGTTTCATGACCCGTCAACTACTAGCATCCAGTTTAGACGCTTCTGTGGCGTACAGAAGTTAACTCTTCGAATGCAGAGATGGGAACGACGAAACAACTTCTGGTCAGTTCACTGATTTCTAAGTTATATTGCGCATAATTTGCCCAATGTTATAGATGCTGGCAAGATTTAAGGTTTAACATGTTCCCCATAGATACTATGTTCTTACATCTTTCCATAAGATTAATAGTCAAGAAAATACAACCACAATATTGAGTGTATATACATTTAAAAGTCATAAAACACACATCTTGCTCATCTACACGGTAAGAAAACTGTGAAGGAATGCTATACCCCAATGCTAGATTTAAACACATACACACACGAAACGTTTTTAGACAGGTCTCGCCACATTGCAATGCTCCCTCTTCATCCTTTCAGCCAGGACTGCAGGCACATGCCACAATGCCTAACTTTTTTTTTCTTTATTTTTAAACACAGGTCTCAGTATCTTGCCCTGGCAAGCCTTGAGCTCATAAAATCCTCCTGCCTGATCATCCTAAGTGGCTAGGATTACAAGCCTGTGCCACATGCCTGGCTTTTAGATTGGAGCAGGAATCTAATCCAGACCTTACAAGTGGTGCAGGCCTGCAGAGCACAGCACCTTAGCAATACCACCAGAGCTAAATTCCTTTTCACACACAAACACAATATTTTATTTATTTATTTAAGATTTTTGCCATAAGTTGAGTGTCCTCACCAGAGAGAGCCAGAGACAGAAAGTGGGAAAGTAAGGAATCACTTCCCAGGGGAATGGCCACACCACAATCCCTTCTTTTCCATTCTCCTCTCAGGATTTTGGGCACGCACACGCCAGGAGTGATTTTCCAGCTCCCGGGTCTAGGACTTGAACTGTGGTTAGCCATGTGGGAGTTCAGCACCTTAATGACCTTCTGGCCCCTTCCGTATATTTTTTTAGGTGCTTTAATAAACAAGAAAGAAATCTGCGGGTGTAATTCTCTAAATATGTAAAACAAGATCTCCTGTTCTCACAAAAATAGAAAGCAGTCAATAAATGCACAGACCTCCGATGACAGGCTCCAATACAAACACGGGACAGCAATTTGCAGGTCTCTGGACTAGGGGCTAATGAAATGTCTGAGTGTCAAAAGGCTGGGATTATGTAACACCAGTGTTGTCAAAGCAAGCTGAAAATGAAAACAGAGTACAAAGGCCTTCTCAACGGTATGCGTTCTATACTAGAAGCAGTGGTGGTGAATAAATGAATCAAAGTTAACATGGATTAAATGCTTCCAGTGATGGGCTCTGTTATAAACGCTATTCCTACAAGCACTATAATAATTCCCAGTACACACCTGTCTATTTATTTCCATCACTACATCTCTCCTCATTTATAAATCAACAACGCTTACTAAACACACATAAAAGCTTCTAAGGTTGGCTATCTTCTACCTTTCTTCTATCCCATTCTGTCAGTTTCCTTTGGGATAAATATCCCTTTTCCAGCAAAAGAAAATGCTTAATATACTTTTGGAGGGAGTGAGAGTGAAAACAATGCCTGTGGAAATTATGAGAAGGTTTGAGATCCATTCATTTCACGGCAACACAATGAGGCTGACGAGATTCTCACAGCTGGATTAGTTTGGGAACAGGATGAGGAAACATTGCGAAATCCGGCATTAAGTCTCTATCAGCCAACATTTATGATAATGGCAGCAAAAACAGATCTAGGAGCTCTTCCAAGCCATGGAGATTAGCAAGTAATCACAGGCTCAAACCCTAATACAATTCTGGAGAGACATGGAAGGATTTAGAGAATTAACTAGCAAAAAAAAGGGATTAAAGAAAAGAAGGAGATAAATTTGACCTCCTCATTCATTGGTCAGTATCGCTGAAGTTCTATGCTCACCTATGCGCAGCTCCACCATTGTTCCATATTATTTTGGAAGTGTCTTTTGAGAAATCTGTCCCCTTCCCTAGACTAGAAACAACCTGAAGTCAGCAACTGTCAATTTTCCCTTACCAACTCCAGCATCCGGCACAGCGCCCTGGCAACAATAGATCTTACTAGTTCAATATTAGGAACTCTCCGGAGTCAGCTTTTGTTAAGTTCCTGGCTCTGTCGCTTACGAGGGGACTTATTATGGCTGAGTTACTTGGTATTGCCAAACACTATGTTTTATCATCTATAAAATGGATTTACAATACCCACTCCAACCATCTCACTGCATAGAAGCTATAATACAGGCAAAGTATTTAGTCCGATGGCTTGCACATAGCATTCAACAACTGGCAAGTACTGGCAAGTATTACAACATATTCAACAAGCGAATATATAGGCAAATGATGTATTGGGTATGGGTTAATAGAAGGCAGAAATAAATAAAAGGGAAAAGTCAATGTACCCTTAAAAACTTACCTGTTCTAGTATAATAGTACTCAATGCTGATGCCATAGGAAGGGCAAAGACAAACTCTGAGAATATGGCTGAACTGAAACAAGACCCCTTCAAAGTCACCGCCCTGCTGGTCCTTGTCAAATGGTTTGCCCTTCTACTTCCTTCTTTCATCATCTCTAGTTTTACTTCTTTCTGATTTAAATACTAACACTTTACATTCATAAAGTGCACAAGCAAACCTCTAACTTCTGTATAACTTTTGTAAGTGTGAATATAAATTGTATGACTATTTCATAAAGTCTCCTTATCTCGACAAGTACAAAAAGAACATGGAAAGAAAGGGGGAAGGGAAGAAGGGAGGGAGGGAGGGAGAAAGAGGAAGCTACGGAAATTCATTTAAAAAAGAAAAAGTATAAATGTAGCCCCTACTCAGCTATTCCCATCTATTCCTGTTGCAACTGGATAATAATACTCATGATAATAAAATTTAGAGGAAGAAGGGAAAAAAAAAGAGAAAATGTCAAGATTAAGTGCAAAAAGTATCATAAATTATGGATCTACTTATTGTAATAGTTATGCTACACTTAAAATGAGAGTGTAAAATGGGCCAGTCAGTAGCATGGTGTTAATGTGACTGGACCTGACATGATCAACTGCATGGTTCAAGTCCCAGATATGACAGCTTGAAAAACATGGCAGGCACATACACACGTGTGCCCAAAATCCCAAGAGAAGAATGGAGTCAAAGGTATTGCAGTTTGGCCATTCCCCATGGGGGGGGGAGTGTGATTTCACACTTTCTCTCCCTCTGTCTCTCTCTGCCAAAGCACACACACCCTATATCAAAAACTAAATAATAAAATGATAATAAAATGAGAGTATAACAGAGGAGAAAATGAGTTTCATCACTTAGTCAAACCATCTCTCTCTATATATATATATTTTTTTTCCCTTGCTATAACGCATGTACACTCTTCACAAACAGAGACAGAGAGAGGGAAAGTGAAAAAGTACTCCACTACTTTCTCCCCTGGAGGATGGGGTCATACGACAATCCCTTCTCCTTCATTCTCCTCTTGGAACTTTGAGCACATACGCCTGCCTGGTGTGGTTTTCAAGTCATCAGGTCTGGGACTCAAACTGCACAGTTAGCCCTATGGAACCCCAACTGCCTTAACCTCCATGGCATCTGCTGGCCCATCCTCTTAACATCTTTTTTTTTTTTTCCTTTTAAAGTTTATTCAGTTACTTCCTTTGAGAGAAAGGAAAAGAGAGAGAGAGAGAATGCACCCCCCAACAGGGACTTGATGCCATGATCCACCCCCAGCCTCAGCCAGCCTTCAATCAAGGGCATGCAAGCTTGGCATACTCAGAGAGATCTCTAAATGTCAATCCAGAATCTCCCCATGGACCAGTTTCAAAGACTACAGCATTTTAATGCTGCCCTATCATCCAGCTCCCAAAAGCAATTCATTCTATTATCTCATTGTACACATTAGGTAGCTGAGACATTGACAAGTTCAGTAATTTTGTCTATCATTACTCTATTTCAATGAGTAGTCTGTGGACAAGCATCGGCATCACCTGGGAGTTTATGAGAAATGCAGAATCTCAGGCTGACATACTGAATCAGAATCTGCATTTTAACCATATGTGCAGGTGATTCATCTTTACATTGAAGTTTGAAAAGCACAGGAATATACATATCTTGCTACCATTAAGTCCATAAATATAATCACTTAAACTCAATGATTTACTTTTCTGTAAATTGTATACCATTTATGGAGTCATCAGAAAATTTTATATCGTTTGGCCCTGAATAATCTCCTTATGAATGATATACTAAATTAAATTTGTGGAAATGGCTCCTTGAGTCCCCAAACAAACTATACACCATGTTGATGCTACCATTGAGCTGACTACTCAGGCAGTTTCCTCATCTGGAAAATGAGAATAGGAGTATCTTACGTCAGAAGGTTATTGAGAAGATTAAGCTAAAACATGCAAAGCATTTAGAATAGTCTCGGACATAGAGTGAGGTCAAAATGAGTATCAACCACTATGACTTATTATGACTACTTGGATGGAGCATGGTTAGGCGAGTGTGCATGTGTCCACCCAACTATTCCCACCTATTCCTGTTGCAGTGACAAGAATCTAAGATAGTTTCTGGGATTACGAATAATACAATCTATGGACACAGAAAAGAACCAGTAAATCTCCTCAACTGGAAGAAAAGATAACAGACAATGCTGCTCAATTGTTTCATCAAAAGGGGACTGACCTTGCAAGCCATTACAGACATCAAATTAATACTTTTCAGTAAATAAATGTTATTAATGTTGAAAACTTTTCAATAACGAATCATTACTGTTGCTATACCAAAGCAGGTATGGATCAGGAAGAGCTGGTTGCCACAATAAAAGCCAAACTCTGACCTATGAGGTCTGTCCAGAAGGAAGGCTTTGTTATAGGTGATGTCATCTGGGAGATAGACTTAGCTGTCTTAGCTGTCTCCTGGATGGATCTTGTGGGTCAGAGTTTGGCTTGTTTGGCAGCAAGAGACTGTTCATGGTCCTTATCTACTATGGATTGGTAACAGAATCTGGGGTTTCATCCATGATTGAGGCTACTGCCTCATGAAGGTCTTTGGACACTATTCCCTTAGCAACTGCCCAACTGATTTAGTTGGAAGGCTGGAGATCTGAGAGCCTCTGGGAGAAGGCAAACCCCAGCCACAACCATTTAAGACAGTGTTGGAGGAGCCAACACTGGGAATGTGCTTTGGCTGGTATTTACAATGATCTGTTGTCTAGACAGGTGAGTGCCTAGCAGGAAGCCCTGAAAGAAGCATTATCCCTTCCCTTTTGGTTAAGCCATTTCTTGTAAAGGTTTGGGTTTGCAGGCAGTTGGTCTCAGATAAATGGGAATGGCTCCTTTCCATCCAGAAGATGGGTGGCATAGAAGACTCCTTTTGGGCATCGACAGAAATTTGTGTTTGTAATATTACTTTGGTGTCCCTTTCTTGAACAGGACCACTTTTGCAGAAAGCTGGTTTGCGGGTCCTCGCTAAGTGGTGAAAGACCTCTTTTTAAGTCCATAGTGATCTGTGTTTGTGTTACATGGATGTGCATGTGTTAAGCGGATGTTCCATTACTTTGGTGTTAGTCTTTGACATGGGTAACGAGCTCTCAATATCAGCCAAGAATTCTCTGGAGCATATACTACAGAATTAGGGCCACAATGTTAGTTATATTTTGGAGAGGTAAGGACAAAACCAGTTCTTCAACTTATATCATGATTCTGCAGCTGGACTAGCCAAGTGGGACAAGATGTAGGGGCCTGCCTCCAGCTGCAGAGTCAGAGGAAGAGCCTCTGGGGTGAGACGGTGGCCACCCTTGTTGATGAGGAACTAGGGGCTTTACTTATTCAAGCTTCTCTCCCTACCCTCTCATGAGCCAAGGAAAATTTACCTGGAAGGAAACTCAATTTGGTGGGCAGGTAGTCAAACCCCACCAGCAGGGCAATCAATGTAGGATTTCCCTCATTTGGCTAAAGGGTAGCTCATCCTCCCTTTAGATGTCTGGTTTCTATTTCAACAGAACAATTGTTTGGTGGGATCCACTCCCATTTGGCTAAAGGACAGAGGGCCTTGACAGACCTATTTAGAACCTTGGTAATCTGTATAAAAATGTGTATGTGTGTGTGTGTGTGTGTGTGTGTGTGTGTGTGTGTGTGTGTGTGTGTGTGTGTGTGTGTGTGTGTGTGTGTATGCACATGTGCATGTGCCTGCATGTATGTGTGTGTCTAGCCCTCTCTTCCGTAGAAGAGAAAAAAATTAAAACTCTAACATATTCTTAGTGCTACTAAAAGTGGCATTCATTGCTACTGAAAACTGCTAATTATACTTATTCTTATTATAGCTTTAAAAAATTGTCCTTTGCTGCCCTGTATTCTGCTCTTGCAGTTGTGAGAAATGCCCCACCTGAAGATGGCTGAGAACTCCTACCAACATCATGATCCAAATTGACTATGTCAAGGAACTCTCTCAGTAATAACCATTAAATATTTTATTTTCAGGTGATGTAATTACATACCTAAGTCCCTAAGGATGCCCTTAGGAGGAAGTAGCTAGAATGCACAGTGCTCCTTTTCTTCAAGATTGAGGAAGGATCAAAAGAGGGATGTGCGGATCAGCAGTTGGCAAATGATTATATTGATGGATTCCCACATAGTTGACTCCAGCGACTTAAAAC
Organism: Tupaia belangeri chinensis; assembly: GCF_000334495.1. NCBI lineage: Eukaryota > Metazoa > Chordata > Mammalia > Scandentia > Tupaiidae > Tupaia > Tupaia belangeri. The sequence continues at coordinate 8,079,626 of NW_006159506.1, forward strand.
TCATGCCGGGGGACCAGCAGCTGGCATAATGGCTATGTTGCTAGACTCCCATACAGTCAGCTATGGTTCAAATCCCAGATCCGGTGGCTTAAGGTCACTCCAGGCACATGTGTGTGCATGCCCAAGATCCCAAGAGGAGAATGGAGGAGAAGGGATTGCGGCATGTCCAGCCCCCTGGGAGGTGATTTCTCACTTTCTGTCTCTCTGTCTCTCTCTGTCTTTCTGAAGAGTGCATGCGCCCTATAGCAAAAACCTCTCCCCCCAAAAAAAAGTAGAGTCATGTGGATGAAGTCTCAGGGTACGATAAATCAAAGACTATTGCTAGCACCTTGAAGAGTGTCCTCAGAGCTAAGTGGATGGATTTGCAAGACTGTGAAGACTATGGAGAGGAAGACACCATAGAACCCAAGAGAGCCTAAAGCCTTACAGAGGGCCTGAAGGGAGACTGCCTGCCTCATAAACAACACATTCTCAAATGGCTCCGAGAATTTCTAGGCCAAAGAAGCCACAAGTTCACAGCCACCAACAGGCTTCTGCTTCCTCTCCTCTTTTAAGAAAAGTCTCACATCGGATCATAATGACATTAAATATTCTTATTAAGACAGACTAACTACATTAAGTGACAAAAGAACTCTCTTAGTCATACATATATTACACACACACACATATATATAAATACACATATGACATGTATATTTGTTGTTGGGGGTAAGTAACACAGACAGTATTAAAGCGTTGGTAACTTTTAACTATTTGCTTAGAGTGGTCATGTCATCGATGTGTGTGTGTATATATCACCATGCTAAACAAACAGCTAAAAAAATACTATCACTTTAATACTGTCTGAATTACTTATCCCGAACAACAAACAGCTCTATTAATTTGACAGCAAACTGCCATAATGAAATTTAAATATAAAAAGGATTTGGGGGGGGGGTGTCTTCAAAAAGTTCATAGAAAATGTGCTTTATGAGAAAACTATACATAAATTTCAGGTTCTTTTTGCACCAAAATAAGCCTGTACATTAATTCTATTTTTCCATAAGGGATAGGTCATTTAATGATCTCCCCCTAACAAAGATGGTCACATCCTAATCTTGAGAACTTGTAAGTATGTTACCTTATTCAAAAAGATCTTTCCAGATGTGATTGAGAACAAATCTTCAGATGGGGAGATTATCCTGAATTATCCTCACGGGATCCATGTAATCACAAGAGTCCTTGTAAGTGAGAGGCAAAAATTCAGAGAGAAGGTTGGGACCAGCAGTTAGCGTAATGGCTATGTCTCTGGAATCCCACGTAGTCGACCGCGGTTCGCGTCCCGGACCCGGTGGCTTAAAACTCACGCCGGGCGCGTGTGCGTGCGTGCCCAAGATCCCGAGAGGAGAATGGAGGAGAAGGGATTGCGGCGTGACCATCCCCTCTGGGGAGTGATTTCTCGCTTTTTGTCTCTATGTCTCTCTCTGTCTATCTGGCGAGCGCACGCGCCGTATAGCAAAAACCTCTCCAAAAAAAAAAAAGATAAGTTACCATAAACTAACCTATGAAAGAAATGTGGATGTCAACAGCCCTTCTGGTTGAGGGCTCAGAAGGAAATGAGAAATATGTTACTGGAAACTGGAAGAAAGGATCCTTGTTATACAGTGACAGAAAGCATAGCTGAATTGCGGGTAGAAAGCACAGCTTGAAAGCAATGAATCTGAGTATTTGGCTGAGGAGTTTTCCAAGCAAACAGTTGAAAATGTAGCATGCTAGTCAAATGTGATAGAAAAAGATAAATTAATGGAAGAACTGTTAAGCCAAAAGGAATCGGGATTAGACCATTTGGAAAATTCTCAGCCTATCCAGATTGCAAGTGATCTAAAAAGTAGAAGACTCACTGTTGAGAAAATGTGATCTGGAGGGAAAAGCACAACTGTTGTTGGACAAATTTTTGTTAGTACTTCTGAAAAACCAAAAGATCAGTGTGTTCAGTGATACAGAGGGGACTTAAAAGAATTTGGTATGTGATTTGTGAATTCCCTTAGGCATCTCAGTAGAAGCCAAAACCCAAAGTGATTTATTCAAGAAAGATCTGTAGAGAAGCTTCTTATGGAATGGAGTAACCCCTATGACATATAGGGAAGACGCGCAAGGTTTTTGAGAATGTTCTATCATCAGAAACGGTCATCTTGGATTGAAAATGAAAGGATGTAAAAAGTTTTAGAAAATAAAATAAAATTTAAAAAATGAACAAAAGAAGGCTATTTGATTCTCCAAACTCTACAGGCAAAAACTGGGCTAATGAAACTACTCAGATTAAAATATATGCTAGTATTTTTTTTTCTTCTTTTTAACTTGCCATTGGGCATATGTATTCACCAAAGAGCAACAGAGAGAGAGAGAGAGAAAGAAACCCACCAGGTCCAAGACTTGAACTGCAGTCAGCCATGTGAGAGTCCAGCACCTTAACCACCACACCAGCTGCTGGCCCTAATATATGCCAGTCTTAATGAAAAAGGAAGGATGACACAGAACCATGGGTCCAGAGTATAGAGCTGAGGAGAAACACAGAGGGTTATTTCTGACTTTGAAACCTACTGGTTGTGTTTTTTTAATTGCTTAAGATGTGATTCCCTTTTTCCTTTCATTTTTTCCCTTTCTAAATGAGAATGTCTGTGACTATTTTCCAATGCCTAATCCACCCATTTTAAGATAACTGGCTTTCTCAATTCATAGGTACACAAATGGAGAGAAATTGTTTCTAAGGATTAATCATGTCCAGAGTTTCACCTACACAGTACTCACATCATTGAATGATAAGATTGAGACTTTGGGGTTAATGACATTTTGGATTGTGAGTTGAAACTCCAAGGGACTATAAGATGGGGCAATTTTTTTTTTTTAACCTCTGGTGCAGATGTGAATCTTTGAGGTTTAGAGGTCAGACTATGGTACTTTGAAAAATGCGTCCCAACCCCACCAAAATAAATTCATATCCTAATCCCTAGAATATGTTACCTTGCAATGAAAAAGAATTTTTAAAATATGATGACATGAAGTATCTTGAGATATAAATAAATGATAAAAATAAATAATAGGAGGTTCTACGTAGACTCGATCTAATCATGAGGGTAGTTAGAAGAAGGAGGTAAAAGGTCAGAGAGAGGGCGATGTCCCAACATAAGGAGAGAGGGGAAGAGAAGGCAGTGTGTTAAAGGGCTACAAGCCAAGGACTGGGGCTGGCCTCTGGAAGCTGACAAAGACAAGAAAACAAATCTCCCCTAGTGACGCCAGAAGAAGCCAGCCTTGTTGACACCTCAACTATGTCCCAGTCAGAATAACTTGGGATTTCTAACCTCCCGAACTGTAAAATAATAAATACATGTTGTAAGCATCTAAGTTTGTGGTGTTTCATTACATACGCAACAGGAAACTAGCATAGAATGTAAGAGGTGTTACATATAAGTAAATAATCAGGAAACACCTCTCTAGGATCTATAATTGATAAAGTATTTTACATACATATACCCACTATAGATACACAAATTCTATCTGCCCCATCAAAAGTTCTTCAATTTGTTACAGAAAAACAAGTGTATAAATGATATACGATGCTGGCCAGCAAGTGGCATGGTGGTTAAGGGTGCTGGAGTCCCACATGGCTGACCATAGTTCAAGTCCCAGACCTGGCCGCTTGCTTTCTCACTTTCCCTCTGTCTCTCTCTCTCACTCTGTCCCTCTCTGATCAAATTAAAATAAATAAATAAAGTGAAATAAAATAACTCTTTTAAAAAATGATATACGATGCAAGTATGCATATATCAACTTTACTTTTGAAGGAAGAAAAAAATGACATTCAATAGAAGAAATCAAGAGTTTTTCCTGACTCTAACTGCATCTCATACAAGAAAACTATTGAGAATACACTTAAACTTGAATTTAAGCCACTAAATTGTGGTAGCGAGTGTGCGATTAATTTCTGTTTCTCCTACCATAGTATTGAGCACACTGTTTTGCACGGTGGTGGTGTTCCATAAATGTTTGTTGATTAAATAAATGACTGAGTAAATGAAAAAGTAAATGAGAAAAAGTTACATCCCTAGCCAGGTTTTACTTTGACCAAATGCAGTTTTTATTTCAGATTAATCTAGAATGAACTGATGCTAAAATAGATATAAACAGGTTTTTAATAGGATTTCTTTTTTAGGCCACTTAAGGTCAACCCAAAAATAAATTTAAAAATAATTAAACAAATAAAAAGAGTTTCCAGTTCTGGTTAGAAAGCAGATGGTCAAAAAAAAAAAAAAATCAGTCCCACTCTAACAATGAGAAAATAATATACTTTCAAAACTTATTGCCTATTTTTTGTTGTTTTTTTTTAATGATTATTTATTTTATTTTATTTATTCATTCATTTATTTTTTAGTTTGACCAGAGAGAGACAGAGGGTGAGAGTGAGAGAGAGAGGAAGTGAGAAAGCAAGCCACCAGATCCAGGACACAAACCCTGGTCGGCCATGTGGGAGTGTCCAATGCCTTAACCACCACGCCATCTTCTGGTCCCAAAAACTTATTGTTAAAGATGTTAAAAAGGTCTGGACTAGGGTAGACAGACATTGGTAGCTGGCTTCACCACTAGGCCTGTGGATGCAGATGAGTTAGCCTGCTATTGGCAAAGAAACTTTGCTAAAATACAGACAAACCAGCCAATCGTTTATTGGTCAAGAATTGGCTGGCATGGCAGATTGGAAAATGAAGAAACAGCTAACCCTCCCAGCCAGCCAATTCTCCTTCAATATTTCTACTTAGCAAGCACTAGTGGTAGAAGAAGCTGGTGAGAAGGTGGAAAGCAGAAAGAGTTCCCATAATCTCTCGCATGCTTTGGTCGCAGGCTCTGTTGCAGAGTCAGGTCTCACCACCAAGAAGAATCCAGATAAAATACCCAGCTCAACTCTTGATTAGAACAAAGTGCTGTGGTCAAGTCCCTTCAGCTGCCTGACAGGGGAGAAGGTAAGGCTTTCTGGGGATAAATATGGCCTACTTCAGTCTTGGTGTTCTTTCAAACACAATTTTTAAAAAGACAAATCATGAAGCAGAAAAATGTGACCCATAATTGAGGGGAGTAGGCCGGATCAATGAAATTACTTAAAGTGATAAAGGGAAAAAGAAAAAAAATATCTAAACTAAACAAGTAAATAAAAAGTGGCAACCTAGACAGTTGGAGCAATGGAAAAGATTCCTGAAAAAAGTAGGAGTGAAAGAAACAAAGGCATTTCCAGACCAATAAAAACAGAAAACTCATCCTCCTCTGTAAGAAAAGAAAGCTGTATAGACTAAAGGGAATGATCAGAGAGAAAAAGCAAGGTCTGCAGAAAGGAATGATAATCAGTAGGGTAAAAATCATGGGAAATACCAAACAATACAGCATTAATTTCTTTAAAAAATACTGACTGTTGGAAGTAAATATAATGTTATATGATGGGATTATAATATATAGGAAATAAAATATGACAACAATAAAAATAATGCAAAACACAGGAAGGATAAAGAGAATTACACCATTATAAGCTTGTTAAATGTTTCACAAAGTTGTATGATAGTTATTTATGGTAAAGTATGATGAATTCATTAGGCACATTATAATCTACATTAACCATTTAAAAATCATATAAAATGATACAGTTAAATAGCAACAGAGGAAACAAAATGTAATATTAAAAAAAAACAAAAACAGCAAACCTCAATTTCTAAACAAAGGAATAAGGAAATAAAGAACAGATAAGGAACATGAGGAAGAAATAAAAATATGATAGAATTAAGCCCAAGAATATAAAGAATTATATTAAATGCAAATATATTCATCAATCCAATTAGAAAGCAGAGACATTAACTCTGGATTTAAGAGAAAAAGAGCCGTCTTTATACTGTTTATAAGAGACACTTTTTTTAAGAATTAATTTTTATTTAACCTTATTTATTTGTTTATTTATTTATTTTAATTTGACCAGAGAGGGACAGAGTGAGAGGGAGGGAGAGGAAGAGAGAGAGAAAGTGAGAAAGCAAGTCGTCAGGTCCAGGACTTGAACCGTACTTAGCCATGTGGTAGTCCAGCACCCTTAACCACCACACCACCTGCCGGTCCCAAGACACATATTTTAATATAAAGACACGGAATAAACATAAAATGATGAAAAGATCTACACTGCAAATACTAATCATAAGAAAGCCAATGTGTCCATGTTAGTACCAAAAAAAGTCAACTTTAAGAGAAAAGTATCATTAATGATAAAGATGGATATTTCAAGACAAAATACTCATTAACCAAACTCCAATTTGGCTCTCCTCTTATGCCAATAAGACTGAGAAATCTATTTTTTTACAGCTCATAATTTCTTAAGGTTTATGAACCCCCAGTCTATTTATAAGCCTGTATTCAAAAACTACTTTTCAAATTCGTGTTATCTTAAAATTCAAGTTTGCTTTTCAAGTCCCTGATCCTCTCAATCCTTGACAACCATTCTTATTATCATTTACTTAATTCTTGCTTAAGTCATTTACCTGAAATGTCACCTTCTGATTAATGTCTGAGACACGGAACTGCTTCAGGAATCTCTCATCCTCACTCCAGAACAGGCGAATGTCGGGGATGTCATACAGGATCATGGCCAGTCTTTCTAGTCCTAGGCCGAAAGCCCAACCAATTCGATCTTGGGCGCCAGCTACAATTAGAAAACAAAACAAACCAATAGTTTAAAGAATACATACTAGACGGTGGCATACCACTCTGAGAATTATTGGTAACCCTGGCTGAGCGCCCACTAGTGGCAGTACACTGGGGAGCAGCTACAGAGACAACGCGAGAGTGTCTGCTCTCAACATTTTGCCTCCTCTCTACGTTTTCTTCCCTCATGGAAGCACTCTGTTGTAATACTATCTGCAGTATTGGCTTTCATTTCTTTTTTTCCATTTAAAAATCATATAAAATGATACAGTTAAATAGCAACAGAGGAAACAAAATGTAATATTAAAAAAAAACAAAAACAGCAAACCTCAATTTCTAAACAAAGGAATAAGGAAATAAAGAACAGATAAGGAACATGAGGAAGAAATAAAAATATGATAGAATTAAGCCCAAGAATATAAAGAATTATATTAAATGCAAATATATTCATCAATCCAATTAGAAAGCAGAGACATTAACTCTGGATTTAAGAGAAAAAGAGCCGTCTTTATACTGTTTATAAGAGACACTTTTTTTAAGAATTAATTTTTATTTAACCTTATTTATTTGTTTATTTATTTATTTTAATTTGACCAGAGAGGGACAGAGTGAGAGGGAGGGAGAGGAAGAGAGAGAGAAAGTGAGAAAGCAAGTCGTCAGGTCCAGGACTTGAACCGTACTTAGCCATGTGGTAGTCCAGCACCCTTAACCACCACACCACCTGCCGGTCCCAAGACACATATTTTAATATAAAGACACGGAATAAACATAAAATGATGAAAAGATCTACACTGCAAATACTAATCATAAGAAAGCCAATGTGTCCATGTTAGTACCAAAAAAAGTCAACTTTAAGAGAAAAGTATCATTAATGATAAAGATGGATATTTCAAGACAAAATACTCATTAACCAAACTCCAATTTGGCTCTCCTCTTATGCCAATAAGACTGAGAAATCTATTTTTTTACAGCTCATAATTTCTTAAGGTTTATGAACCCCCAGTCTATTTATAAGCCTGTATTCAAAAACTACTTTTCAAATTCGTGTTATCTTAAAATTCAAGTTTGCTTTTCAAGTCCCTGATCCTCTCAATCCTTGACAACCATTCTTATTATCATTTACTTAATTCTTGCTTAAGTCATTTACCTGAAATGTCACCTTCTGATTAATGTCTGAGACACGGAACTGCTTCAGGAATCTCTCATCCTCACTCCAGAACAGGCGAATGTCGGGGATGTCATACAGGATCATGGCCAGTCTTTCTAGTCCTAGGCCGAAAGCCCAACCAATTCGATCTTGGGCGCCAGCTACAATTAGAAAACAAAACAAACCAATAGTTTAAAGAATACATACTAGACGGTGGCATACCACTCTGAGAATTATTGGTAACCCTGGCTGAGCGCCCACTAGTGGCAGTACACTGGGGAGCAGCTACAGAGACAACGCGAGAGTGTCTGCTCTCAACATTTTGCCTCCTCTCTACGTTTTCTTCCCTCATGGAAGCACTCTGTTGTAATACTATCTGCAGTATTGGCTTTCATTTCTTTTTTTTTTTTTTTTTTAAAGAGAGTGTTTTTGCTATACTGCAAGTGCATGCACTGGAGAGACACAGACAGAGAGACAGAAAGTAAGAAATCAACCCCCAGCAGGGATGGCCACACTGCAATCTCTTCTCCTCCATTCTCCTCTGGGGATTTTTTTCTGGGCACACATGCACATGTGCCCGATGTGAGTTTTAAGCTGCTGGGTCCAGGACTTGAACCATGGTCAACTACATAGGAGTCCAGTGATGTAACCATTAGGCCAACTTCAGGTCCCTTGTCTTTCTTTTCTGATTAAATTCCGGGTCCTGGTTCTTGCATTTGAGTTACGACTTTTCTATAATCTTTATCTGCCCTGATTAAAACATACAGCCTACTATGTTTAGGCTACAGAGGAAAAAGACAACCATCTCTGTTCCTCCATAGGTTCCTAGACAGGGAGATAGGTTCAAAACATGCTTTAGTGCATCATTACCATGCAGAAAGTGTGTCAGGCCTTTAAGGGCTTTATTTGAACACCACGTTTACTCTTAGTAATGGGAAGAGAGCGAGCAAGCTGAGGTAAAACTCCTATCTAGCGTCATTTCCTCCAAAGGTATAGTGTCCTCTTCAGATTATGTCAACAACACGAACTCTAAGGCTTTATTTCACATGCATGAGAGAAGATTCAAACTACTGCACAGAGGAAGGCAAGGGAGCACTTCATCCTGCTGGGCAAAGTCTAAGAAAAGAGCTCACGAGGGGACGAGATGGTGGCATGGGTGACACAGCAATCTGCTATACTAAACCACGTTGGAAGGTTTTGGGTTCACGACTGAACATGCTGGCTACATGTGTACCCATGACCCAGGGCTGGTTGACTCTGGGGAGGATTGTGGCACAGGGACCCTGACAGGGTGACTGACTGTCTCTCTTGCTCATGCAATAAACAAACAAAATCTCATGAAAGGAATATAATTCCAACTAGACACTAAAGGGCGAGTGGGACCCTGTGGTAGGCTGCGATGACCTGAGATTCCCAGCTCCCACGTATGTGTCTGGTGTAAGCCCTTCCCTTTGAGTGTTGGGGGGCTAGATTTCACACCTGTGATTGACTTACTAATGTAACGGGACTCCTTCTTGGCAGACTGGACACAGATGACCTGACTGGCTGTGAAGAGCTAAACTCCATGTAGGTAAAGGGTCAAGTCTGTGTCTAGGACCTCAGGAAGCCATGGAGGAGCTGAGAGGGGCCCTGGCAGCCAGAGAATAAAAGGGAATCGCACTCTTACCATCTTAAGGTACAGACTTTCCCACCAGCCTGTAAAGGATAGAAAGAAGACCTGAGCACCATTTGAACCTGAAACCCCCAACGCATTCCCATGACTTCTGATTCAAGGAAACAGTGACATCAAATATTTGCATCATTTGAAGTCACCGAGTATAAGATCATTTGATTTGTTAGCCAGCAAAAAACAAAAACAAAACAAATCCAGATGCCAAGTGTAGAAAAGGATGATAAGAAACTAGACTGAGGGGACCTCTTTAATAACAACAGGATGGGGTGCAGCACAGGAAGGCTGAGGGGTAGAACCAAGAGACGGACAGATGAGGTTCAGAGGAGTAGAGCAGAGCAGCTCTGGCCAGTGCTGCCACCGCTGCCATTCACGAAGGTGAGAGACGCCACCGAGAACTGGGAGCCTCATCAAATCATCTGTTTAAAGAATGAGTGGATAAAACATATTCAAAATGAGATCACAAGGAGCCGGCAGGTGGTGTAGTGGTTAAGGGCGCTGGACTCCCACATGACCAACTGTGGTTCAAGTCTTGGACTTGGAGGCTTGCGTTCTCATTTCCCTTCTCTCTCTCTCTCACACTCTGTCCCTCTCTGGTCAAATTAAAATAAATAAATAAATAAATAAAGTTAAGTAATTCTTAAAAAAAATGAGATCACAAAAAGCCAATGAGAGAGAGAGAGAAAAAAAAATGGCTCAATCAGGGAGCGGGAAGGTGGACATGAAGAAATGCAAGCAAGCAGTTGGTTAAGTGTGTTCCTGCGGAGAATATTCAAGTGAGGAAGAATGAAGGTGGGTCTTTAACCACAGGAACAAAAGGGCTCATGAAACAGAGAGAGCAGCTCCTGACCAAGTGGTCAACTCACAGAGTACTGAGGAGTGGGGCAAAATATTTTAGAGTAATTCATATTGATGCATAAAGATCTTACCAAGAGGCTGGTAATGAAATGAAGATGTGAAAATTAATATAACCCCGATGTATGGCTTTATAGCCAGTAAAAGGAAAAACAAATGAAATGACATTGCTCAGTCCTGGTGATGTGGTTTCAATACCCTCCTTTATGCTAGTTAGGCTATTTATATTTACAACGATTTGTAAAATATCATAGCAATACTTATAAAGATCCATAAAAATGCCCATACACTCTGATCCTTATGGTTTGAGTTGGTTTGAATGGGTCCCTGAAAAGTCCACATGTTGAAAACTTAACAGTCATTGTAAAGGTATTAAGAGACTGAAAGTTTAACTCTGGTAAGAAAGGTGGGGCTTTGGGAAAGTGACTAATGATTGGATGAGGTCATCAGGGGAGAGGCCCCATGACTGACTCCTGGTGGCTCTAAGAGGAAGAGAAGCACTCGAACACAGACACACTAGCTGTCAGCAAGAGGCCCTGCACTGCCTCGAAGCTGCTGCAGAGACCCCACCAGCAAGAACACCCACACCAGATGTGGTCTCTTGGCCACATCTTCAAAACCATGAGCTAAACAAATATTTATATTAAAAAAATAAATTGTCCAGTCTGTGGTAGAGTTAGAGCAACAGAAAAACACTAGACCTAAAACAGTTGGGACTCCTAAGGAAATGACTCAATGAAACCCAAAAGATAGATAAAGGAAGATATTCAGAACATTGTTACTAATAAGAATAAAAACAATCTAAGTATTCAAATTAGGGAATGTTTCATTTTTCTACAAAAGTCTGCTGGAGAGAGCATGCACCCCCTAGAGAGAGACAGAGAGAGAGAGAGAGTGAGAGAAAGTAAGAAAGCACTTCTCTGGGGAATGTTCTTGCCATAATCCCTTCTCCTCCAAGAGATTTTTTTTTTTAATTTCATTTTCTTTTAGACATTCAATCACATTATTATTTGGCTTACAAAATGGATATTTCAACAGGTGAACATTTCTCCCTAATAGAGTTGATAAAACTACAAAATATCTTCAATAGATAATACCACATTTCTTTGTGCCATTAATGCTACCCCATGTTACCCACGGCATTGCTTCTCCTAGAAACAAACCAAACTGTCCCAAGCCAAGGCTACCCAACCCCTCTTCTCCAAACCAACCATTCCTTTTCATCTTATTTTTCCTTATTGGTTAATGGAACCATCACTCATGTAATTCCTCCAGACAGTAACCTGGGGGCAAATTTTTCCTCCAAGCACTGCTTCATTTCAAATATAGACCTTTAACTGGTATTTCTGGATTTCTCTTAAAACTAACACTTCATTCTAGTCCTACTATCACAGCAGATTTGAGCCTTCTATAATCATCTCTCACAGGAACTGTTCCAAGAAACAGTCAAGTAGTCACCCAGTCTCTACTCTCTCCTTGTAAGAGTTCAATGTCTTTTTTTCTGAAATGTGACTCAAAGTTTGCACAAGGTTCATTCTTAGGAGCTCAAAAAAATCAGGGAACCAGCAGTTAGCGTAATGGCTATGTCGCTGGACTCCCACGTGGTCGACCGTGGTTCGCGTCCCGGACCCGGTGGCTTAGAACTCACGCCGGGTGCATGTGTGTGCATGCCCAAGATCCCGAGAAGAGAATGGAGGAGAAGGGATTGCGGCATGACCATCCACCCTGGGGGGTGATTTCTCGTTTTCTGTCTCTATGTCTCTCTCTGTCTGTCTGGCGAGCGCACGCACCCTATAGTGAAAACCTCTCCCCCCCCCAAAAAAAAATCAAAGGGTAGAGAAGGAGCAAGAGAGAGATGAATGCTTCATTCATTGCTCATTGAATACACAGATGGGGAATGCAGAGGATCACAAAATACTTCGAAGTAGTGCAACTAATGAGTATTTAATCCCATTTAAAAGGGGAGTCTACATACTACATACAGATGTTTGACAGAAGAGAAATATCAGACACAATAAACAACGGGCATCACTCCCAAATTAAGTCACCATAACGTTATGGGAAAATACTGAAATCCCCTCCCCACCTTTACTACCTTCCTCACAGTGGAACCAGGGAGCCATGAAGCACAGAAGGTCTTGGGAACCCAGAACCACACACAATAATGAGGTAGAGTCCAGAAATATGTCTCAGGAAAAAGGTAAATGAACTTCATGGTTAAGGTGTTGGACTTCCACATGGTTGACCCTGGTTCAAATCCTGGGCCTGATGGCTTGAAAATCACGCTGGGCACATGTGAGTGCATGCCCAAAATCCCAAGAGGAGAATCAAGGAGAAGGGATTGCGGTATGTCCATCCCTCCTGCGGGGTGATTTCTCACTTTTCCTTGCATTGTCTCCCTTGTCTTGCTCTCTAGCAAGCACACATGCCCTATGCCAAAAACATTAAAAAGAGAGAGAGAGCCACACAGTTTTGATCAACATGGCAATCTAGGCTCATGCAGAGCATTCCCCAGATTTGAGAAAGACCTGCTTTATCACCCTGATATGTCCCAGCTTCTGAATGGAACAGGTTAAGAGCAAGCACAGGGAGCACTGTCAGCTGGAAACCGTATCTTCAAAGATAGCAAAAGGAGGCTGGGCCACCGTATGTGAGGAAACAGGTATACAAGGCATATAATATTAATAATAGATTTTTTTTTCACATTCAAAATGGCCACAATAGATAGTTGGCCTACCATTCAATTATGGCTGCAAAGAATGACTTACCACCACTTAGTCTAAAAGTCATTATTCACATTGCTTAATCTCCAAAAATTCCAATCAAAAGATCAAAACACTCGGTTACCTTCACATGCCCTTTTCAATTACTTTTTGAGAAGCTCAACTAGAAAGCTACACGGCTAAAAGTCAGATGTCATAGCATTGTTTAACTGGAAATGTCAATGGCCCATGAGGAAAACTGGCAGGACTACGCTGAAATGTATCAATTGTGTGAGGGACATGCAAGGCTCAGGAGTGTAGTCCCCCTTGGCTGTCAGTAGAGACAGGCTGAGATTGTCTGCTGAAAACAGGAGACTGGCTCTACCTGAGAGGATCTGAGGCTAGGATGAGCGAAGTGGCTGGGCCTCTCATTAGCACCTGAAATCTCAATCCCGTGTATCGAAGTCTGTGGAACAGACCTTCACTGAGAACAGGAGTATCTGAACTACAGCTTCCTGTCACTGCCTACAACCTTTGATTCACATTATTGTTATGACCAAAAAGCTTGCTTATGACAATTCATGACCATGGATGGTTGCATATGGTGTCCATTTGTTGGGCTGTGCCAAGTTTATCTTTGAGACACTTGGTGGGCCAGCTCCATGGTGCAGAGGTGATGCACAGCTCAAGAGAAGCTGATCTCACATGACGACCATAATTCACCCCCAGCCCAATCAGTCTGAAACACACCAGATATACAAGAGTCCGAAGACCCAAAGGGTAGAGACTCAGAGGAAAGATATTGCAACATGACCAGACCCTGTGGAGGGTGCTCCTCCCTCTCTCTGTCCCTCCCATGAGTGTGCACATACTCTATCACAAATAAAAAGAAAAATTAAAAAAATTTGGTTATCTTTGGGGGCAGCAGGAGGCATGTAATTAAAGCACTGAACTCCACATGGCCAACTGCAGTTTGAGTCTCAGACATGGTGGCATGAAAATTATATTGTGTGTCATGCATGCCCAAAATCCCGAGAGGAGAATGGAGGAGAAGGGATAGAAACGTGACCATCTCCACAATGGACAATTTCTCACTTTCTCTCTTTCTCTCCCCAGTGAGTGCACATGCACTATGACAAAAACCTAGAAAAAAAATTTTTTTATAATCTTTAGAGACAAACAGAACTTTGTTTTGGTCCCATCAAATTTTCTTTTTCTAAATGCACTGTGCCATTGGCTTATCTATTACTAAGTTACCAGAAACTCCTGTTAAGAGCATTAGTCTTTGGGGCAGTAGCTGGCAATGGAAGTTAAGGTACTAGATTGCACATGGCCAGTTGTGTGGTTCAAGTCCCAGACTCAGCAGCTTGAAAGAATCACACCGGATACATGTGTATGCATGTCTAAAATCCCAAGATGAGACTGGAAGAAAAGGGATTGTGGTATGGCCATTCCCCCTGCGCATCTCTAGAGAGTACACACACATTAATAACAAAACTAAACTAAACTAAAAGTTGGCCATTGCATTACACAGTCTTCTGTGGGAGGGTTCAGGAAATAAACTAATCTCAGATCTAGATAAAAATGCCTTCGGTTCTTATGAGCAGAAAGACTTCCTTTGCCTGAAAAACTGAATTATTTTTCATTTTAAGGATGGCATGCAGTACATAATCGATCAAAAGTCCCTTTTTACCTTGGCCCCATGGCAGCTTAGAGCCAGACTTGCAGGTCACCTCTACAACTGTACGAGTGTCCAGGGTGGATTTCTCTGCATGACTCCTGCCCCAGTTTCATTATCTTATCCTTACTTCCTCTTTGCCCTGATTATCTCAACTATTTATTTTATCCTCTTGTATGTACTTTTATAAGGCAATTCAAATTCTTTATGGAAGAAAGTGAGCCATAAATAAATAGACACTTAAAGATATTGTCAGCTGAGGCAGGTATATTTTTCTGGTCTTTGGCACTCTTCAGTTGTAATTTGTGGCTGGGTACTCAAGGGCTGACAGAGTTTTAAGGCAGTATTTCTTTTTTTTTTTTTTTTTTTTTTTTTTCATTTTCCCCATGTTGGGGGCCCCCAAAAAACTATTGTATTAATACATTTAAAATGGAGCAAACGTCTACAGCAACTCTCTCTCACTAGCCTAGTTATGTATTAGAGAAAGATTCAATTCATTAGTATTGGAAAATGGCTAAGTCAAGGTTTTTTTTTTTTTTTTTTTTTTTTTTTCACTCATTCCAAATTTAGAGGGCTCCAGTAAACTAGACTCACTAGAGCAGAGAGCTAACTGCAGAGGGAACATCCTCATTTGGGCAGAACATTCAGCATGGAAAGCAGCTAATTAGTGTAATTCTATATATACTGGACTGAGCATATCATGCTAAGTATATTTTCCAGGCCAGACTATATATAGAAGCAAAAGCATATGAGAGAAAAGTCCAGATGTGAGAAAGTTCAAATAAAGGGGAGGGAGGTGCTCCATGGCTCAGAGGTGATGCACTGAGACTATGGTTCAAATCACCAGCTTGGTCCCCCTGAAACACCTAAGGCACATACACAAATGCTCAAGACTGGTCAGCCAAGAGAGCTGGAGGAGGGGATTGTGACAGCAGACTCTATGGAGGGTGCTGCTCCCTCCCTCCTTCTCCCTCCCTCATGATCATGCATGCTATCATAAAGGAAGGAAAAATCAAAAAAGGGGGGAAGGTGAAGAGCAATAGAAAAGGAGACAATAAGAAGTAGCATTGTGAAAATGGAGAAACAAAACTGATCGTAGAGCTTAAAAGAGTGTAACCCAGGATGTCCCCTTGATGGTCTCTGCCTCTACAGCTGCAGAGATAGAAGGATTAAAAAGAGCCCCAAGCATAGAGGCTCTGCATACAACCTCTCACCTGTACCTGTAACACAGAGATCCTGTGGGCAGAGAATATCTCCTAGGGAACATGGATGCCCTGGGTGTAGAGTCTGGGATGGAAGCAAAGAGCACTGGGAAAGACTGAAACTAGAAGCTCTTGTTTGGCATCAAAACTTCAAAGGCCTGCAGAAGGCACTGGACGTGGGGTGTAGATACTTTTCAAACTTCCATCCCCAAAGTCCTTAGTCCTACACGGTGTCATGCAGAAAAGGTACACATAACCACCCTGAACAAGGGCAGAGTTTGGCCAGATTGAAAATGAACCTGGGTCGGGGAGGGCATGGCCACAGGTGGCATGGTGGAAGAGGGTGCTGGACTCCCACATGGCCAACTGTGGTTCAAGTCCCAAACCTGGTGGCTTGCTTTCTCACTTTCCTGCTCTCTCTCACTTGGTCCCTCTCTGGTCAAAATAAAAAAATAATTAATTAATTTAATTTAATTATTATTATTTTTATTTTTAAAAAAAGAAATGAACCTGGGAACCAGCAGTTAGCGTAATGGCTATGTCGCTGGACTCCCACGTAGTCAACCGCGGTTCGCGTCCCGGACCCGGTGGCTTAAAACTCACGCCGGGCGCGTGTGCGTGCGTGCCCAAGATCCCGAGAGGAGAATGGAGGAGAAGGGATTGCGGCGTGACCATCCCCCCTGGGGGGTGATTTCTCGCTTTCTGTCTCTATGTCTCTCTCTGTCTGTCTGGCGAGCGCACGCGCCCTACAGTGAAAATCTCTCCAAAAAGAAAAAAAAGAAATGAACCTGGGGTCCATGCTAGAGCAGCCAAGTACTGGAATTTTCCAAGGCACGTGCAGCCTATATGCCTTTATCTCAGGTATGTGGCGACCCTGAGTCACAGGAAAAGGGTACAGAAGACCTCTATACTTTTGTCAATCAATGCTAGAAGGTGGGTAATTTGGGAAAAAAAAATTAAGTTTCAAATGGTGTCTTACATTTAAGTGATACCTGTCAATTGCCAAGAAAATATAATTTTTCAGAATCATCCTTTCTGACAGTTTAGAATAACTAAATTGGCAAGCAAGTGGTATTTAAATAGAGTAAGGAATAACTTCAAATGCCTGTTCAAAGAAGCTACTCCAGTGAAATGATCACTCCTATTCTCTCCTGAGAAGCTCAGAAGAGCATTTTCCGTTTATCTACACTTCTTGATCGATGACCTATTTAGCCTTTTGGAGACTGAGTAGAACTCTTGCTTCAAAACATAATTTAAACCAGACTACATGTAGAAGTCCAAATACATGAATTTTTCAGAGACAAAATACAGTATTTAATTTTTAGTTTTGCTGTGCTTAGTGCTATGAATAAGAATGCAATGGTACCAGAGTGTTATCATATTAATATTCTGTTCTCCTGGTCTCCTTACATAGTTTTGCCTTTTCTAAAATTATGATTTTTGGTCTGCATACAATTGTTGTACATCTTAGTCAGGGATGGTATCATTTCTCAAAATATATATACAGTGTAGGCTATATAAACATATTCATCTTTGACAGGACCGGCAGATGGTGAAATGGTTATGTTGCTGGAATCCCCGCATCGCCAATCGCAGTTGGAGTCCTGGACTCGGTGGCTTAAAACTAATCCTGGGTGTGTGTAAGTGCATGCCCAAAATCCCACGGAGAATGGATTCGAAGGGACTGTGCCGTGGGCATCCCCTCTGAGGGGTTATTTCTCACTTTTGGTCTCTCTGACAAGCACAGGTGCTCTATAGCAAAAATCTCTCTAAAGAAAAAAAAAAAAAGTTCTGCCAAGTTTTTTTTGCAGATTTAATGGGTCATCAGAAAAGCCTTGACACATTTTTGGCATAGAAAAACAGGTATGTATGCCATGACTTTTCGGGTGACCCAATATATTGAATTGCCAATGTCATTTTTTCACTCTGTTGTGGCACACCATCCCATAAACTATTTCAATTGCTTACATGCATCCTGTGTGTATTAAATTATTTTCTCCTCACCCCAACCATCCCCATGCAATTTCTCATATCCACCATTATTCTTTCTGTTTCTAGGCCAGTGAACCCTTCAGTTTCCACCACAGTTTACAGACATTTGGTTTATGTTCAGTGGGAACATACAGTATTTGTCATTCATAACCTGGCTTATTTCACTTAGCATTATATCTTCTAGGATCCATCCACTTTGCGTCCAATGACAGGGTTGTTCTTTATAGCTGAGTAGTATTCCGTTGAGTATATATGCCACATTTTCTTTATCCATTCATCACCACACTAATAAATGGCAGGGTTTATTCTTGGAACATTTATATAAAGAGAAGGGAATCCCCAACAGATACTTCTATTTTGCCATGAGAATGAAGAAAGATGAATTAAAACAAAAGATAATAGAATTTTAAAGTAAAATATAATCTCAGAGGGGCTCACCACAAGAAAACCACAGACCAATATCCCTTATGAATATAGATGCAAAAATCCTCAACGTATTACAAGCAAACCAAATTCAGCAGTACAGTAAAAGGATTATACTTTATGATCAAATAGGATTCATCCTAGGAATGTGGGCAAGGGTGGTTGAAAATGTGAGAATCAATCAAAGTTTTATATCACACTAATAGGAAAAAGGAAAAAAAGAAAAATCATATACTTACCCCAATTGATGCAGAAAATACAACATTCTTCTTCCTCTTCTTTTTTTTTTGGAACTGCCAGAGGGAATGTGTGCTCACCAGAGACAGAGAGAGGGAAAAGAGGAAAATACCCCTCAATGGGGTATGATCCTGCCTCAATCTCTTCTCCTCCATTTCTCCATCATGTCAGGATTTGGGACATGGGCTCACGCGCGCACGCATACATACACACAGTGAGTTTCTCAAGCTGTTGGTGTAGAAACTCAAACAGCAGTGGCCATGTGGGACCCAGCTTCCCTTACCTCGCAAGAGCAGTAAGGATTGGACAGAAAGTGGAGAAATAAGAAGCCCTGCTTGCTGTTATGAATGTAAAATGGTATTGCTGCTGTGGATTTGGTGATTCTTCATAAAGTTAAACACAGATTTATCACAGGACCCAGCAATTCTCAGCCTCTCTCTCCTAAACAACTGAACAAAGGGACTCAGACAATGGAACACCAGTATTCGCAGAGGCATTATTCCCAATAGCCCAAAGAGGAAACAATTCAAGTACCTGTCAACAGATGAATGGTAAACACAATGTGGTATTTATAAATAACAGGATATTACTCTGCTCTAAAAAAAAAGAAGTTCAATTGCATGCTACAGAGTTAATGAATCTTAAAACGCTGGGGCTGGCAGGTGGCATGGTGGTTGAGGGCACTGAACTCCCACATGGCCGACCATGATTCGAGTCCCAGACCTGACAGCTTGCTTTCTCACTTTCACTCTCTCTCTCTCACTCTGTCTATCTCTGGTCAAATGAAAATAAATAAATAGATAGATAGATAGATAAAGTTAAATAAAATAATTCTTAAAAAAAAAAAAAAGACAATGCTAACCAAAAGAAGCCAGGACAAATTGTATAATTTCACTTACATGAAATTATCCAGAACAGGCAAATTCATAAAGATAGCAAGTAGATTAGAGGTCAGCAAGGGCTGGAAAGTCAGCGATAGGATGTAATTGCTGGATGAGTGCAGAGTTTCTTTCTTTTTTTTTTTCTTGGAGAGGTTTTTGCTATAGGGCGTGTGCTCGCCAGACAGAGAGACAGAGAGAGAGAAAGCGAGAAATCACTCCCCAGGGGGAATGGCCATGCCGCAATCCCTTCTCTTCCATTCTCCTCTTGGGATCTTGGGCACGCACACACATGCACCCAACGTGAGTTTTAAGCCACTGGGCTCGGGATGCAAACCCCGGTCGACTACGTGGGAGTCCAGTGACATAGCCATTACGCTACCTGCTGGTCCTGGGTGCAGAGTTTCTATCAGAGGTGAGAAAAAGTTTTGGAAAGCAGATATTGACGGTTCTACAACACTGTGAACGTACTTAATGCCACTGAATTGTATATGTAAAGTGGTCACAATGGCCTATTTTACAGAACATTTTACCATATAAAAATACAGCTTTAGAAGGGCTAACCATTTATAAGGTTTGAAGAAAAGTGCTGTGTGTTCTTCACTCTCTGAAAGAAAAACAAGACTTATTTTTTTCTCATTATCACACCCACCTCTGAAAACACTGACAAGTACTAATTAAGCCATTATGCGACCAATTATTTCAGTGGTCTTCTCCTGCAAAAGGAAAAATCAGCAATCACAGGACATCTCAAGTTCCTTCCAGCTCTTAGCAGTTTATGATTTTGGCTCAGTCTGGAAGCAGTTAATTACTTTTCTATTCTAAATAATCTCTCAGTGAAATACAAACTACTGCAAAAGCATTTTGTTTAATGTACAGTAGTGTAACAAAAGACATCTGCTAACAGCTCTCTCTCCTCTGAACACCTTGTCTCCATTGACCCTTCAGGTATCCAAGTATCCCTAGCTCCCTTGCTTGGACAAAAAGGCCAGTGGGAAGGGTCACTCCGCCATCTTTTTCAGATCTTTGGTCAAATATCTCCTCAGTGAGACCTTCCTGAACACCCACTTTTGAATTGCAAACCTTTCCATCAATCTACACTTCCAACACCCCCTTTACTGTGACCTGTTTTCTCCAGAAAATAACTTTTAAAAAAAAAGTCATCCTCTAATATACTACAATCTTTCATAATTATTTTATTTCTTACGTATCACCAGACTCTCCAGTTAGCTAGTAATCCATGAGGGTGACATCTTTGCTTCTCTTGATTATAGATACATATCCAGTGGCTAGAACAGTGTCTGGCACAGAGCAAGTGCTCGGTAAATATTTGCAAAGAAGTGCTGAAATGGTGTGGAAGACAAGATGCCAAGATTTTTCCACTTTTTCTTTTACTTGTCTCAAATACTATCAAGAATTTCTCACTTAAATTTTTTAGGGATTATTTATTTAATTTTCTTCATTCATTCATTCTGATTTGACCAGAGAGATATAGGAAGAGAGAGAGAATGTGAGAAAGCAAGCCACTAGGTCTAGGACTTGAACCGCAGTCGGCCATGTGAGAGAATCCAGCACCTTTAACCACCACGCCACCTGCTGGCCCCCACACTTCAATTTTTTAATATGGGCAATGGATTCTGTTAATTTTTGTTATCTGTGAGAGAATGTACCTAATGTATTAAAGAGTGATATTTTAGAAGTGTTGATGATAGGGATGCCATTTCTGAAAAGATAGCTCAGAAAGTAGAACACTGAAACACAAGCAAGGAAGGAAAAAAATGAATATTCTGTTCATTCATTCCCTACCTCCATCCCCATTCACTGAGCTCACCCATGGAAGTGCAGCCACAGATGTGGAGTCTCACGGTTGGATCGTACCCCAACTTCTGCTTCAATATTCCATCTTTCTATTTTACCTTTTTCCCCAGTGACCAGACTGTGGAAATGTAAATAGCATCCCAAGGTTTCTCCTCATATATTACTGTTACAAAACCAGGGATGAAGTGAAAAGTTTAAATTAGTACACTTTGAAAAAAAAAGTTTTTGTATTACATTAAGTGTACTTCTCCTTTTTTGTCAAAAGGGGATGGTTTCTAGAAATTCTTCAATTTAACGAACTGACATTTTGGCAAAAAAACACTAACAATGAAAAAGCAAAGCAATTAACATTCATATTTTATAGAAGCTCGCCGATTATAAAACATTTCACCTGTATTATCTTGTTTTGATTCTTATAGCAATCCTATGGAAAATGTCAGGCTGGTGTATTACTAAACTTAAAAAATAAACACCAGGGCCAGCCCATGGCCTGTCGATTAAGGCAGCTGGATCCCACATGGCTAACAACACAGTTCGAGTCCTGGACACAGAGCTAGGAAAACACACAGGGTACAGAGCCTATGCATATGTCTTAAACCCCCCCAAATAGGGAGAAATGGAAGAGAAGAATTGAGATGTGACCATGCTCTGTGGAGCATGCATTCTTGTATTCCCTCTCTCTGTCTTGAAAGTACAGGTACTCTCTGACAAAATTTAACTTAAAAATTAAATTAAAAAATAAACACTACTTTAGCGAAATCAGAGAGACACTGGGACTCAAATCTATGCGTTTTGACTTCAAGTATACACACAGTGAATGCTTCCCCAGATTCATGTTATTCATTAACTTGTCCAACGTATTTGAAAACATCAGAAAGCTCCAATTTTATGTGTTTTCTCTTCTGTGATGTTCAATTTCCTGATGACTTTATCATTCTTCCACTGGTGAAATGACTTGCATGAGAAGGTGCTCGAATATGGCAGGGGACTTCTCTTCTGAATGTTGGATTTCATTGTTCCAAAAATGCCTTTCAGTGGATTTGACTGTAGCAGACACTCATTCCTACGAAGTGAACGGCAGGCTGGCATTTAGCAGTGGCATTAGAGGAAAGTTCCTTCCCTTGCTTATAAGTTAGGATGACAGCCACAAAGGAATAAAAGCACCACTGTGTCCCTGAGAGACACCGCACACCCAGAGGCAGGCCAAGAAAGGCCAGCACAGTGACATAAATTGTGATTTTTTTTTTCTCTTCCTATCAGGGACTGTGTCCTTGATCCCTTTTTCCAGCTACAATTCTTGAACTGTTTCCTTGGAGACTTGACACTGGATGATTGACTTTTCAAGCTGTACCTAAAGATCGATCTCCTGCTTGAGAAATTTCTCTAGGTATATCTACCCTTGACCCCACACACGTCTATCCGTAAGCCCTTCACGCAATCCAGATGCAGACCTCTGTTTCAATAGAAGCTTTCCACAGTATGGGGAAGACCATGGATCGGATTCTAGCGGCTGGGAGAACAGTGCTCCTTAATACTGCCTGAGCTAGGCTGCAGTCTGATCAACTGACAGCAAAACAAATCCTAACACCCACCTTAATAAAGCACACTTTGGACCATCTCCTTTCTTTCCTGGGTCCTAGATTTGGGTTTTCAGTAGTTTAATAACGGTACCAACATTTTCTAGAACATGTGCTAGTCAAGAGTACATGGGACCAGCAGTTAGTGTAATGGCTATGTCACTGAACTCCCATGTAGCCGACCACGGTTTGAGTCCTGAACTCAGTGGTTTAAACTCACGCCAGGTGCATGTGTGTGCATGCCCAAGATCCCAAGAGGAGAATGGAGGAGAAGGGATTGCGGCGTGACCATCCCCCCTGGGGGGGTGATTTCTTTCTTTCTGTCTATATGTCTCTCTCTGTCTTTCTGGCGAGTGCACGCGCCCTATAGCAAAAACCTCTCAAAAAGAAAAAAGAAAAAGTACATGTATAATTCCAAGTGGTCTTGCCTGGTGAAAAATCTTCTAACAGATGTTCCTGGCTTCCAAAGGGACCCGTGACAGAACCTTCACTCTTCTGCTCCTACGGCCTTTACTCTAGGTGTGCTGCCTCTCATCTGTCATCTCTTATTCTTGGCAGTTTGGATATTGATATGCAAACTCCTGTGGTTGGACCCCCATTTTATAATGACTGATCTAGGGGAGAGCTCGATCATTTGGATGTGAATGGAATCTGAGAGGATGCTTATAGGCAAGAGTTTCCTCCAAGACAAAGAGTCGTTTGGAACTCTTGCCTTTGTTCTCCACATTAGATGCCATCCCTAGAGAATATGATGACTGGAGATACGGCAGCCAACATATGACCAAGAGGCAACAAGCTGGTGGCTGGATGCCAACACGCTGAGGGGAGGAGAGTGGGCATGTGCAAAGAGTTGGGCCCCCCGAAACCAGCACTGGAACCTCTACATCAGAGTATCTTAGCCTTTGAAGTGAATGATGAAAGTCTACATGACTTTAAAGTCCATATGGTTTCTGCTTCTTGCTGCCAAATGCATGATACCCGATATCTACGCATCATAAAAAGGAACATATAAAGCTATTTGGGAGGCAAGTATGGCCTTCTTTAAGCCATTTCTTAGGATACCAGATACATATCAGGGCCAGCAGTTGGCGTAATGGCTATGTCGTTGGACTCCCATGTAGTTGACCGCAGTTCGAGTCCCGGGCTCGGTGGATTAAACTCACGCCAGGTGCGTGTGCGTGCGTGCCCAAGAACCCAAGAGAAGAATAGAGGAGAAGGGATCACAGCATGGCCATCCCCCCCGGTGGGTGATTTCTTCCTTTCTGTCTCTCTTTCTCTAACTTTCTGGCAAGCACATGTGCCCTATAGCAAAAAATTCTCCAAAAAAAGGGGGGATACCAGATATATATTCACTTTCAGCTTTTATCTGAGTCTCAGGTTGTCTTCTCCAAAGTCTCACCATCTAGGAGATGGGCAGACCAATGGTTCAAGTCTTGCTGGCACTAAACATGGAATCTAGGACATTAATAAAGTTATGAACACCAAAACTAAATTACTAATGAAAATGGGTCAGGAGTCATGCAGAGATTTCTGGGAAAATAAAAACAGAGAATGCTACAGAGATTCACCCCCAAAGTATAGAAAGACTGCCCTTGCACTACCAACAGAAAAGTCTGACTTAACTTTCATCAGGTTAAGGATGAGGACCCTGAGAAGCCAGCCACATGATTTACTTCAACTGTTTCTTCAGAGACAAACAACTTAGAATGTAGGCACACAGAAATAACATGAACACCTCCACCTGCAGAGTTAGTATTACCACCTGAGTTGGTGAAGATGTTGACACAGCTCTGTCTAGTAATAAACTTCCTAAGGGAGCTGAGAAAGACATGTCTCAATCCATGGGCTCCAATGAGAAGGAACAAGAAGTCCCTGATGTCAACAAGAGGCACCAATCAAATGTTAAGAGCCAGGAACTCAGGACCAGCAGATGGCGTAATGGCTATGTCACTGGACTCCCATGTAGTGGACCGTGATTTGATTCCCAGACCTGACGCCTTAAACTCATGCCAGGCATGTGTGTGTGCATGTCCAAGATCCCAAGAGGAGAATAGAGAAGGGATTGTGGCATGCCCATCCCTCCTTAGGGGTGATTTCTCACTTTCTGTCTCTCTGTCTCTTTCTGTCTTTCTGGTGAGTGCACGTGCCCTAGAGCAAAAACCTCTCCCCGCCAAAAAAAAAAAGGGCAAGGAGCCCTAGACTCCCAATGATCATCACCCTAGAAGGAATACACAGCAATACAAGACGCCAGCGCCTCATTCTTATGAGCTGAGAATTAGTAATGCTGATTTCTGTCTCACTCCTGAAAGCTTCATGGGACTCGCATATAATAATCATTTTATGTGATCACACCGAAAGAAACAATCTATAGAAGAGTGACCACATGCCATAAATTTTATAAACTGCTGTATAAACACTCACTCAAGAGTGTGGCATTCACTATATCAGTTATTATTTATATAATATCTAGTGATAAAATAATTAATGTATTTATAAATAGTTCAATAATGTAAGCATGATATGATTGATTATATTTATACTTATTGATACTTATAAATATTTACATTGATTGATGGAGTCACGTGTGGCATAACAACATTCTGGTCAAAGACAAACCACATATATGGTGCTGGTCCCGTAGATTGTAACAGGCCGCAGCACACAGCCGAGGTGTGCAGTAGGCTATGTCATCCAGGTTTGTATGAGTACACTCTATGATGCTCACACAACAACAAAATCACCTAATGTTACGATTCTCCGAACATGTCCACATCACAGCATGAAGCAACACATGACTGTGGGTTATTTATAAATATAAAGCATTTCTACAAATATAATTAAAGTATTTATATTTGATATATTTATAAATAAAAACATGATAAATATAATATAGTCAATGAGTATATTCTGTATTCATTACAATTATAATTTATACAGTCACCTGAGAGTAGGCTTCAGATATGCTCCTTTACCCCTTAAGACTTCTGTGGATATTTTCTAAGAACAAAGATGCTCTCTTACGTATCCATGGTAGAGTTAATGAATCCAGGAAATTTCAGACTGATGCAACGCTCTTACATTGTCCATAACCCACGGTCAGACTTTGTCACTTGTCCCAGTCATGTGTTTACAACATTCTTCCCTCCAGCTGGACCCATCAGAAGATCACAGGCTGCACTTACATACCGTGGCTGTTGAGTTCCCATTAACCTAGAACTGCACTTTAGCTTTCCTTTGTCTTACAAGACACTGACATTTTGGAGATACCAACCAGTTGTTTTATAGAATGCTCCTTAATCTGAGATGGTTTGTTCTTTCTTCATGATTGGCTTAAGGTTCTGGAAGTCATCTGGAACATACAGTGATATGGTATCCCTTCCTGAGGTATTAATCACATATGAGACTCCTAAAACACCCCTCTACCCTAGTTTCAGAGGGCTCCCAGAGCACGCCCCTATCAGCTATATTTTACTGTATTTAAACTACACCAAACTGCAGTGGTTTAAAACAAAAAGTAGTCACTTAGCTCAATATTGGGTGGTACTTTACGCTCAAGTAAGAGGTTCTTCGGTTCTCAACTGAGTTTATCCATACATGTATGGGAAGCTGGCACTCTTATGTCTGGTGTGAGCTGCCTGTGGGTTGGGGCACTTCAGTTCCCTCAACTAACAAGTTGGTGTGGACTCATTCAGGTGGCGGCTGCAGGGTTCTAGGTTCTAACTGCAGCAAGAGGCCAAGTTCCAAAATGCAAACACTTTTCAGCACCAGCTTGCTGCTCCCCTCACCGGCCAAATGAAGTCAAAGGGTCAAGTCCAAATTGAAAGGTGAAGAAAGATGGCCTCCTCAGCCATCAAGAAGTCTGTGAGCTTCTACTACAGTAGCTTTTCTTATAGCCTGCTCAACTGCTTTATGCTAATATTCATTTACTCATTCAACAGGTAATTTATTCCAACTTATTTCTGTACAGAACAATGTATTGCTGTTTTCTAGAAAGTAATACCATATAAGGTAAGGAGAAAGATACAATTACTTGCTTACCATGGGTCAGAAAATATGATCTCACTAATCCCGACTCATCAATTTTCTTAACGGAGGTCAATATTATTAGCTCCATTTATAGCTGAGAAAACCAAAGTTTTGGTTTTGAGACAGAAGTTATTTTTGCTTGATTGTTTCCTGTGGTTTATTTTTAATCACTTGAATTGCATACAGAGCTTCAGGTAACAAAATATTCTCCCAGATTTATAGCTCAGCCTTTTATAAAATGGAATCGTTTAAAATGCACTAAGATGATCATTAATTAAATGATCCCTTTCAACTAAATGTGGATCCTTCAGACACCAGTTTTGCATAAAGTGCATCATATCCATCATAAGTGTATAAGAAAACACTGTGGATCGCTACAGAGTTATTAGTTGGGAAATGTTTTCATTTACTTCAAATGAATCATTAGGTTTCCTTATTAAGAAGAGTGATCAAAATTGGGCCATTAGCAGATAGCTAACTAGAGTTTAGTGAGCTCACTATAGTGAAAAGAAATCTTTCAGAAGAACAGAGCACAATGGAGAGTGAGTAAATCCTCTTGAGTCAAAATTATAGAAACACGGTGACCTTAGGAGACATGTCTGAGGATGACAGTACCAACGTGGTCCTCTGACAGGTACCCATAGCAATTCCACTACCAGGAAACACAGATATATAGATTGTTTCAATTCCACTACCAGGAAACACAGATATATAGAGTCAGCTCCACAGAGGTGACCCAGCCCTTTGATGATCAGCGAGAATAAAGAAAGTTATGTGACCCAGTCCCTGGTTGACCAATGAAAATAAAGGAAGTTATGTGGCCCAGCCCCTTGTTGACCAATGAGAATACACGGAGTTATTTGACTCGGCCTATGTTGACCAATGAGAATGAAGGGAGTTATCTGTCCCAGCCCCTAGTTGACCAATCAGAATAAAGGGAGTTAATTGACTTAACCTGTTGTTGACCAATGAGAATAAAGCCCATGACAAGCCAGAGGGGAAAGCACAGTGGCTTTGGTACTGGAATAAATCTTACACACACATACATATATGTAATCTACACACACACACACACACATTTACATGCAAATTATATGTATACATACGTATACGAGGGGACTTCAAAAGTTCACAGAAAAATAGAATTAAAGTATGAGTTTATTCTGGTGCAAAGATTTTGTAAATCCATGCAATTTTTTTTCATAATATACATTTCCGTGAACTTTTGAAAACTGCTCATATCTGGATATATGTGTATGTCTAAATCAAATATCGGATATGTTAGAGTGCTTTATTCCTTTCTGACTGTGCAGACATAAAAATCCATTGATATAGTTCTTAAATATTTCAAATTCATTCCTAAAATTCCTGAAATATTAAGTCAGATGTACATATCTGTTTCTTTCAGTTACGAAACCAGCAATAATAGTTGTATTCGTATCTCCACCAGAAAAATTGTTTTCCAAAATAAAATTAATAGTGCTCTATTTCTGGTCACAATTTCTTTCTTTTCTTTTTTTTTAGCCAGGAAAGGAATTTAATTTAGAATAAGTAATGCCACTGCTACTTAAAATATATGAATGATAAAAGGAATGTCTGCTGTTCTACTTCCATAATTCCCAAGTAATGACAATTAATGAAACACTCTTTACTAGTGGGAGTTGATTTAAGCAACAGATAAAGGAGTCACTGAGCCTCCTAAGATTTATTCTCATAACCAAATTGCATCTCTCTTCATCATTATCCAAAATATAATTAAAAGATGACATTTAAAAATAAACAAACAAAAAAAAATCAAACTGCATCCCACTCCCAAAGGAAACACAACTGAGAAACAACTCTTTCCTCTCCTTGAGTACCGACAGGAATTTCAGAGCAACTTCCGTCTTTAATGGCTAGTTTTTGTGCGGGAGCTGTCACCCTGTTTCATCAATCTCTCTTGTCAATAAGGAAAATGCTGGATAATGTTATCATTTAATGTTATTAGAAAGATATTAATTGGGTTGTATCATTGCTGTAGAAATATTCTTTCCAAAAAAAAAAAAAAAAACAAATCAATAGGAGTATCTTGTAAAGACTTCTGTTTTCTCACTACTTGCTCCAGTAGTCTAAAAACTTAGCAAGTTACGTATTTATGGTCTTTCCTTTCAGATCATCTACTTTACCAGCTATCTACACCCAAAGAAAAGGCATCCTTTGATGTTAACCCAAACACAAAATTCAGTAGTCTCTTGGTAGAAGCCAAGCCAATTATCGGCATGTAAAATTTCTCAAATCAAGT
This sequence comes from Tupaia belangeri chinensis, assembly GCF_000334495.1. Classification (NCBI taxonomy): domain Eukaryota; kingdom Metazoa; phylum Chordata; class Mammalia; order Scandentia; family Tupaiidae; genus Tupaia; species Tupaia belangeri. The sequence goes on from NW_006159506.1 coordinate 8,108,813, forward strand.
TAAACAACTTGATATAATTATTCCCAAACATCATAAGGACAATAACCAAAAACTTTATTGACTAACTCTTTGAATCTCTTTTTCCTCCTTATTTTTAAATCCTGCCCTGATAGTTTCTGTCCCCCTCATCAACACTGACAGTTTTCTTTATAGTGCTTAAGTCTCTAACAGAGTGTTTACTACTAGAGGGCACATTCCTTATAAAGTCACAGTAATCAGGGGTTGATTGGAGACAGGTAATCAATGTCACCCTGGAATTCTCCAGGGCCTGGATCTCTCGGTTGTGTGCAACTACTTACAATAAAACCTGAAAATGTACAGAATGTGTCCTAACACCATCCCGAAGGGGCATCATTCATTCACGGTGTAAGGAAATGTATACACAACGGGCAACACTGCAAAATAGCAGCTACTGGTTTTCCGCTGTAGCAAAGTGAGAAATGGAATATGCCATTTGGCCATAACAATAAGTCACTAATAGTATTAAAGATACACCAAAATGAATAGTAAGAAAGTTAAGTGGGATGAACGTTTTCTATTATCAGTAGAGATTTCAAGGGGTAAGAAAAATGGATGCTAGATATACCATGACAGAGTAAGAATGACTTGCTTAACACCCACCTCCATGCTATATTAGCAAAAGCTAAGAATTCATTGTATTCTTAAAGAAATAACTACTTCGGAGGGTTCTCATTAGATAACTGTGTTTCCCTCTTTCCTGGGGAAGAGAGAAAGTATCTTCCCATTATGGATTTATGGAACTATCTGGAGAACTTAGCTTGTGTCTCTTGGATTCAGGGAATCCATCCACTATTTCTTTTTCTTTCTTTCTTTCTTTTTTTGGAGAGGTTTTAGCTATAGGATGCATGCGCTCACCAGAAAGATGGAGAGAAACAGAGAGACAAAAAGTGAGAAATCACTCCCAAGGGAGGATGACCACACCACAACCCCTTCTCCTTCATTCTCCTCTCAGGACCTTGGACACGCACACATACACGCCCAGCGTGAGTTTAAGTCACTGGGTCCGGGACGTGAACCGCGGTAGACTACATGGAAGTCCAGAGACATAGCCATTACGCTAACTGCTGGTCCCCAGACACTATTTCTTTATGCCTGAAAAGCTCTCAGGACCAGCAAGTGGCGTGGCAGTTAAGGTGATGGACACTCCCACATGGCCAACCACAGTTCGAGTCCTGAACCTGGTGACTTGCTTTTTCTCTCGTTCTCTCTCTCTCTCTCTCTCTCTCTCTCTCTCTCTGTGTGTGTGTGTGTGTGTGTGTGTATGTATGTATCTCTGGTCAAATAAAAATAAATAAATTAACAAATTTAAAAATAAAAAAAAAACCCTGAAGGCTGAAGATTAAAGAGAAAAGTCTATAATAGTGGACTAGTGGACTGGAAGACAAAATCTATTCTGGACAATAGGAGAATTGTGGGCTTGCTATAGCCTGGACAGGCACCTGAGCAGAAAGTAGCTGTCTATGAAACTGTGAGAAGCATCCTGTCCAAGAAGTGATCATTTCCCCATTCTTGTTTCTTTTTTCCAATGTTAGATCTTGCTGAAAATTTAGGCTAGCAGGCAGGTGGTGTGGTGTTTGAGGTGCTGGATTCCCACATGGCCAACCACGGTTTGAGTCCCAGGCCCAGCAGCTTGAAAACCATACCGGGTGTGTGTGTGTGTGCGTGTGTGTGCGCACGCGCGTGCACGTTCCCAATGTCCCAAGAGGAGAATGGAAAAGGGACTGCAGCATGGCCATCCCCCCTACAGAGTGAGTTCTCACTTTCCCTCTCTCTGTCTCTCTATGACAAGTGCGTGCATCCTATGGCAAAAACCTAAAAGACAACAAAAAAGATCTTGCCAAAAATTCATCCATTTAATCAAG
>NW_006159506.1:8110713-8149124 GCF_000334495.1 Tupaia belangeri chinensis
AACAATGCAACTTCTAGCCATGGCTATGAAATATAAGAGAGATAACAGATGGAGGGGGAACTTAAAAGGACATTGGAATAGAGCTGGATAAAAATAAGATATTGGTTGGCAAAGCCGAAAACACACTTCCGCCAGCGTAAGCACACAGAACATCTATAAGGAAATGTGTTAATCAGGCAGACCAAATTGGTAGAGTTTATCTATGGAACAACGATACAGACTGTCCCTTTCATCACAGACTTTGTCAAGTCATACCTAGGCAGTGGGAATAATCTACATGAGAGAAAAGGCTTTGTGAAAACCATAGCCTGCCTCATTACCCTTTTTCTGAACACCAAGGCCCTTAAGTCTCTACTTCTTCCACCACCCCAGCCCCCTTTGCAAACAGAATGGAGTCACGTGACAGTGATCTTGCTAACAGCCTCTCAGCAAACAGGATGAGTGCCCTGCTTGGGTTTGGGCTTTGGAGACCCTCCACAGCCCTCTCTTCTCTTGCTATGGAGCCTTTCCTGGCCCCATGCTCCGGGTGGTATGACTGTGGATGGGGGATTCCACAATGGTCTCTCCTTGATTGAGAAATACAGTCTCAGTTAGTTGAGTCATATAGATTTCATGGGGCTTACCTGTTAGTGGAGCAATGGCCTAGCCTATCCTGACTATCAATCAGTCCTAATAGTTTGGTACACTAGAAGAATATGGAGTCATTGAAGATGCCTAACATCTGAGGGATAACACATCTTTGTCCTTGTCCTATAAAAATAATTCTGTTACCTCAAGAAAAACTCTTCATTTAAGTTCTGGAGGAGATTTGTAGAGACGCCACTATTTATAAGTAATTACTAAAATGATGTTCTTCAACTGTACAAACATGCAGTAAATAAAAGTATGGTTAAAATAAGAGGAAAAAAAATCCTGGACTATCCGAACATCTACACACTGAAACAGGCTACCAGGGAGGTTGTGCAGGCATGAGTTCTAGAAATCTTTATCATCAAGGCTGAAGGTCATCCAGGTCTGTCTATAACAGAATTTCAGTCAGTTCCTTGCCTACCAATGGCCTTGGGTCTTCGTCAGAATACCCAGAAGAGCTCTTCCAGCTTTAAATTCATTGCTAGAGCAGTGCTTTCTATTATAGGGGAGTGGGGCGAAGGGGAACTCTGGGGTGCTTTCACCGATAACACTTGAGTGAGCACTACCTATGTAAGTGTTAACACTGTGTGAGGTACAAGGGATACGACAGGGGATAAAGAGACCCTGATTCTTTTGTAACAAATTCATAGTCAAGTGGCTTTATAGCATAACTTCACATTAAAAAAAATCTTTATAGGGGACCAGCAGTTAGCGTAATGGCTATGTCGCTGGACTCCCATGTAGTCGACCACAGTTTGCGTCCCGAACCCGATGGCTTAAACTCACACCAGGTGTGTGTGCATGCGTATCCAAGATCCCGAGAGAATGGAGGAGAAGGGATTGCGGTGTGGCCATCCCCCTTGGCGGGGGGAGGGACGGTGATTCCTCAATTTCTGTCTGTCTCTCTCTGTCTTTCTGGCGAGCGCACGTGCCCTACTGAAAAAAATCTCTCCCCCCCAAAAAAATTATTTAACTTTTTTTTATTATTATTATTTTCCAATTTGACCAGAGAGAGACAGGGAAAGTGAGAAAGCAAGCCACCAGGTCTGGGACTCGAACCTCAGCCAGTCGTTTGGGAGTCAGAGCCTTTAGCCATTGCACTACTTGCCAGCCCCTTGTTTTTGTTTTTGGTACCACAAGACCGATGTCATACATTGAGCATCCAGTGTCAAGAGCTAACTTACTCCAAATACTGAACGTTACCAAATACCAATGCACAAAAAAATTTCCAAATGCCTGTCAGCACTAAAATCTAATTCTTACATAAAAACTAAGGGAAAAAATGAGGTCTTCTTCAAGGTTCTAAGATTCAATCATTTCAGAAGTTTATTTTTTAAAAATATATTTATTTAATTTTATTTATTCATTTATATATTTTAATTTGACTAGAGAGAGTAAGAGAGAGAGAGAGAGGGAAAATGAGAAAGCAAGCCACCAAGTTCGGGACTTGAACCAGAGTCGGCCATGTGGGAGAGTCCAGCATCTCAACCACCACACCAACTGCTGGTCCCAGAAGTTTATATTTTAAAAATTTAACAAGAGAAGTAAAATAGAAAAACCAAAATAATTATAAAGAAAAAGGGAAGGATTTCGGATAACTCCTATGAGTATATAAAAAATGCTTCATAGAATCAGAGCTCATGCTTAGTGTGGTTTTATCAGCAAAGAGGCAGGTAACAGGGCTATCATTCTTGTTGTTAAATAATACCTGTCAAAAAAAGCCTTCCCTGATTCCTTTGTGGGTAGCAGCCAAATCTATCATTCAAGGACCAATCAAAATCCAACAGGACATTCCAAGTATTCTGATTCACTAACAGACATGCATGTCAATATTGTCTCATTTTTTATTTTAATAAATGTATCATGAATTTTTAATCAATAGTTTATGTCCTTTGGGAGCTGTATTTCTCTGAGAACTTATCCTCCCTGTGTTACCTATTCTCAGAAATTCCAAGAATACGTTGAAAAAATATGGCTTCCTCCTTTTTCACTCATCAGATTGGCAAACGTTTCAGTTTGACAATGAAAAATGTTGGCAAGAAAGAGACAAGCAGAGTTTTCAGATATTGCTGGGAGGGGTGTGGAGGAGTGCACAGCAGGCTCCAGCTATATTTGTAATGTCTTCTTTCTTAAGTTGGTGATGCGAACAATGCGTCTATTATGTTGTTCTTTGTAGTTTGTGAAATATTTGAAGTTCTTCTTGGGACCAGCAGATGGCATAATGGTTACGTCGCTGACCTCCCAAGTAGTCAACTGTAGTTTGAGTCCCAAACCCAGGGGCTTGAAACTCACACTGGGCACATGTGCATATGTGTCCAAGATTCCAGGGAGAGAATGGATTGCAGCATGGCCATCCTCCCTGAGGGGTGATTTCTCATTTTCTGTCTCTCTCTGTCTCGCTGGAGAGTGCACATGCCCTATAGCAAAAATTTCTAAAAGAAATTCTTAATTTTCTTCTTTGCTCGTGATAAAGTATGTGCGCATGCACCTCAGTGAAAGAGATAGAGACAAAGAAATGAGCACCATCCCCAGGGTCTGGTGAGGGTACAACACCCTTCCTTCAGTTCTCCATCACTTCAGATCTTGTGCACTCACACAGCCAATTGCCCAGTGTGTTTCAGGCCTAGCAGGCTAAGAATCTGAACCACGGTCACCGTGTGGGATCCAGCTTCTCTTGAACAGTGCATTCCCACTGAGTCATGGAACTGGCTGTTTATCATTTTTAAAACCTGTCTTGCAAAGGCAGATGGGACAGATCACTTACTTCACACACCATCAAATAAAATGAAGTAGTTATGCAAGTTCAGTCTAAGAAAGCAAGACATAAATACTTTTTTGTTTGTCTGTTTTGTTTTTGGTTTTGGTTTTTTAGAGGTTTTTGCCTTAGGGCACCTGTGCTCACCAGGGAGAGAGAGAAAGAGACAGAAACGGTAAGAGGGAAAGTGAGAAATCACCCCTCCCCCAGGGGGATGGCCATACTGCAATCCCTTCTCCTCCCTTCTCCCGCCAAGATCTTGTGCATGCACGCACACGCAACCAGTGTGAGTTTCAAGCCACTGGGTCCAGGACTCAAACCATGGTTGGCCACGTTAGAGTCCAGCAACGTAACGTAACCACTTTGCCATCTGCTGACCCAGACATAAACACTTTTGTATAACTGGACAGCTTTGAACTCCTGGTGGCTATTTCCAGCAAAAGCCAGAATCAAGACGGGAAGTATGAATATGCGGTCATCGGCCGTAACCACAGCTTCTTCTTAAATGCCAGCATTCAGACCTCAGAAATCTAGAAATAATAACATTTGTAATTTTTTTTTAATCAACTCAACATGATGGCTCATCTTTGAACTAAAAAAACAACAAAAAAAACAAACTTATGATCCTCAGGATTTGTTCCTTTTAAGGTGCCGCAGGTTCATGTGGGTCAGCTCTGTTTTGAGTCAAAAGCGAGTTCTACTGTCTTATCACCTGTAAAAATTGCTAGCACCATGGCATTGTGAGGAAATGGCCACGGAGACTTCACTCTTAGTCGCTTTGCTTGACAAGAAACAAAGAATTTTAAGGAAGTCACTGAAGTCACAGCTAAAACTTCTGAGCCTGAATTATCTCATTTAATCTCATTTGCATATTCAAAGCAACTCAGTAAGTTATAAATAGATACAGCATCTACTTTCTCAATACAGCTCGACATTAAGACCACATCCAGATCTATCCAGTGAGCCACAGTGAAACAAACATTGTGAATGGTATCTATCTGCAACCAGACAACTAAACTTGTTAACACAAGGGGACTTTTATTTTCTTTTAATACTTTTTTTCTTTTTTTCTTTTTTGTTTGCAATAGAGCATGTGTGCTTGCTTACTGGTGAGGGATCGAGAGAGAGAGAGGCACAGAGAAAGTGCTAAATCACCTCCCCAGTGGTGAAAACCACATCCCAATCCCTTCTCGTCCATTCTCCTGTCAAGATTTTGGGCACGCACGCACATGTGCCTGGAGTGATTTTCAAGCTACAGGGTCTGGAACTTGAACCATGAAGTCAACTATGTGGGTTCCAACTGCCTTAACCTCCATGCCACCTGCTGGCCCTATTTTCTCTTATTATTATTATTTTTTTTTTACATTTGTTTATTTCTTCCATGAGTGAGAGAGACAGACAGACAGATAGTACCTCCAATAGGGACTAGACACTGTGATTCATCCTCAGTCAGCTCCGTGAGTGCCCAGCATGTGCATGGACGTCTCTGGACGTAAACCTGAAACCTCTCCATGTGGGTCAGCCTCATGGAATGTTGTGTTTTACTGTTGTGCACGGTTCATGATCTTTTATTTCTTTTACAGTAAGTGGGACCAGCAGTTACCGTAATGACTATGTTGCTGAACTCCCATGTAGTTGACCACGGTTCAAGTCCTGGACCCAGTGGCTTAAACTCACGCCGGGCGTGTGTGCATGTATGCCCAAGATCTCAAGAGGAGAACAGAGGAGAAGCGATTGCAGTCCCGGGGGGTGATTTCTCGCTTTCTATCTCTCTGTTTCTCTCTGTCTTTCTGGCGAGCGCAAGTGCCCTATAGCAAAAACCTCTCTCTCACAAAAAAAAAAAAAAAATTATATTAAGTGACTAGGCTCAGAGAGTCAGTTATATTGTCTTTGAGGTATAGGGGGGCAAGCAGGCGATGTGATGAAGGTGCTGGAGACCCACATGGCCGACTGTGATTTGAGCCCTGGACCCAGCAGCTTGAATCACACCATGTGTGCATGTGCGCATGCCAAAAATCCTAAGAGGAGAGTGGAGTAGAAGAGACTGCAGTGTGGCCATCCTCTATAGGGGGAGATTGCTCACTTTCCCTCTCTCTGTCTCTCTCTGGCAAGTGCATGTGCCCGATGGCCAAAACAGAAAGAGAAGAGTGAAAAAATTAGGTATTGGGAACACAGAAAAATTATTTAATTAGATCTATCTTCTTCCTTGGGAAGTTGTTGGGAGTACGAGATTAGTTATTTTGTACCCAGGCCTCACCCAGCACAGCAGGCAGCCTGAAGTCACAATCTCTTTCTTCAATCCATCAGCATATTGAAAGTTTTCTCTTCACAAAAAAACCCTCCTTGACCTGTTTCCCTTTGAGCTTGCTTTATCTCTTCCTTTATGGACAACTTTATTTTGAAAGACTAGTCTACACTAGTGTTTTCACTTTCTCAACTCTCATTTACTCCTCAAAGAAATAAATCAATTTAACTACAATCTAGCTTAACCACATCAATTGATTACAATTATTTCCAAAAATGTTGATAAGAGCCCCCTGGTTGTCAAATCCAGAGGTGCCTCCTAGAACCAAACCCCCCCTGTTTTTTGAGAGAGAGTTTTTTTCTATAGGATGCGTGCGCTCACCAGAAAGACAGAGAAACAGAAAGAGAAAAATCCCCCCCGCCACACCACAATCCTTTCTCCTCCATTCTCCTCTTGGGATCTTGGGCACGCACGCACACATGCCTGGCATGAGTTTAAGCCACTGAGTCCGGAATTTGAACCACAGTCGGCTACATGGGAGTTCAGCGACATAGCCATTACACTAACTCCTGGTTACCTAGAACCAAACTTAAGCAAGTGTACACTGTGACACTGACAGCAACACTATGCCTCTGGTCTTGCTAGCAAACTTCTTGCCTATTCAAGGTTAGAGTCTGGTCCTTCTGTTCATAAAGACACTTCATAGCTGTGAAACAAATTTTCCTGTGGCGATTTCTCATCTGAAGTAGAATTCTGTATGGCATGCACTATATCAAGTACTAGATCAACATTTTCAAGGTAAAATTTGAAAAATAATGAGATCATCATTCTTATTCCATGTGAAAAACATGGTTCCTTAAAATATGCAAGTACTCGAGCTGGCAGATGGTGTAGCAATTGCATCCCTTGACTCCCACATGGCCAACTGAGGTTCGAGTCTCGGACTCAGTGGCTTGAAATTTACACTGTGCACATAGTACGTGTGTGCCCAAGATCCTGGAAGGAGAGAGGGATTGCAGCATGGCCATCCCCATCCCGGGGGAAGTGATTTCTCACTTTTCCTCTCACTGTCTTGGTCTCTCTCTCTCTCTCTCTCTCTCTCTGTCACACACACACACACACACACACACACACACACACACAAGTGCAAGCACCCTAAGGCAAAAAAACACTTTGAAAAAAAAATAAGTACTATATCAGTTCAGGTTAATTTGGAAATCTCCAAACATCTGGCAAAATTGCAAGTGCTGATATTGCAGCTGCTACGAATCTCCTGTTTACTTGAGGAATTCTTATATTTTATCAGCAATTAGCATTGTTACTCATACAAACCAATATTAATGTTAGAAGAGGGTTTTATTAGAAGTTATTCGTTATAAATATAAGTATTAAAAATCATCAAGTAATTATAAAAATATGCATTTCTGGTTTGATGCCAACCCTCACATTACTAATACTAATACTACACTTTTAGTATTAATGATAATAAAATAATCCTTTATTAAATCAATTATGGGCATATATGTATTTTCCATATATATATGTGTGTGTGTGTGTGTGTGTGTGTATACCAATAATGGTCATATATATTCATATACTTTATTTTGGCCCTTCCTTAGATGTTAATGTTCCTTGGGTAACCATTTGTTTCTTATTCTGCTTTCTTATTCTATACTCTCTCTAGGTAATCCCATAGGAATCTGTTGTTCTAGTCATCACCAGATAATTTCCAAATATCTTTCTCTAGCTCTGACCTTCTTCCAAAGATTCAGATTCATCTACCCTAATCTATTTTTTTTTTTGAGAAGTTTTTGCTATAGTGCATGTGCGCTTGCCAGAAAGACAGAGAGAGACAGAGAAACAGAAAGCGAGAAATCAACCACCAGGGGGGATGGCCACGCCGCAATCCCTTTTCCTCCATTCTCCTCTCGGGATCTTGGGCATGCACGCACACGCGCCCGGCATGAGTTTGAGCCACTGGTTCCGGGACTTGAACCACGGCTATATGGGAGTTCAGCGACATAGCCATTACGCCAACTGCTGGTCCCACCCTAATCTATTTTGATTATGCCACATACAAGTCCCATTAACATTTCCAAAATGGAACTACGTGTTTTGTCCCCACCACCCAGCCTACTTCTCCAAAACTCACACTCTCAATTTGTGACACAACCATGCACTGACCACCTGATATAGAAACCCGGGGTCACCCTTCATTCCTCCTTGCTCCAAACTCCACATCCCAATTGCCATGTGTACTGTCACTTTCCTTATAGAGTCCCTCATTTTGCCCCTTCCCACTGCCCCTGCTCGCAGTAGAGCAACAGCCTTCTGACCTAGTACCTCGATCTCCGTCCTGAAACCTGGCACACCATTATCCAAACGGCCAGAGCCAACTACAATGCCATGTGTCCTGCCAACTCTCATATTTAAAACTCCAGTTTAACTAGTCAAACACTGACCTTCTTAGAAACCACCACCAAAAACTCTACACCCTGACTTCTGCCACCCCGTAAACCAACAACTCTTGCCACAACTGTCTTCACAAATTATGCCCTAGCACGGTCTAGCCCAATAAGAATATGTGTCATTTTAATTTCTGGTAGCCACAATAAAAAAACAAAAGTGAAAATAAATAGGTAAAATTAAATTTATTCATGTAGTTCATTTAACCTAAGATATCTAAAAATAGTCATTTCACTGTTATCAATATTAAAAAATTATAAGTGAGATATTTTACATTCCTTTTTTGAATTAAGTCTTTGAAACCTAGTATATATTTAATACTTAAATTGGAGCTCCCACATACGATCAGTGTTGGACAGGGCAATTCTAGTATGAACAAGACGTTGCTGCATTCCCCATATCCCATGCTCTTCCACACCTTGTTCTTTTTTTACACTTACACCCATTGGTCGAAATTCAGCTCCGACAGCTCCTTCCATCTCCCGAGCTGTGCCGAGTACAGAGACACGCATTCCATCCATGTTTGTCAGTTTCTCTCAGAGCACAATGAAGCCATTTGTCTACATTTCTGTCTCCAGTGATAGAACGCTAGTTTTTCCAAAACAATATCTACCAGAGCTACTCATTTTTATTCCCCAAGCATCTTACAAAATGCTTACACCTAGCAGCAGGACAAATGTAGCTTGTCAAATTCGAAAGTTTCAGCGTAGCACAGGTACCAGGGAAGCCAGAGCTCTAAGTGTAAATTCTGGGCCCCTGAGTGAACAGATTACATCCCTGGCTAATCTAAAAATACCAGGTTTTACTGCAAACACGCACAGTCCTTTTACAGGCTCTTTTTCAAGGCAAAGCGAATTTATGGAAACATTATATACCTCTGGTTAAAGCTTGACTAGAATAAAGAAATTGAAATATCGGCATATGAGGAATCTCAGCTATGACCTATTCATAGTTATTCCACAAATGAGGAAAAAAATGGATGAAAGAGTTGAAGTGACAAATACAAATTTGCGAAGTTGGTAAATGCAGGAAAGCCCCGTGATCGGGTTCCCAGGTCCCTATAGCTTGTTATGTCACTGCTTGTGTTGCTGTCCTATCCACGCGATGCAAATAAACAGATTTAAAAACCCATTTGCAAAGGAGACAAGATCTGGGAGCAGCCGCTGGCGTAATGGCTATGTCACTGGACTCCCATGTAGTCGACTGCGGATCAAGTTCCAGACCCAGTGGCTTAAACTCATGCCGGGCATGTGTGCATGCGTGCCCAAGATCCTGAAAGGAGAATGGAGAAGGGACTGCGGCGTGGCCATCCCCACTGGGAGGGTGATTTCTCACTTTCTGTCTCTCTGTCTCTCTCAGTCTTTCTGATGAGCGCACATGCCCTGTAGCAAAAACCTCTCAAAAAAAAAAAAAAATCTGTACTATCAAAAACCTTTGCTGTTGTTTTCAATTTCTCCCAGTATGGCATGGCAGTGAGCACACTGGTGAACAAATATTCTTTGTGTTATTGTTCCTCCTACGTGCACGGGTCGATATGACTAGCTCTAGCCAGTGAAATGTGGGTGGAAATGACACATCACTTCCAGGTTGAAGCAGTCAAAAGCTGTGACACCTCCAAGCTTCTTTGCCTTGATTCCAGAACCAGTGTTGGGATGCCACAGTTACAAGACAGGAGGGGCCTCCGAGGCTGAGCTGCTACCCAGAGGGGTTGGCCCTTGCACACTTAAACAGTATTTGCAAGAGCAAGAGAGAGATTTTGTCATGCAAAGTGATTGAAATTATGAGGGATCTTTTTGGTGTTGCAGCAGCTCATGCTTAATTATCTTAACACGGAGAGCAAACTACATTACACACGTAAGACTGTGCATCTCAAAGTTGGGTGCTTTGCCAAATGTAATTAATATGACTCCAAGTCACTCAATGCATATTCGTTTAAAAAATATTTTTCTGCTACTATTTTTATTTTAAAAGGACATGCTAAACTACACAGTAAAGATGTGTCAGAAGAGAACAGCCAGTGGTCTGGAGATTAAGGCAGCTATATCCCACATGGTCAACTGCACAATTTGAGTCCTAGACCCCACAGCTTGAAAAACACACCAGGTGCATGAGTGTGTGTGCCTAAAATGCTTAAAGGAGTAATGGAGGAAAAAGACTTGTGGTATGACCAGCCCCCTGTGGTGGAGGTGTTTCTCACACCCTCCCCTCTCTCTCTCTAGTGAGTTCATGCACCCTCTAGAAAATTAAAACAAACAAACAAAAAAGATGTGTCAGGTTAAAATCTAATAACACATAGACAAAAATCAAATGCTGAATCAGTTTTCTAGCACTAAGTGGAAGGGGAGGTCTTCAAAAAAGTTCATGGAAACAGCATAATATGAAAAAATTATGCATGGATTTTAAGATTTTTTTGTCCCCAAATTAACTCTCTTTTCATATTTTTTTAAGAGAGATTTTTGCTATAAGGCACATATGCTCACTGGAGAGACAGAGACAGAAGGCAAGAAATAATCCCCTCCATCTCCTCGGACAGATGGCCACACCACAATCCCTTCTCTTCCATTATCCTCTTAGGATTTTGGGCACGCACACACAGGCACCTGGCATGAGTTTCACGTCACCAGGTCCAGGACTCAAACCACAGCTGACTACATGGAAGCCCAGTAACATAACCATTACGCCATCTGCTGGCCTCCACCTATTTTTTAATTGCTAGAGAACACATGTGCTCACAATGTGAAAAGTTGGAGGGTCACCCCCCAATAAGGTGTGGTCATGCTACTATCCCTTCCCCTCCATTTCTCCAATTTTGGCCATGCAAGCACACATACCTGGAATCAAGATGCAAAGGCCAGGATTCGAACCATGGTTGTCCATATGGGATCTAGCTCCTTTTACCCACTAAACTACGGGGTCAACTCTTCTATGAACTTTTTGCATTCCCTTCATACTGTTTTTGGAAACTGGCAATAATATCCTCATGAAATGACTTGACCATGGTCTCTGAGTCTAGGATCTTGAGTTTTCTTTTCATGGGGGATTTCACTCTATTAAAATTTCCAATGAACAAGAGTATCACAGAACACCAAATGGTCTTCCTTCGTCATCCATGATATAGAACTGCTATGTCAGCTCATTGCTCACACTATAAAAAACGCTTTGTATTATTACTGGCAGATGTACCACTTTAAATTTTACTATCTGCAAATTATCTCCCTACTTCACATAAGGTATAATATACTTTAAAAGCTACAGATGTCGTTTTGGGGAGGATGAATGGTGTACAATTTGAATTTCATGTCTGTACATATAGGGCTGTCAGTCTACACTGTATTGGAACACTTGGGAAGAGTTAGAATTGGTGTCCAATTTATAGAAAATATTCTTTACCAGGCAAAGCTACTCACAGCAATAGTTATTTTGTAAACAGAAAGCGTGATTAGTTTCTGTTGTAGCCAGAATAGTTTCAGCCAATTGTGGAGTGAATTCTCTGTGCCCAGAATGTTTGAATTTTAAATTCATACTGAAAAACTTTTCATACATTTAGAATAGATTTTCCTAGATGTTTAGACTTTAAAATGTGGCCAAGACTCTCTAAATAATGGATTAAACTAAGCATTGCCCAATTGCTATTACAGGATGACTGTGCGAGACAAGGCTACCCGCATCTCTGAGACAATCAAGAATTTTGTCTTCTTAATGTTCCTTTAAAAGTACATTTTCTTCCATTAAAAATGTGTACTTGGTTGGAAAGAATTCCATTAGAATTCACACAACTTGTTTTAACAAGATGGTAGGCGGATTATTAGTGCTTCGTTTAAGAGTTTGGTTGCATATTTATAAATTTGTAATACACATACATATTTTTGTTGATCATAGTACAGGCCCAGCCACAGGGATGCAGTGTAGATTTACACTCTGCAATGCTGGAAGCCATCTGGAAGTCTGGGGTTCGATACATGGGTCAACGTGTCCATGCTGAGCATGCGTGCACAAGCCTGGGATCCTAGCTAGCTAAGGCTTGGGAGAAGATAGCATTGTGAGATCTTGTTGAGGGTTCTCTCCTTTTTTCTTTCTTTCACTGTCTCCTTGTCTCTTTCTTTCTCAAAAAATAAGGAAGGAAGGAAGGAAGGGAAGGAGGGAGGGAGGGAGAAAAGGAAGGATCATATAGCACATATGGGACATTCCTAGATTAACATTATGCTACTTTTTTCCTGGCCTACTTTTTACATTAATTTTGCTTTTCTTACTTTACTGTATTATATGTTTTCCTGTAAGCACACTCAAACTTTCCATTATTATAAATTATTTATAGATTATAAATAACCTAATGAAAAGATAAAATAGCAAGTTGACCCAGTCAATATTCTTTTTAAATCTAAAATATAGGGGCTGGCAGGTGGCATGGTGGTTAATATGCTGGACTCCCACATGGCCAACTTGGGTTTGAGTCCTGGAGCTGGTGGCTTGAATTCTCACTTTTCCTTTCTTTCTTTCTTATCTCTCTCTGGTTAAATAAAATAATAATAATAATAATAATAATAACAACAACAATAACAAATAAAATTAAATAATTAATTAATTTTTAAAGTAAATCTAAAATATATCTCATAAAATAATTTTTTCTTAAACTCTTGAAGTCTGTAGGTGTATAAAGTCTTCCATTACCTGGGAATCTGGAGGGACCCTGTGTAGAAAATGACACTGTAGAAAGCCACAAGCCTAAGGACTCAGCATCACTTCTTTGGCTGAGGGTTGTTGAAAGGAATTAGTAAATAGAGCTGCTTAATAAACAATAATTACTAGACAATCAGTATCATTCTTATCACCCTGGTCATAAGGCCTGTCTACACACACAAAAGAGAACCTGGAATGAGAGGCCAAAAGGCAAAGCCAGATATTGAGAGAGGGTTGAGGTGGCTTCCAGAACAGAAAACCAGGTACAGCCTCAATAGGATTTCAGAGCCACATACAGACACAGCATAAACTTCCACATCATCTTCCCTGGTTAGTTCCAAATCATTCTTCAACCTTCAGGTAAATATCACTTATTGAGACCTTCCATGACCTATTGATTAGGATGAATCGCCTTGCCAGTACTTCCTCCAAACCTTATAGTGTCCTTTCTATAATATTACAGTATTCACTCAAAAATATCTACTGAGCCCCAATCATGTGCCAGACACTGCTCCAGGCGATGTGAACACAACACAAACAAAATCTGCTCCATTTTCCAGAGTTCCAACTCAGCTAGTGATCTCACTGTTCACCCAGAATGTCCCAGATCTGTCTGAATTCTGTTCCCTTCCTCACTCCTTAGTGGAGTCACTAAGTCTTGCTGATTTTGACCTCTGGATTCTCTCTTGAACTAGCTTTTCTCCATCCCAATCACTGCTGCCTGGGACTGCCCATCGTCTTCCTGGAGAAACAGTCCCACAGCCTCTTTCCAATGTCCACTCTCTAGTTTCCACCCTCTCCAATCCGACCTACATACCTAAAACTGGAACTCCTACAATGAAAATTGGATCATGACCATTTCTTGTGTCAGAATCTGTCACCCAATGTGTCAGATGATCTGACACGGACCTACCTTCCCTTGGCTCCTACAGCCTTCCACATTTTCCTTGTGCTTCCGCCATATTGAATTATTTCCAGTTTCCCACATATGTTCTTTTTAATGTCCACCAGTGATGGCTACCAAGGTTCCTATCACTACTATGTGCTTAACACATACTTGTAGCTTAAAAGAATGAATAAATGCAGGTATTCATGCTGTTCACATTTACTGGAACTTCTGCTTGAATTGTCCTTTATCTCCAGTTGTCAATGTTTCTTGTCACATTTGCATTCCATAGGCCTAGCACAGCATCTGTAACCCAGGAAATGCTAAATAATATTTGCAGAATTAATGGATGGACAGATGATTGATACCCAAACCATCTACCTTAGCTTAGGACACAGTAGAATCAAAGCAGGTAGAAAGCAATCATTTGTTCCTTCATGAAGAAGCCCAAAAGTCTTTGCCAGTTTGCCTTAGAAATACAAACTATGTAAGTCTTCAAAGGCAAAATCAAAATAAATGAACAAAGTGACCCTCCAGGAGGAGACATGTCCTTCTTATTTCATTTTGCTTTTAATTCAGCTGATATTGATTGAGGTAGCAGAAGGGTGGCACCACATAATGGAAATGGAATTGTCCTGGGAGCCAAAGGACCTGAAGTAAATTCTAGTACTGCCTCCACCTCTAATTAGCCGTGTGACTGGGACCCAGCTATATCGGAAGCCGGCCCACGCTGCAGACCTCCTATTTATGTGAGCCATTGAAATCCCTGCATACGTCTTAGATGATTCCTGACTCTTAAAACGAAAACAGTGCTGACTAACGTCCCGCTGTTATCATCTCTTGTGGTTGCATTATGCTGAGCAAGCCAACAACTGCCGTAGATAAGGCATAGTTTGACTCTAGCCGAGCACTAGGCTAAAGACTCTTATAATATCCTCATGAAAGAGAAAAGAAAGCTTGATTATTCAGTTAGATGGATCCGAAACTTCATGAACCAATATATGCAAAAAGTTCTTAATAATAAATGTGCATGCATGATGAGAGGTCTCTTGTACCATCATGCAGGCCCCTGCACCTGTCATTCTATTTAGGGTTTTTGGCAGGCTCTTAAAAAAATGAGAGACATACTTATCAGACTTAGAGATCTCTAAAAGCTGAAAGAAATCATTAACATTATAGATGCATGAGACAAGTTTCAATGGCCTGAAGGGGCCAGGTTTACAAGGAAGACAAAGGCCTATTCAGGTCATAGGTGTCTGGAATGACTCTTACCTCCTCAGTTTTCCCTCAAAATATATCTAGAGGGACCAGCAGTTAGTGTAATGGCTATGTCGCTGGACTCCCACGTAGTCGACCGTGGTTTGAGTCCCGAACCTGGCAGGTTAAACTTACACCGGGCACGTGTGCGTGCGGGTGTGCCCAAGATCCTGAGAGGAGAATAGAGGAAAAGGGATTGCGGCGTGGCCATCCCCTCTGGGGGTGGGGGGTGATTTCTCACTTTCTGTCTCTCTGTCTCTCTCTGTCTGTCTGGTGAGCGTACACGCCCTATAGCATAAACCTCTCCCCCCCCCCAAAAATATATATATCTAGAAACACAACATAGCTTATAAATGAGACTTCCCTATTTTTCTTTTGAGATTTTATGGCTTATAATGAAGTTTCCTGTTCATGTGTACATTTTCATTCTCTTTTGTGGACAGAGTATTATTTCTTTATTCCAGCTATTCCCTCAAGTTATTTGAGAAAGCTGCCCGTTTGTGATTAATTAGCTTTTTGATTACTGTGGGTTTAAGAGCCTTGAGGCCTTTAGACATGTGCACCTGAAAATGAAAATTTATTAACATTAACATAATGACATTAAAATGATTTTATGTAACTGCATGATTTATATTTATTTGGGAAGTTATTTAAGCGTAATTTATAGCTAATTTTTCACCAGCACAACTGCTTTCGTTCTCTCGTTTTCTGCTGGAGGAAAACCTCAAGATGTCTTACATCCCTTCTCATGTACCAAATGTTCATCTTGGCAGCTCTTACTCTTACCTATCATTCCCTCTGTCCCTCTGCCTTTTCTCTTACTGGCTGGTTCGACTAAAAGTCTGTCCAGTTGGGGACCAGCAGATGGCATAATGGTTAAGCTGTTGGATTCCTACATAGTCGACTGCAGTTCAAGTCCCAGATCCAGTGGCTTAAAACTCACACCAGGCCTGTGTGTGTACGTGTGCCCAAAAATCCCAAGAGGAGAATGGAGGAGAAGAGATTACGGCATGGCATCCCCCTTGGCAGGGAGGAATGATTTCTCACTTTCTCTCTCTCTGTCTCTTTGGTGAGCACTTGCACCCTATTGCAAAAATCTCTCCAAAGAAAAAAGCATCCATTTGTGGGGGTGATGTACTTGCGCTTCCTGACTGTTCATTTTTCCTAGTAGGTCCTTTGAGTGAAAGAATCTAGCCCCCTCTAAGCTCAGGGGACAACTGAGTCCAGTCTACAAGTCCTCACTAGCCCTAATGAGGGTGTAAAGGAAGAGGAGAACTTGAATCAGGTTTCAGCCCCAAGGTGAGCTCTGATTCTGAATATCACAAAAACCTTACACAGATGAAGGGGGTTACTGATACCTGCCTAGTCCTTAATAAATAGTTCATTTTTCATTCGCCTATTTATCTTTGTGAGTGAGTGTAGCTCTCTCGGCAGTGAATCCCTCGAATGAAGCAGAGGATGATAATGGGACTTGAGAACAAAGTTTTTTTTTTTTTCCTTGAGAGAGATTTTTGCTATTAGGTGCAGGTGCTTGCCAGAGACAGAGAGAAAGGAGAAATCAAACCTGGGGTGAAGGCTACGCTGTAATCCTTCTCTCCCTTCTACCTGGAATTTGGGCACGCAAGCACACATGCCCGGAGTGAGTTTTAATCCGTCAGGTCCAGGCCTCAAATTGCAGTCAATTACATGGGAGTCCAGTGACGTAACCATTATGCCGTCTGCTGGTCCCAAGAACAAAGCTTCGAACCCGTTCTACTACATCGGGGGTCAAGCTCATCACTTTGTTTCATTGTTCTCCCATTCAGTTACTCACGCAGCAGATGCTGACTGGCATGCTTGGCCTTGTGCTAGGCTCAGGGACTGCAAAGATGAATAAAACACAGCTCTGCCCTCAACTCAAAATCCTGCCACTCCATCAGTAAGCGTTATGTGCCTATGACGTGCAAGTCTCCTGACACGTTGGTTCTGGGGTCCTAGGGAGCTTAAAGGCTAAGAGGAAAGAAAGACAGGCCATGTAGCAAAGGAAAGGGTCATAGAAGGTGGAGACGCTGCTTCAGCCCTGCAGCTCTGACAGGGTTGCTGGAAGGAAGCTGGGTAGGACGATGTCCTGGAGGGAGAAGGCAGAGGAACCACAAAAGCT
This sequence comes from Tupaia belangeri chinensis, assembly GCF_000334495.1. Taxonomy (NCBI): domain Eukaryota; kingdom Metazoa; phylum Chordata; class Mammalia; order Scandentia; family Tupaiidae; genus Tupaia; species Tupaia belangeri. The sequence goes on from NW_006159506.1 coordinate 8,127,770, forward strand.
TCCCTTACGAGGCGACCCAAGTCCTCTGGCATCACTGAAGGTAGAAGGATGATGCTTCACTCTACAGACACCCACAGAGCCAGAGGTTATAAAAATTGTGAAATGAGGCAAACTCTGTTCACAGGAAAAGTGTGCCAAAGTCAAACCAAACCAAACCAAAACCGGCCCAGACAAACCAAACACGAGGCCTCGCCTCGGCCTCCCCTGGGGAAGCCTGGCAGATACTGGTCCTCCTTGCCGTCTACGTAGATGACAAGCTCTTTAATCAGCCTGCCGCTGGCAGGCCTTGCAAAATGGAAAACTGAAGTTACAGTTAACGCCGCCATACAGAGCTCTACGTGAAATCAGAAAACAAAACTGAGAAACATAATGTATTTTGGGTAAAAGGAAAATAAACTGGAGACCATGTGTATATATAAACACGGAGAGGAATATACATATGCTACATGTTGGTATATATAGATGTTGTGTTGTGGAGGACGCTCTGCCCAGCAACTTGTTTTTTTTTGAAAACAGCACATCCCAGCAGGTACCCACATAAAGAAACCACCCACTCTCTGAGAAGACTGAGGCCCTGATGCTCAACCCGTCTCCTGATGCCCTACGGCTCTCCTGATCCAGCACTGAGATTCATTATTACCCTTTTTTGTTTTTTTTGTTTATGTTTTTTTTTTTTTTTGTCTTAGGGTGCACATGCACTTGCCTGAAAGAAAGAGACAGAGACAGAGAGAGGAAAGTGAGGAATCACCCCTTGGAGGATGGCCGCACCACAATCCTTTCTCCTCCATTCTCCCAGGATCTTTGGCACGCAAGCACACGCACCTGGCATGATTTTGAAGCCACTTGAACTGGGCCTTGAACCCTGGTCAGCCATGTGGGAGTCCAGTAATGCAACCACCACACCATCTGCTGGCCCCTTACTCTCTTGTCTTAATGATAGTTTGTGCATGCACATGAGAGAGAGAGCACTCAACACAGAGTCTCCTCATGCCACAATCCCCATTCCCCAGCCCTCCTGCTCCTCAGGATCCCAGGTGCTGTGTGTGAACTCAGCAGTCCTCAGGTTTGGACTCCCAGTGGTAGACCCTGTGGATTCCAGCCTAGCAGGGTGCTCATTACTGTCCTGCCACAGCAGCTGGACTGACCGTATCAGCCTTGATATCTTCTCACCCATCATCTACTCTCTGGAAAAGTGAAGTCACTCAGAAGACTGGGACCTCTTGCCTTCTCCTTACAAACCCTTCTCCCTGGCTATACCCTTTGAGTCAGATCTGCACTGAAATTATGAGAATCTGAGCCAGCGCTGTTCTTCTATGACCCATCCGTTCATTTCCTCCTTAGGCTCACTGAGATTTTTGGGTGATATTTTCATCAGCTCCGTAATGTTAGCTAAAAACCACTCATCAGATAACAGCCCAGCCGAAGGCATCAGTGGGTTATCCTGGAGTTTGCACACGAAGGAAGGCTGGAGAGGGTGGGACTGGGCCATGCTGGACGGTGAGTATCACAGCAAAAAAAGTGTTCATGGCAATTCCAACTGGGTAAAACAAGATCATGCTTACGACGTTACCAGTCTACACCTAATGCCCACTTCTACTTCCTAGGACTGAAAGAGAAAAAAATATCCACCCCTTCTAAATAATAACTCAGAATTATTTATCAATTGCTTACGAGGGTTAAGCAGCTGCGGCCTTGGGCCAAATCTGGCCATGCCCATTCATACATGTGTAGCCCATGGTTGCCATGGTGGGGCTGAGTAGCGCAAAGACCACCTGGAAACCAGCCCTCAAGGCTGCCAGTATTTACCATCTGGCCCTTTACAGGAAACATTTGGTGACTACTGCCTTATATTTAAGTATCACTACATACTGTCACTTCTTCCAAAAGGCTCCCTGTTTTCTTGCTGCCCCCTCATTTCCAGCGACATCACTATGTTTCAGAACTCTCCACCTCCCAGTGTGGAGTATTGTCCCAAACCAGCCCGCTCTGCATCGTGGAGCCTGGCCATGTTCTGGTCACTCACGCCTCTCAAAACTATGCCCAAGAACTTACATGCTCTTAGTTGTCACCAAAGCCCATTTCCTAATTTTATATCTGAGGGCCTTTGAATTCAGACGTGGTCTCACCGCTGCCCTCTGCCCCACCCAGATGGCACCCTCACGGCTACTCATACCCCCAAGTTCCCCTCCTCTGCCACGTCAGTTTCTGCTGCTCCTTGGCCAGCCCAGGTGACTGATTCTACTCCTATTTCCTTGACGGGATCTTCTCCTGCTGACGCATAGATTTCCTCTTGACCTCTCCACATTCTGCTCATTGGTTCACATTCTGCGACCCAAGTGACTCACTCATGGCTCATTTCTTGCTAAGTGATCTGCTCACCTTATAGATTCCAATTGTGACAAAAAGCATATTAGGAGGAAGACTATAATACGAGATAGATTCTGCTGAGAGAAATGCATCTGAGGGATGACCCGCTCTTTGCTGTGGCACCCAAAACTACACTCGATTTCAACATGTAGACCACTAGGCATCTCAGGGTGCACTGCCCAAGCTTCCATTGGAGTATGCACTGTATGTCGCAGAGCTACATGCAGAGAGAAAATAAAAGATTGTTCATCGGACCAGCAGTTAGTGTAATGGTTATGTCGCTGGACTCCCATGTAGTCAACTGCAGTTCGCGTCCCGGACCCGGTGGCTTAAAATTCATGCTGGGCATGTGTGCGTGCGTGCCCAAGATCCCAAGAGGAGAATGGAGGAGAAGGGATTGTGGTGTGGCCATCCCCCCCTGGGGGGGTGAATTCTCGCTTTCTGTCTCTCTGTCTCTCTCTGTCTGTCTGGTTAGCGCACGCACACTATAGCAAAAAAACCTCTTCAAAAAAAAGAAAGAAAAGAAAAAGATTGGTTGTGACGCAGGGAGGTCTATTATATTTTAACAAAACTTAAAAACTCACTGATTTTCCATAGTTGCATACAGCAACTCGGAATTATGTACCGCTTGCTGGCCAGACACACTCAACTCAGAAGGAAAAGAGGCTCCTCCAGTGGGATAGAAGTTCTGGCCCGAGATACCCGGTTAGATGATCAAGGTCTTTAACATGCTGAACATTTATAAATAAACTTCTATAGTTCTAACAACATAACAAAAAAATCTCTAAGAAAGAAAGGCCATACACAAGTTGTCCCCTCCTGCTTTCTCCTTTTTCTAGGTCTTTGGTCTTCTCGCCATGTGTCTCTATAATGTGCCTGCCTCACCCCACATGGTCCGACCCACCACCAAGGGGGTCACTGGCTGCCCGGCTGAGTCGCTGGAAAAAAGAGCCCAATTTAGAAACTAAACTCAAATGACCAGTTCTGCCTCTCCTGAAAGTTACCGCCATTGACAATTCCTATCGCTGCCTTCCCTTTAGATGGTCTCAAAGCCATCGCCAGTTCGACCCCAGCCCACCAATTACTCACTCTTGTCTGGGAACTCTCACTTTTAACTGCTTTTTGAAACATAAATGAAAGTACTAAAAATTAATAGCTGAAAGGAGATGAAAAGGAATAGGCTTCGAACTCGCTTTTAGCCATTACAAGTCAGGAAGAGCTAAATGCTAAAAATCAGACTTAAAGAAAAACAAAAAAAACCTTTCTTTTTAGGAACAGGTACAACATAGGTAGGAGATAACACCTAAACTCCCAAATGGGTTGTGAGCATAACAATTTAATTTTTTTTTTTTTTGGAGAGATTTTTGCTATAGGACATGTTTGTTCACCAGAAAGACAGAGAGACAGAGAGGCAGAAAGCAAGAAATCACCCCCCAGGGGGGATGGCCAACGCCGCAATCCCTTCTCCTCCATTCTCCTCTCGGGATCTTGGGCATGCACGCGCATGCACCCGGCGTGAGTTTAAGCCACTGGGGTCCAGGACTCGAAATGCGGTCAACTACATGGGAGTCCAGTGACATAGCCATTACGCTAACTGCTGGTCCCAGCATAATAATATAAGTGGTGTGCCCATTTCCTAAGTAAACTTTAGCCAATCTGACTATGTTTAACAGGAAAGCTAGTCAGACATGGCGGAGTTAAGTGTCAACCACACTGTTCATGTGTTAGGAGTCATCCATTTTTGCTACCAAATCCTGAAACCTCTGTCTTTGAAAGGCTGTGAGCACTGTATTCACAGAGAAGGCAGGTGGCAGAGAGGGGTTGGAGAGGTTAGGTGTCTGTGTGAATCAGTTTTTTAGAAAGATCTGAAACCCCAAACAGCAGAGTGCATGCACTCGAATGTGTGAAACTAGAAAAAAGTCATCTTTGTGTTGAAAAAAATCAAAGCCATTTATGACAGACACACGTCCAGGAAAGGGGGACAGTCTTTAAATATATAGTTAGCCTTTTAGCCTCTCTCTGTGGAAAACTCTGGATTGCCAAGAGCCACACTGAAGATTTATTGTTAGCCTCAGATTTCCCCTGCTATCTTATTGTTCATGAACTTTCAGAGTGATTTTCATTTTCAGCGAGCTGGTTTCAGAAATGCCTAAACAATCAACCACTGCAGCAGACGGCTTTTCTCAGCAGTAGCCAGGTCTGCGACTAAATCTGCCCTGTCCCTGTGAGGCAGATCCTTCCTGGGCCCAAAGCCTCTTTAGTCTGGTATCAGCATTTGTAAACGCTAGTCTTCAGGAGGCTGACACACATTGGGAGTCTTAGCCAGTGATGAAAGTTACTAGAGCGACCAGCAGTTGGCGTAATGGCTATGTTGCTGGACTCCCATGTAGTTGACTGCAGTTCGAGTCCCGGACCTGTTGGCTTAAACTCACACCAGGTGCGTGTGCGTGCGTGCCCAAGATCCTGAGAGGAGAACGGAGGAGAAGGGATTGCGGCGTGGCCATCCCCTCTAGGGGGTGATTTCTCGCTTTCTATCTTTGTCTCTCTCTGTCTTTCTGCTGAGCACAAGGGCCCTGTAGCAAAAAGCTCTCTATTTAAAAAAAATAAAAGAAGAAGAAGAAATGACTAGAGACAAACCAGGTTAGTTTATTCCCGATCCCACCCACAAGGAAGGGGAGTTGGCACAGCTGTAAAGTGAGGGCAGGGTGGCCGTTAAACACCTGGTACACTAGGATCTGCTGGCCTGCCTGGCTGTCCCCAGCACACCCCAGTCCCACACTCTCAAACTATCCATCAGAATGTCGCACGTATTAGACCAACAGTAGGGCATTTCCCAAGCTTGACAGTCTAGCCTCGGTTTCCAGTTCACGCTTGGGGTAGGGTGCCCTCCTCTGCATTGATCTCTGCTTCCCTCTGTAGAGAAACCTGCAGTAGAAGGACTCCCCTGATCTTTCACTTTGCCCTCTTCCAGATGCAAGGAGTAAGTTCCCTGACTGGCCCATATTTCTCAATGAGCTGGAACTAACCTTCAAAGACTTCAAACACTGGGCATCTAGTCATCTCCCAAGCTCTCCCCTCTCAGAAAGAGGACAGACTATGTCTTTCATGCAAACCTCATCATTCCCTTAGTGGGCTGGAGGGGAGGGGAGGGAATGGAGGGAAGGAAGTGACGGCAGATCCTATTGATGAAGACATAAATCCACGTGCTCCAACCACTCCGGGAGAAATAAAGCTGGCATCCTGTCTCCTCCACCTTTAATGTCTTAGCCTTAATTTCCTTTAAACTCAGGAGGGAAAGACTCTTGCTGTAAAGCAATAGCAAGTGAATTTGAATTTTCAATAGCAAAAGCATACTCTATTATAGAAATGTTTAGGCAACTGGCAGAAGAAGAGCCTCAGGAAAAATTCCACCCAGGAAATCAACTATATTCTGCCTCTTATTCCACAACTGCTTTCTTGAGAAAGCGGTTGGCCACCAAATCTTCTTCGGCATCACAACTACTGTTTCAGCCTTTGAAGAGAGATAGTACTATTTCTTGTTTTAAGTACACAACTTCTAGGCGGAAATTGTGATTGCTTCCGCCTAGGTCAAAAAACTGCTCCTAGACAGTCAACTAAAAGTTTTTCTTTAATCACATGAGTGGTATAGAAAACAAATGAAAAATTATTGCAATTATTTAATTTTTCCTTTTTTTTTAATAGACCATAGATTCGTTTATTTTTAACACCCATCGTGCCATGAATTCATAGAGAATAGTTTCTAGAAGCTTAGGCACCTTTCCATTGGTTCTCACAAAGTGTGTTTCTCTGGGTGGAGCAGGCTGGCGCTTTAGTCGAACCCAGGTACCTTTCTCTTTGGCTTCTTTCTTTTTCTGGTCATTTTCTTTCATGTGTTTTAGGAAGCTATCTCTGCTTTTAGAGTGTTTAATATGCTCAATACACACATTAATTCTCTGGGCAAGAATCTTGCCCTTAACTTGTATGTTTACAACAATGCCAACAGCATGCTGGGTAACGTAGATTCTTCCATTTTTGCCATGGTAATATTTGTGGGACATTCCTTTTTGAACAGTACCCATTCCCTTGATGTCTACAATATCACCTTTCTTGTAGATTTTCATGTATGTTGCCAAACGAACACTCCATGTTTTCTAAAAGGCCCAGAGAACGTATACCAGGTGCCTCTCTTCTTTCCCTTTGTCTGTCATTTTGGTTAATTACTGAAAAATGGCGGTGCCAGCCAAATCTAATTTTTTCTTTTGATTATCTGATGAGATGACTGATATAAAACTGTGCTGTTGAGGAAAGGCTGGAAGGTCACTGCAGGCAGATTTAGATTCCACGGAGAACTCTGTTCAGTGCACGTGCCTGGCATGTTATTTTTTTTCTTTCTTTGGAGAGGTTTTTAGCTATAGGGCGTGTGCGCTCGCCAGAAAGACAGAGAGAGACAGAGAGACAGAAAGCGAGAAACCACTCCCCAGGGGGGATGGCCACGCCACAATCCCTTCTCCATCATTCTCCTCTCAGGATCTTGGGCACGCACGCACACGCGCCCGGCGTGAGTTTAAGCCACTGGGTCCGGGACTCCAGCTGCGGCGGACTACGTGGGAGTCCAGCGACATAGCCATTACGCCAGCTGCTGGTCCCAAGCCTGCATGTTATTGAAGGACGCCCTAGTGAGCTACACATAGAGAGCAGAGGCCTATCACGCCTATCCAGACTTATTTTTATACAACCAGTAATAATGATACTTTATTTTAAAAATGAGAAACCCAAGGCATTGCTAATGCCTTTATGTAGGCATGAGTGCACTGTCCTGGGCAAGTTGAAATGTGTATTCATCTTACTAGTTAATGACTCTGCTAAGAAAATGGAGTTAACAGCCAAGAGCCATTGAGGCAATATGCCACCAGGCATATGCCATGAGCTATACAGGCATTATCTTTCACAATGTCCCCAGGGAGCTTATCTGTAACATATACGTTATTTTATAGAATAGATCTAAATCGTTCAGTTTACCTGGATACAAAGCTTAGGCACTGGAGGTGTAACTCAATGTCTTTTAGTTTAGATATGAAGATGAGGAGTGGCAGATTTTATTTAGATCACACATATCTGTTGGTTTGGTCTGTGTAGCCACCCTGACCCCCAGTTCTCTGTAGATGAATGAACTGTGCTTCTTACACACTACACCCTCCTTTCCTACTCTCCTAAAAAGAGCAAAGCCAAACAAACCAATCATCTCTCTTTCAGGGACTTGGGTCTTGAATGAAATGTTACGTGACAGAAAATGTGTCATTCCACATCGTTCTATGGCCCCACCTTGAAGGAGCTCCTCTGTATTCCACAACGACTCTGGATCGCATTCATTTTTGAGACCTAACTGTGCAACTCTTCCACTAGTTCAATGAATTATTCAGTAAACTCTTAATAGATCCTCCATTCTTTCTCAATCTAAGCTAGCTAGAATGGACTTCTACATCCTACAACTAAAACACTGTGATTCCCTCAGAAATTCAACTCGGTCTGACCCAGGAGCCTGTGGCCATAACCCTGGCAGTCTGGGATCTTCCTTGGCTACTACCCCATGCCCGAGACACCTGCACTTTGCCTTATGCTGGTGGAAAATCCCTGGAAGGAAACAGCACAGCCTTCTCCAAAGCAAGGTTCCACCCAAGGCACCTGGCTTTGCTCAGCCCTCTGCTGGTGAGGCCAGCCTTGATTCCCTTTGGTTTGCCCACGAGAGATACTTTCTAATGCGGTATCTTCCTCCTCAAACCGTATTTAGTCTACATTCTGCTTCAACAAAACCAGGCAGCTATTAGTAGCCTTGAGAAAAGCAGCGTTTCTATGAATACCCCCTCGGCCTCCACATCAGCCTTGTTCTCAAGATGCTGAAGAAAATGCAGCCCCCGAGATACCAGAATGTCTCACTGTACTGCACACACTTTTCCAAGGCTAAAAAAATAAAGTGTCCCCGCAAGAGAGGGAAGCAACACGACTGAATATTAGAGAATTGGATCTGATACCCAATAGGCTTTCTAGACGATGTCAAGTGGCAAAACTGCTGATGTGAAGAATCGTGTAAAAATGACGTCTTCGTAAAACAACACATGTACAAAGGACACTGCCCCTGGAATTGCCACATCGGCTTTGTACATTGGCATTTTCTTCCGCCAAAATTTCAGATGCCCCTTATAGTCATTTATGCAGAGGGATGAGAGACAGTAATGAAAAGAAAGTAATCTTACAGGGAAGGTTGGAAGCCAACACAAAAGGAATTGAAAATGTAGGTCATCGCTGTACCAAAGTTTAAGTAGTTAGTGACTACTATTTCAGTCAGATTCAGCGTTAAAAAAGAAAAGAGCAACATATGATCTCATCAAAGATATTCTGGCACACAGAACTGGATAAATGGCTTTGGACCAGTTTTCTATTTCTGAATCCAATGACATCAACAAGCCAAAGGGAAGCAAAGTGGGTGACAACGATCCTGACGTCTAGACTACAGAAAACGGTGAGAAGCCTACAGGAGCCAAGGAGAACTCTGAATTTTCTCTTTATTTAATTTTAATTTATTTTTAAAGAATTACTTTATTTAACTTTATTTATTTATTTAAATTTGACCAGAGAGGGACAGAGAGAGAGAGAGAGAGAGAGAAAGTGAGAAAGCAAACCACCAAGTCCGGGTCTCGAACCACGGTTGGCCATGTAGAAGTCCAGCGCCCTTAACTACCATGCCAAGATACAGAGAATTCACAGCAGCAATCATTGGCTATCAGTCCGTTTAACTCACTCATCTCTTGGATGAGTATGTTGAGGCCCATGGTTTAAATGACTTGCCCCAAAGTCACAGACCCAATTAGTAGCAGAGGATCTGAGTTAGAAACCAAGCATTCTGACTCCATCTTTATACATTCCTTTCATCACATTGTGCTAATTCACTCACGTCCTGGGCTGGAGGACACTAATGTATAGTCTTGAGTGCATGAAGTTAAGACATGATTGGGCCTTCCTAAGGAAACCACCAGGGAAGTACCGACTTCCCTGTCTAACTCACTTCTCTTCATTCTACTCCCAAGATCCTTCATTTGGAAAAAAAAAAGTGATTGCTCCAAACCTCTCGGGTTCCTTGAGGTACACCCTGGCCAGAAATCAACTACAGAATTGTGAGGAAAAAAAAAAAAATCAGGCCAGATGCAGTCTCAACCGATGCACACCTCGCCCAAAACAACTTCAACAAGGAAAAGGCATGACTTGCTTCAGTGGAACTACAACTGCCACATTCCAGTCTCTAACATCCTGGCTTGTTTATGCTGTAGATTCACCCAGTGTAACCGAGGAGCTCTTCTTCTTAACGCGGCGACCTTAACCTTTTCTGCATGCTGCTCCTCGGCCGTGAGAAGATATTCCATATCAAATGCAAGTAAAAGCCGCTGGTAGTCAAAGCGTCAGCTGCTTTGAGATGTGGCGGAATTAGTCACAGGGAAGATAAAGCTACCTCTACTCCTTGTGGAAACTGAAAACCAAATAAAAAAAAAGGCTCATAAATCTAATTCAACCACTCAGCCAACGTCTGATGCTGCGTGCGTGGTATATGCAGTTACTCTGCTGGCGTCAGGGACACCGCGATGAACAGATTCCTCCCCTGAGCAACCTAAAATCTAGAGGACAAACACAAAAGTAAAAAGAGCTAAAAACGAGGCCAGCTGTATGATAAGTGATAAGTTTCGTCAGACGTCTGGATGTCAGTTAGTTAACTTGGCTGGTCTGATTCACCTTGGCAATTCTTTCCCCCTGCTGATGCTCTTGGACAGCCCCTCTGGAAAAGGGAATAGCCAAAAACCTGGTGACAAGGACAAGACAGAAATAAAGAGCCTGAAAAGTCCACCAGCCAGATCATTGTATCTTCTAAGATAATCTGCAGCTATTTTATCATCGGAAAAGGTTGTCTTTCCAGTTTAGAACTCTGAAAGATGAATACAAAAAAAAAAATTTTTTTTAATCATTTTGTATCCTTTAAGATTTATCCTTGGGATCAGTAGTTAGTGTAATGGCTGTGTCACTGGAATCCCATGTAGTCGACCGCAGTTCGAGTCCCAGACCCGGTGACTTGAACTCACGCTGGGCACGTGTGTGTGTGTGCCCAAGATACCGAGAGGAGAACGAAGGAGAAGGGATTGTGGTATGGCCATTCCCCCCACCCCCCCACCCCCTGTGGGGATTTCTTACTTTCTCCCTATAGCAAAAACCTCTCACAAAAACAAAAAACAACAACAACAAAATTTGTCCTTGATTTCGTTCAGTAAAAACCATAAGCAGTGTTTGAATTGCCTAACTCAACAAATATATAAGTCTTAGATATCCCCTGGAGAGCCTCCACGGCCCCAGGAGTACCCAACACAAGCAGCTAAGGCAGATGTGTTTGAAGGAGGTACTCATCCCTTCAAACATGGCTCCAGAGTTGTATAATAGTTACACGATCCCTAATTCATAGCAATCTAGGGAAAAAGGCTGAAAACTATTTGTTTATTCACGAGGAACAATAATGTAAAACACTTCATTGCCTTCAGAGACTCCAGCTCCTATAACAATGAAAGGTTAATGAATTACATATTTAGGGTAGAGGAGAATAATCTAAGAGATTACATTTTTAAAATAAATATTTCCTAAAATTCTGCTTAAAACTAAGGATAATAATGGGACCAGCAGTTGCACAATGTCTATGTCGCTAGACTGCCATGTAGTCAACCGTGGTTCAAGTCCCAGACCCAATGGCTTAAACTCACGCCAGGCAAATGTGCGTGTGTGCCCAAGATCCAGAGAGAGGAGAATGTAGGAGAAGGGATTGTGGCGTGGCCATCCCCCCTGGGAAGGAGGGGTGTGATTTCGTTATTTTGGATTGAAAATTCATATGTGTGTTGTGATGAGAAAAAAAAAAAAAATTTATAAAAAAAAAAAAAAAAAAAAAAAACTAAGCATAATGAAACTAAGAAAAATAAAATGACTCACATATATAGCTCTCAATGAGAACTGTGAAGAAAAGATTTTAAATAAACCTAGGGAACTATAAGAAGGTTGAATGACACTACTGGCATTTGTCTTCCAGAGTTAATACCTTACTTACCATGATGATGGTTAACACAGGCTTTTAACGGAAGGTGTGAAATGATATTTGGTGAAACGTTATTTCTATTATTAACGAAATACACACACACTCTGTTCCCTTGACTCATTGTTTCTGGCATTTAATCTATGACAGCCAATCATTTCAGATGCTGTTCAGTTTGTCCTTTATCTTCCATTAAAGATTTCATTCTCACTGGGCCTGGCAAGAAGATCTGGTTGTTAGAAATGCTCAAAATTTGGCTAAGAGGTTATGACGACGGCCACTCCACTCGCCTGATCCCACATTGATTTCCTTCTCCATGTAGACAGGTTTCTCTGAGATTCAGGAACAAGTATCGAATTCCAACTCTCTTTTCTTAGGCAAACTCCATCCTTTCAAACAACATGACTCATTTTATATTAGAGTAATTGTATTTCTTTTTTTTGGAGAGGTTTTTGCTATAGGGCAGAGAGAGACAGAGAGACAGAAAGCGAGAAATCACCCCCCAGGGGGGATGGCCACGCCGCAATCCCTTCTCCTCCATTCTCCTCTTGGGATCTTGGGCACGCACGCACACGTGCCCAGCATGAGTTTTAAGCCACCAGGTCCAGGACGTGAACCGCGGTCAACTACGTGGGAGTCCAGCAACATAGCCATTACACTAACTGCTGGTCCCAGAGTAATTGCATTTCTATGACAGCACACGGTATATTCTACATACATGTAGGTGTGATTTGTATAATATGATGCTATCATTCTGATTAGAAGGGCCTTGGAGCATTCAAAACCTTCACACGTAAGATTTCATTTTATATATGTCCCAGTACCATCCTATAAGGAGGTTATTCTTAGTCTTATTTTAGACTTATTTTTCACTGAATGCTGTTCATAGTTATAGGAACATTAGTCACTCTATTTACGAGCTGAACTGTGGCCCCTCAAGACTCATATAGTGAAGTCACAACCCCTAGTAATTTGGAATGTAACTATATTTGGAGACAGGGCTTTTAAAGAGATAATTAGCTAAGATGGGGTCACGAGATGGACCCTAATCCAAGCCGACTGGTGGCCTGAAAAGAACAGAGAGTAGGACACGAGAAGCCCAGACAGCAGGGTACGTGAAGACAAGGGAGAAGACAGCTGAACACAAGCCAAGGAGCGAGGCCTCAGGACAAAGCAATCCTGCTCACACTTCCATCTCATATTTCTCATCTCCAAAACCGTGAGGAAATAAATCTCTGCATGGAAGCCCCGCCCCCCCCACCCCCAATTTGGGATATTTGTTACGGCAGCCCTACAAGACTAACACATGCACATATGTCCGCGGTATACTCTACACAGATGCCCAGTTTTTAGACAGGCAAAACCACTGATTTCCCTACCTGGCCAACGAAATATTCTGAATGCCAAACATCTCCGAAGATCTGACTTTAAATCATCGTATACAGACTGCTGTAGTTCCAACACCAGAATTGTCATCTACAAACACACAAGTGTGGAAGCAGCAGTTAGTGTAATGGCTATGTCGCTGGACTCCCATGTAGTCGATGGCGGTTCGCATCCCGGACCCGGTGGCTTAAAACTCATGCCGGGTGTGTGTGCGTGTGTGCCCAAGATCCCGAGAGGAGAATGGAGGAGAAGGGATTGCAGTATGGTCATCTGCCTTAGCGGGTGATTTCTCACTTTCTGTCTCACTGTCCCACTCTGTCTGTCTGGTTAGTGCATGTGGCCTATAGCAAAAACCTCTCCAAAAAAAAAAAAAAAAAAAGCCACACACACACACAAGTGGCAAACGATCCACTTGAGCCACACACTCTGCAACAAAGCAACTAAAGAGACAGAGACGTGCAGCATGGGAAAGAAATATGCAACCTAGTGAAAAACTGAGTATTAAATAGAGCAGTAACTCCCTCTCCTCCCAAAAAACTAAGAAAATAATATATATAGTTATATATGGCCAAAGTAGTTGGGAAGAAAGTGAGCAGAATAATTAGTCGGGCAGGGGAGAGGGGACAGGAGATCCTGGGAGAAAAGTAGGTCATAGTAATTGGGGATGATTTTGACAAGATGGGTTTCTGCCACATGCAGACAGGGAAAGGCTGCTTTGTGCTTTGTGCTTTGGCAGGACCTCACAACACTGCTATATTTTAACAGGATCCCGGTCTTGGGCTTGCATTTCTCAGTTCTGCACTCCAGGCAAACAGTCAATTAGGGCTGATACACAAGTTGTAATCTACTTCCTATTCCTGCTTAGAAGAATGAGAATTTAAATAAAAATCTCTCAGATTCCAAGTTGTTCTGCTATGATCTCTGCTCTTAATTACTTCAACCAAAAAGGTAATTAGTGTGGATCAAGTCAACCTTGAGCTGCGTAGACCACCCCTTTAGGGTTACTGGCTTCATTCTGGATAAAACATAACGGATGATCTTTTGACCCAAGGGAAAAAAAGCAAATTTGGAATAGATAACCCAAAGGCTTACAGGTGTATGTTCCATTAGGAGTCCTTTAGCCTGAATAGCATGCTTCCATTTTCCCTTCCAACCTCTGGATTCTTTTTCTGCACCTTTTCATTGTTTCTATTAGGCAAGACACCAGAGGCATTCGTAGAATAGAGGCACTGTTCACATTTCCAATTCACTTTTAATTATAGAAAACAGTTGGCAAAATATCAAAGCCCCATGTACAATTTCTTCTGGTTCCACTGGGAGCACAGGGGTTTACCAGGGGAGAGAACAACAGAGGCAAACAATAAAGTTTGAGGATTCTGACAAGGCAGAAGAGGAAAAACAAAGATGAAGACAGAAAATGATGCCAAATGTACATCGTTTGCCAGGACACCACCTCGGCTCGAAAGTGAAAAATGTGCATTCTAATTCAAAGGGGCCACACTTTTCATGGGGTCTAGCCTATCATGTTTTTGACCTCTATAGTTTTCACAGTTGAAAAACTGTTTTATTGGAAAGGGTAGAAAATGAAGCGATGAGAAGCAGGGAGGGGGGAAAAAAACGAGTTCTCCGTGCTGGCTGACCTCTGTCACCCAGAACGCACCACCTCACCCAGCGAGTCATTTTAGGGACTGTGTTCCGAAGAGAAGAGCAATTACCTCCTTAAATGGGCCAACATGTTCATTTATTTAAAAGGGTCAAGGAGAAGGAGATTAATCTGAACTATAAGGAAGCTTGTGATAGAGTTATTTTCCACTGCTTTTTCCTCACCTCGTTTTCTTTTGACATTTTAGCCCAAGAGGACTCCTTGAACTAGCTCTAGGGGAAAGGGGGGAGGAAGCAAAGGGAAATGATAAAGCCTTTCAGTACCGACGATGTTTGATGCTTCATTCATCCAGCAGGTGAACTCATGCAGGCAATACGTCAAGGGAGATACAAGAAACATAGGAAGGATGAAATGTGAAAGAAACAACGGAAGCGAACGCCCAGAAGAGGAAGGATGGATAGTGGGGACGGCCAAGAAGCTAACCAGGCACAAACCTAACAATGGCGTTGGCCCATCCACTAAGGGGTCACCCTCCCTAGACCTAGGAAGTAAGTGTGTACAAGGCAACCCAAACTACTTTGCTCATGTTCATGTGCAGAGGCACAAAGGGGGTTGAAACACACCAAGGGCATCTGAGTAAGGCTGAGCTTCTAATCTGTGGTGCTTACTGAGAAGCTAGGCAGTGCAGGGCACCAGGCCAGAGACTGGGATTCCAGTCCTAGGGCTGCACAACCTCAGCAACTCTCTAGATCTTTCTAAGCTTCATGGTTTTTGTTTTTGTTTTTGTTTGTGTTTTTGTTTTTAATTAAGAATGGTTGGGCCCTGAGGCAGGCAGGTGGTAAGGTGGTTAAGGATACTGGACTCCCACATGGCCGACGGTGGTTTGAGTCCCGGACCTGGCGTCTTGCGTTCTTATTTTCCTACTCTCTCTCTCTCTTTCACACTCTGTACCTCTCTGGTCAAATTTAAATAAACGAATGAATGAATGAATGAATGAATAAAATAAGTTCAGTAAAACTTAAAAAAAAATAAAAAGAATGGTTGAACTGTATGATCACAAAGGTTTCTTTATGGTTCTAAACTCGAAAATTTTACTTTGTAAAACAAATCTGACCTAAACAGTAGTCCCTAACTACTGAAACTCTGAGTACCTATCTGAAACTTTAAACCATTCCCACAAAGGCTACTTGATAGCATAACAAGAGGCAAAAAGAGAAACAGAAAACAAGAATTAGAGAAAAGTAAGGCATGCGAAGAGGAGTGCACTGCCTCAACAATGGCCCAAGATAAATTTTCAACGCCAGTTCCGTCTCCCCCCTCCCATCTCCGCCCAGGGTCTAGGCATTCCAGACCTTCACTCTGTCCCTGCGAAGACCAGGCCGTCCACTGTATCCTCAAACGGAAATCGTATTTTCATCATAGAGGGGTATGTCAGGAAAGCAAGAGGTGTTCATCAAATAAAAGCATTACACAGGTATCTGAAACTTACTTATTTAAAGTAAATGTAACTGATTTTTTTTTTTGAGAGGTTTTTGCTATAGGGCACGTGCGCTCGCCAGAAAGACAGAGAGAGACAGAGAGACAGAAAGCGAGAAATCACCCCCCAGGGGGGATGGTCACGCCACAATCCCTTCTCCTCCATTCTCCTCTTGGGATCTTGGGCATGCACGCACATGTGCCCGGCGTGAGTTTTAAGCTACTGGGTCCAGGATGCGAACCGCGGTCGACTACGTGGGAGTCCAGTAACATAGCCATTATGCTAACTGCTGGTCCCATAACTGATTTAATGATGACCTCTCTATAAATGCTCGTCAGCACCTATACTGTGTAAGAGATATTCGCTATGCATGCTTTCTGAGCATTATTTCTCTTAACTGTCAAAATAACTCTATAAATAACTGATATTATTGCACCTCTTATAGAGGAGGAAACTGGGGCGAAAAGATACCAAGTGACTTGTCCAAGGTTGCAGGGTCAGTTAGCAACACAGTGAGAAGACAGGTCCTGCGTCTTGGCTTGGTGATCAGTGGAGTGATGAGGTCTCCTGGGAAGACCATGATTGATCTTGACTATCTCCTCAAATCCCAGTTTAATGCAACCTTGGCAACTCAACAATGGCATTTATTCTATACAACATTTACCAGATATTTCTTTCATTTAAAATAGGATTTCTTAAATGTGGTTCTGTACCAAGCACTGTACTAAGAGTTAGGGTGGCCACTGCTTTCAATAGTATTAAAATCTAAACAGAGAAAAGAAGATGAGATAAGAATTAGAAGAAATCTTGGGAACCAGCAGTTAGCGTAATGGCTATGTTGCTGGACTCCCACGTAGTCGACCGTGGTTCGTGTCCCGGACCCGGTGGCTTAAAACCCACACCAGGCGCGTGTACGAGCGTGCCCAAGATCCCGAGAGGAGAATGGAGGAGAAGGGATTGCGGCGTGGCCATCCCCCCTGGGGGGTGATTTCTCGCTTTCTATCTCTCTGTCTCTGTCTGTCTGGCGAACGCACATGCCCTATAGCAAAAACCTCTCAAAAAAAAAAAAAAAGTGGTTTTGGGCAGGTTACCTTCTGCAAGCCACTGCTCTCTCACCAGTGAGACAAGAACAGCGATCACAGAGGTTCACGCTCTACCTTGGCACTTGGCTGCCGAGGGCTCCCTCTACGTTAGGAACTGCAGTGCCAGCTGGTAAGATCACCACTCTGCTTCTGTCTGTCTATGGTTATTAGAGGCTGGTTCTTCTACCTCTGTCCCAGGATAGAATCACTGAGTTACTGCACAGAATTACCTTTCCTGTCCCTGTCGGTCTAGACAGTACGTTCTAGAAATGTCAGCACCCTGGACAGATGCCCTTGCACCAGAGGCCGTTCTGTGACTCTCACCTGCCAGCCCTTGGTGCATTTTCACCCCAAGTTCCCTAGGCACAGCTTGCCACCTGCTGACCCCAGGCTGGATGTCCTGGGGCCCCTCAGTCCCACCAGCTTGTGGTGACAAGGAGTCCATCGTGTTTTGAGCCCAGAGGCCCACACACAGGTTACAGGGGAAACAACAAAACACCTAGGTGTGCAAATCAAAAAACGAGCAAAAGATCTTCTCTGTGTAAGGAGCGCTATCTACGCTGACTGGTGTCTATGTGTACCTCACTTTGACACGTCTTTGAAATAGTCACCAACACTCTTCGACGTGAGCATCCAACACCCTTCATTTCGGTCCTTCTAGGCGTCTAATAATATCATGCATATAGCATGAAAAAAAAAAATGTGACCTGAGTATTTCAGTTGTGAAATTCAAAGTGTCGAACATTCATTTGGGGGTGCTAATATTAACGTTACCCGCCGATAACATTATCACCGGGAGACCATCTCCTCTCTTCAGAGAAGATAGAAGCGGATCATCTTGCAAGGAAAGGCAAAAGGATTCGCTCTCAGTGGTCTGTTCATATGTTCACATGATGTAAACAGAGCTGACAGCTGTCCACGGGGGAATGAAGGAAAGAATCCAAGGCTAAGAAGCCCAGGAGCCCACACGTTGGCCACCTGACCCCACAGCTGGTCCTTTACCATATACAAAAGAAGTCTTGTTGCTCAGCAACGAAATATGCTTGCATTGAAGAAAAAGCGAATCAGTACAGTGTGGGTTTTGATGCCTTCATGAGCAAAAGTAAAACAAAACTTTACTTGGGAATTCTGATTGCAGAGTAGTCTCTCTTATGAGATAACTTTTATCTCTATCCCCACCACTAAGCTGAACAAATACTGATTCAGGAAACTACTACCGAGGAAGAACTCACCTGAATAGAAGATTAAAATGAAAGTAAGTCGCAGAAATGACAGATAACAAAAATGTACCTATCCGTGTGAGAACCCAGTTCAGGGTTTAGAGATACAGTGGGAAAAAACTAAAGCCAAAAGGTAATCTCTTACTTTATAAATGCTTTCTAAAAAAAGGATGGGGACCAGCAGGAGGTGTGGTGGCTAAAGCACTAGACACTCCCACATGGCCGATCACGGTTTGAGTCCTGAACCTGGTGGCTTACTTTCTCACTTTCTTTCTCCCTCTCCCTCCCCCCATCTCTCTATCTCTATCTCTGTGTGTGTGTGTGTGTGTGTATCTCTGGTCAAATCAAAATAAATGAATTAATAAATAAAATTAAATAAAAATAACTCTTGGGACCAGCAGTTGGCGTAATGGCTATGCCACTGGACTCCCATGTAGTTGACCGCAGTTCGAGTCCCAGACCCAGTGGCTTAAACTCACACCAGGCACGTGTGCGTGTGTGCCCAAGATCCTGAGAGGAGAATGGAGGAGAAGGGATTGCGGCGTGGCCATCCCCCCTGGGGAGAGATTTCTCACTTTCTGTCTCTCTGTCTCTCTCTGTCTGTCTGGCAAGTGTACACACCCTATAGCAAAAACCTCTCAAAAAAAATAATAATTCTTTAAAATGTTTTGAAAAGATTATAATATTTTTTCCAAATAAACATTTGAACTTTACCACAATTAGCATTAACAAAGAGAATTTTTTTTAAAGATGTATTTATTTGGTGGGCCAGCAAGTGATGTGGTGGTTAAGGTGATGGATCCCATGTGACCAACTGTCTGGTTCAAGTCCAGGGCCCGGTAGCTTAAAAAATCACTCTAGGTCTGTGACATTGTATCCAAAATCCTGAGAGGAGGATAAAGGAGAAAAGATCCTGGTGTGGCCATTCTCCTCGGAGGGGGGGGGGGGCTATTTCTCACTTTCTCCCATTCTCTGTCTCTCCCTGGTGGGTACACTAGCCCTATAGCAAAAATCAAGGGAAAAATAAAAAAGAAAAGAAAAGAAAAAAAGATGTATATGGTAATACTTTTGCTATGATGATCAGACACTGCATATATGCTTTGAAATACCATAGTGGGGGACCAGCAGCTGGACTCCCACATGGCCAACCATGGTTCCAGCCCTGGACCCAGTAGCTTGAAAACCACACCAGGCACGTGTGCATGCAGGTCCAAGATCGTAGGAGGAGAATGGAGAAAGGATGGTGTGGCCATCCCCACCCCACCCCCCACTGGTGGGGTGATTTTTCATTTTCCCTCTCTGTCTTTCTCTGTCTCTCTCCAGCAGAGCATGCATGCACCCTGTGGTAAAAACCTTTAAAAATAAAATAAAGTTTTAAAAAATTGTATGCCATAAAAGTGCATAGTAATTAAATGTAAGTTTTTTGTTTCTTTGTTTTTTAGGGGTTTCTTTTAAGTACTGGGGGAAAATTTTTTTTAAAATGGAGTCTAACAATGTCTCCTTCCTCCTGCTTCAGCCGCCTGGGTAGCTGGGACCACAGGGGCATGCCACCACACCCAGTTCTTCTTTGGAGAGGTTGTTTGTTTGTTTGTTTTGCTATAGGGCGCGTGCAGTGCACTCGCCAAACAGACAGAGAGAGACAGAGAAACAGAAAGCGAGAAATCACCCCCCACGGGGTATGGCCACACCGCAATCCCTTCTCCTCTGTTCTCCTCTCGGGATCTTGGGCACACACACACACGTGCCCGGCGTGAGTTTAAGCCACCGGGTCCAGGATGTGAACCGCGGTCGACTACGTGGGAGTCCAGCGACATAGCCATTA
Source organism: Tupaia belangeri chinensis (assembly GCF_000334495.1). Classification (NCBI taxonomy): domain Eukaryota; kingdom Metazoa; phylum Chordata; class Mammalia; order Scandentia; family Tupaiidae; genus Tupaia; species Tupaia belangeri. Next base: position 8,147,839 of record NW_006159506.1, read on the forward strand.
CGTTAACTGCTGGTCCCAACCCAGCTCTTCTTCATACAGGGTCTCACTACATTGCCCAGCCCAGCCTGAAGCTCTGATACTCCTAAATCAGACTCCCACATACCTGGCATTATAGGTACGTGCCACCATTCCTGGCTTTTTAGGGTGGGCCGGAAATGGAACTTGGGCCTCCCCTGTGGTTTCACCCTGCCAAGCAGCAGGTGTCCGGTACACACCAAGGTGGCTGAGCCCAGAGGAGTGTCTATAATACTAATAGCAACATTTCCTGAATGTAAATGGCCCTGTGCAAAGTCTTTCATATTCATTAAGTCCTTACCACATCCCTGAGAAGTAATGCTGTAATTTCCATTTTATAGCCGAGGAAACAGATGTTCAGAAGTAATAAATAACCAGTGAAGGTCCACATGGCTAGTTAGTGGCAAAGCTGGGATTCCACTTAACTGCAGAGCAGAGCTGCCCAAGAGAATTGCCTGCGTGCTGGAAATGTTCTCTGCGTGGGCCAATTTAGTAGCCACAAGCCACATGTGCCTACTGGCACTGGAAGTGGGAATAATGTGACTGAGGAACTAAAGCTTCAGTTCTCTTTCATTTTCATCCATTTTAATTCACATAGCATTGTGTGGCTAGTGGCTACAGTCCTGGACAGAGCACCTTGAGAGAGGTGGTCAGCAAGCCATAGGTTGCAGGTCAAATATAGACAGTAGCTCATTTTATACGGCCATGAGAAAAGAATGCTTTTTTACATTTTTTTAAAAGGCCTAAATAAAGACAAAGAAGATACAGCAGAGGCAGCAGACAGCCTTGTTACAAGCCTACAACAGTGAGTGTCAGGACCTTCACAGAACAAGTCCGCTGATTGCATCTGAGACCTGCACTCTTGGCCCTCGGGGATAAAGATTCCAGACCAGACCCCTATTTAAATCCTGTCAGTGTGAGGAGGACATCGAAAACCACACTATGGGACTGCTTTCCTGTCTTCCATTATACTACACATTGAGCATCCCTAATCCCCAAAATCCAAAATCCGAAATGCTCCAAAATCTGACTTTTTTTGTACTCCCAGAACATGCCGCAGTGAAAAATTCCCACCTGATCTCCTGTACTAGGTCTCAGGCAAAATGCTACAAGAGGAAAAATACTGTAAAGGCCCAGGCAGGTAATGTAGTCAACAGTATACACAATTGTAGTGCTAGAAGCCACGTGGCCAACCAGAGTTTAGATCCCTGGTTGACTTGAAATATGTTGGGCACACATGCACACACCCAAGAGGCTGATAAGTTGGAGGG
>NW_006159506.1:8149155-8197717 GCF_000334495.1 Tupaia belangeri chinensis
GAAAGAGAATCACAACATGATGAGATCCTACCGAGGGAGCTTATCTCTCACACTCTCCTAAAATAAGTAACTTCTTTAAAAAATTGTATAAAATTACCTGCAGGACAGGGCCAGCAGGTGGCATGGTGGTTAAGGGCACTGGACTCCCACATGGCTGACCATGGTTTGAGTCCCACACATGGTGGCTTGCATTCTCACTTTCCCTCTCTCTAACTCTGTCCATCTCTGGTCAAATTGGAAGGAAGGAAGGAAGGAAGGAAGGAAGGAAGGAAGGAAGGAAGGAAGGAAGGAAGGGAGGGAGGGAGGGAGGGAGGGAGGGAGGGAAGGAAAGAGACAGAGGGAGAAAAAGAAAGAAAACAGAGAGAGAGAGAGAAAGAGAAAGAAGAGAGAGAGAGAAAGAAAGAGAATAATTTTAAAAATTTTTGTTTCTAAATTACCTGCAGGTATATATATAAAGTGCATGCAAAACAAACAAATTTCACATTTAGACTTTAATCCCATCCCCAAGATAGTCCAATATATATATGCACATATTTCAAAATCAGGAAAAAAAAATCTGAAATCCAAAACACTTCTGGTCCCAGGCATTTTGGAGAAAGGAAGCCCAACCTGTGTTGAAGTGATCCAAGCCTGAGCACAGGCAAAAATGCTGACCGAGATATGGCCTAATTAAGTTCTGTACAGTCAGCCACCAAAATAACACTTCACATTTACAAACTGCTTTTGCATTCATTATCTCATGTTTTATTTAAAACAGCCTCGTGAGCAAGTATGCCCATTTTACAAAAGAGAAAAATGAGACGCATTGCTTGATGCTGTTAAAAAGGAGTAGCAACTCCAAGACCACTGACTTGTCCAGGAAAAAAGGTTTCTGAAGAAAAGGGTGCAGGTACCAGAGTGTCATGAAGACTCAGAGACTTTGATTCCAGTGGAATAGCTAAGGCCGTGGGTTTTCTTCCTCTGTGGGAGAAACAGCCATGTTCTCCACCAAGTAAGGGGATGCAGAGGGCGAGGTGAGGCAGGGTTATTCCAGGGCTACTTCTGGTTTCCAAAGCACCAGGTGGTTTTCCAGTCTTGAAAACCAACAGAGACACAGCTCCCAGGAATCCAGGCCCCTTTGGAAGCATAAGCAACCTTGCCCCCTTCTACCCAGCACTCAGGGGTGCCTGCCTTAAAGATACAACTCTCTCAGCAACAACGGAAACCCTTTGGAAACTCGCTGCACCCTTCAAAACAGTCAGAAGGCCTACTCCCTAACACCCTCCACACCACTCCTGGCATTCTTGGGAGGTGAGGACCCTCTGGGACTCACGGGGTAAAGCAATCAATCCTGCTTCGTGTTGAGACTACTGATTGTCCCTAGTTTTTCCTAGGCATTACTTATGAGCTTTTGCTATTCTGGATCCATTTCTTGCACTCTAAACTGCACAGAACTGTCCAATAAAGTGGCTGGGAGTTATGTGTGGCTATTTAAATGTAAGCTTCTTTTCTTTTCTATTTTTTAAGAATTATTTTATTTAACTTTATTTATTTATTTTTAATTTGACCAGAGAGAGATAGAGAGAGAGAGACAAAGTGAGAAGGCAAGCTGCCAGGTCCAGGACTTGAACCATGGTCAGCCATGTGGGAGGTCAGCACCCCCAACCACCACACCACCTGCTGGCCCCTAATGTAAGTTTCTTAAAATGAAATAATATTAAACATATAGCTCAAGGGGCCAACAGGTGGCATAGAGGTTAAGGTACTAGACTTCCAAGTGGTTAACCACGATTTGAGTCCTGGACCCAGCAGCTTGAAACTCACACCAGGAGCATGCAAGCCCAAAATCCTGAGACGAGAATGAAGGAGAAAGGATTGCGGTGTGGCCGTCCCATGGGAGGTGATTTCTTACTTCTGCCTCTGGCTCTCCAGCTAGTGCATGCACCCTGTAACAAAAATCTCTCTCAAAATAGCTCAACCAACGTATGGTTAGTGCCTACCATACGGGACAGCATAGACATGGAACATTTCCATGCTCATGCTACATTTCACTGGACTGTGTTGCAACCACTCTCTTTTTTTCAATTGTCAGAGCATGAGAGAAAGACTCCCAGCAGGGCCTGATCAAATCCCAGTCCTTTTTTTCTCTCCTTCTCCATTCCATCAAGATTTGGGGCACACATGCACATGCCTGTGTTTCAAGCCTCTGGGACTGGGATTCAAAGTGCAGTGAGCCATGTGGGATCCGGTCCCCTATATACAGCACTTAACTGCTCTGCTATGGGGCCAACTCTGTGTTACAATGTAAAATCTAGCATCCACACCACAGAGAAGACTTTTTAAAAATGTCAGTTTCGGGACCACCAGATGACATAATAGTTATATCGCTGACTCTCACGTAGTCGGCCGTGGTTTGAGTCCCGGGTCTGGTAGCTTGAAACTCACTCTGGGTGCATGTGTGTGTGTGCCCAAGATCCCAAGAGGAGAATGGAGGAGGAGGGATGGCGCATGGCCATCCCCCCAGGGGGTGATTTCTCACTTTCTGTCTCCGTCTTTACATGTACCTGATAACAAAAATGTCTCTAGGGTGATTTCTCACTTTCTGTCTCCGTCTTTCCAGTAATTACATGCACCTGATAACAAAAATATCTCTAAAAAAAATAAAAAGAAATGTCAGTTTGGTAAAAGGCAGAATCTTGGGGTATGTATACACCAGTTCCCACCCCCACTCAGTAGAGGGCTGCCCTTCAAGGATGTTCTTGTACATGGGCCTAGCACGATCCCACAGAGCTGGAGAAGCTTGGGGCAGAGGTGGAAAGAGGTGAGTATGGCTCCAGGGGGGCCCTCACAGCAGCAGTCATTCTGAGCTTGTGGGACCCTCTCCACCTTGGCTACAGTAGAAACCAGGGCCCAGTCAACCTGAGGCAGCTCAGTGCCCAAGGCAAGGCTGTTCAAAAATGCCAATGTTCCCAACTACGCTTTCTACAAAGTGCCAACCCTGAATGCCCCTAGCTAATCCATCTTAGTCCTTAAGGACTTCGACTGGTTCTTTCCTTGAAGATTTTGCCATCCATAGCCCCACTCAACTGAGCAGCACGCTTGTTCTCTGTGCTCCCCTTGCGATGCTAATCAGTGGATTACAAGTGTGTGAGCTGCTCGGTCCCTCCCCACCGGAGGGGGCAGGGACTGCCCTTTACCTCCAGGATGCCTGCAACTGCCCACTGCCTGGTGCACACATGCTCAGTACTTGGAAGGCCATGAGCATCTTTTAACGTTGACTGAGAAGTAAGGATTCTGCCCATTTTTATTATGCTCTCCACTAATGCGTCACAGACTAAAGGAGTCCGTTTCAATGCAATTAAAGAGGCATTTGTAGAGTTCTGCATGCCCCATCTTCCTGTACTTAATCCAGCAACAGCCATGGTCAGTTAGACTATGTGTCGCCAAATCTGAGATGAAACCGAATGTAACATGCTACATCAGCACATTCGTCATTAGGAAAGAAAATGACTCTGCCCAAAAACAAACCTGAAAGACAAACATTGATTTCAGAAACAAACAAGGGGCCAGCAGTTGGCGTAATGGCTATATCGCTGGACTCCCATGTAGCTGACCGCGGTTCGAGTCCCGGACCCAGTGGCTTAAACTCACACTAGGCGCGTGTGCATGCATGCCCAAGATCCTGAGAGGAGAATGGAAGAGAAGGGACTGCAGCGTGGCCATCCCCCCTGGGGGGTGATTTCTCACTTTCTGTCTCTCTGTTTCTCTCTGTCTTTCTGGTGAGCACACGTGCCCTATAGCAAAAACCTCACCAAAAAAAAAAAAAGAGAGAGAGAGAAACAATATACTTCCTAGAATTTTTGAAATGTGAGATGTATTTCCCAAATAATTCCAAAACAGATTTAGGGTGGCAATCCTATGGGACAGATATTACTATTCACTTACGAATCAGAGATGAACATCGATGAGGAAGACAGAGTGTGTTTCCTTGGCTCTCCTCCTCCGCCTACTTTCCTCAGTTCTGGCTTTGTCAAGGCCTCCCCTCAAGAAAGTCTCCCATGAACTTATTCATGCTGAGAAGAAACTTGCAAGCACAGTCTTCCAGGCAGACCCACGGGGGACTACAGAGCAGCAAGAAGCCTCCAACAAGAGCTGTATCCACAAGTACAGAAATCCAGGCGTCACGGTGCAGACTTGGGGGGGTGCATTTGGAAGCAGGGGAGTCTTTCAACAGAGCCTGCCTTTCCAGCTCCACCTAAGCACTATGACAGAAAGTATGGTAACAGAAGCCCCCACAGCCCCTGGAAAAAATGCTTGGATAGGCTCAAAGGACCAGTAAAAAATGTAAAAGCAAGTGCCTTCGAAGCTGTGCAAGGCAAAAGCACACAAGGAGGACTAAGATGGTTAAAGACCAGGGAACCTGGGACCAGCAGTTGGCATAATGGTTACGTTGCTGATCTCCCATGTAGTCAACCATGGTTCGAGTCCCGGACCTGGTGGCTTAAACTCATGCCAGGTGCGTGTGTGTGCATGCCCAAGATCCCAAGAGGAGAATGGAGGAGAAGGGACTGCGGCGTGGCCATCCCCCCTGGGGGGTGATTTCTCGCTTTCTGTCTCTCTGCCTCTGTCTGTCTGGCGAGTGCATGTGCCCTATAGCAAAAACCTCGCAAAAAAAAAAAAAAAGACCAGGGAACCTGCGATGGCAAGTGACGTCATAGCTTTGCTTTCTTTTGAAGAGTCAAATAAATAGGTACATATCTTGGACTACTGGTGACAAAGGAACAGGGACAACTTCTCCCTTCCCCGGCCTAAGACTAATGACTTCAGGGGAACAGAGAAGAGAAAGAGGAAAAAGAAACGGGGAGCAATTACAACTTGCTCTGTGTCCAACTGACAGCTTGCAATCTGCCCCATGCCTTTTACTCCCCCTCCGCCACACCACAGGCAGCCCTAACTAGCTAATGAATAGGTGGCAGTGCCTAAGAGGTCTGCCACGCACAGCAGGGCCCTCCCCCCTCCCCTGCCTATTAGCAAGTCAGCCTGGCACCGTGTCCGTGTTTCCATGTGGCGTGCCTGGCCGGGAACACACGGAGAACTCCCCTGGGCTCTGGAAGCAGGTGGCAGCCATTCTGAACCAAGACAGAAAGATGCTGGGCCAGAGTATTTCTCTTTCCAGGAGAAGAGATGGAGGATTGAAAGGGAAGTGTAAGCCCCGTCTACAGGACTGCTGCCTTTTCCTGCTGTCAGGAAGTGGGATGCTGCGGGCTAACTGCAAAGAGAGTTATTTTCAAAAGTGCTTTCATTTTTAATTTTGCAAAATGGATTCTACCAACAGACTAGCACTGAACACACGCAAGCAAATGCATGGATGTGTAGACACGTACAAGGTGGTTTTCAGTTTTAGTCTCCTGTAGATCTTGTGCAATCCCATTTTACAGAGAACCATTACAACACCTTAAGGGCCTAGCAGGTGGCATGGTGGTTAAGGGCTCCCATATGGCCAACTGTGGTTCAAGTCCCAGACCTGGCGGCTTGCTTTCTCACTTTCACACTCTGTTTCTCTCTGTCTCTTTCTCCCTCACTCTGTCCCTCTCTGATCAAATTAAGCTAAATGAAGAAACAACCACCACCACCTTAAATTCACCATGCAGTTAGACCTGGGGAGGAGGGATAAAGATTTCAGGCAACTCAGTCTGGAAAGAAGATGCCTATCTGGAAGTGAGAGGTGATAGGAGCAGAGGTGCATGTGAGGGTGGGACAGAGAGTGGCGGGAGGCATGAGGGAGACAGAGACGGGCAGGTCTTGCTCTAGATCTTTAACAAGTTCCCAAAGTGTTTTTGAAATAGTGATTTCTGTCTCGAAAAGTTCATTTGAAAGTTATGTATTTCGGCTACCAGCAGTTAGCGTAATGGCTATATCGCTGGACTCCCACATAGTCGACCGCAGTTTGAGTCCCGGACCCGGTGGCTTAAAACTCACACAGGGCGCGTGTGTGTGCGTGCCCAAGATCCCAGGAGGAGAATGGAGGAGAAGGGATTGCGGCGTGAACATCCCCCCGGGGGGTGATTTCTCGCTTTCTGTCTCTATGTCTCTCTCTGTCTGTCTGGCGAGTGCACGCGCCCTATAGCGAAAACCTCTCCAAAAAAAAAAAAAGTTATGTATTTCAACAGCTCTCAACTTACAGCCTGAATATTTTCATTTAAGTCACTGCAACAGGCATGTTGCTTGGTGATCTTTGATTTTTAGTATTTCTCAGGTAGGGAAGGGAAAGAAACATCAGGGGCAATAATCCCAACCGGCTGCTGCTCCATCCTTTCCTGAAGCACACTGAACACACACAAGCAAATGCATGGATGTGTACACACGTACAAGGTGGTTTTCAGTTTTAGTCTCCTGTAGATCTTGTGCAATCCCATTTTACAGAAAAACCATTAAAACACCTTAAGGGACTAGCAGGTGGCGTGGTGGTTAAGGGCACTGGGCTCTCATATGGACAACTGTGGTTCAAGTCCCAGACCTGGCGGCTTGCTTTCTCACTTTCACTCCCACGATCGGGGCTGCAGGTCTCCAAGGCCTTCCCGTGCTAACGCACACTGACTCTGTGACAAATACACCCTCCACTCCGCTCCACCCTGCAGTTGTGCAATTCATTTGTTAAACCTCATTTCAAGATTATATTTAGCTCTACTATCTTTCACCCTGTTATTTCAGGCACATCATTTGAAACTCTCAAGATTTTCTTGACGCGAGATCAAGTCACTAATCATACCGGCTATCCCTCTCAGCCAGTGTCAACTGCCAATGTGATAAACACGTCTTCATCCAAGTCATTGATAAAAATCGTGAACAAGACAAGCCTGAAGACGGGGCTCTGAGTCTCTACACTAGAAAGAGTCCTCCAGGTTCACATGTAAGGCAACGATCTGTACTTCTGGAAAGATCTGCTCAAGTAAATACAAATGTAACCGAGTGCACAATTCTTCTACCTAACCCACGGTTCTCCATTTACTCACGAGGGCCTCCAGGGAGATCTTGCCTGATGCCTTATGAATATTTCAATGTCCAGTATACTCTTGGTCTTGACGTGTTGATAAATTAAGGGACTAAGCTCAGTTTGGTGGGGGAGGGGAGGTGGGAGCTTTCCGTCGCGTCTTGGGAGCTCCATGGCCATGACAACCAGGCATAGCTGTCCCAACCTCGTTGGGGAATGGTCATCTGGTAGTTTATAATGCTGTGAGCCCGAAGTTTGCATCTTCGGAAATAAAATACAATTAACTTCAAAATAAAACTGCCCTGAGCACTGAAAGTCCTTGTCAATGTCTCCTCCTGCCCCTCACTGTTCCTCTTACATCCCACCCGAGTTACCCTGCAACCCCTTTTTCTTCATTTCTCTCTCCTTCCCGGATTTTAGGCACGGGCATGTTTCTCAAATGACCAGATTCAGGATTCAAACTGTGCAGTTGGCCACACGGGACCCAGCCACACTAACCACCATGCCAGGGGCTGGCACTGCCCTCCTCCTCCCCGACTGTTTGCTTCTTCAAACACTCTCCTGGAAGGAAGGGGCCCTGACCTGGGACTCAGAAGACACACGCTTCATGCGGCCAGGGAATGTTCTGTGTCCTTGGCCAGGCCTTTTGTCTTCTAGGCACTCTGACCTGTTCATCTGTAAAAGGCGGGAGCTGTCTTGGGAGGGCTGATCCCACCCTTCCTCAGTTCTGTATAAACCGGGACAAGCAGGTGGTGTAGTGGTTGAGGCGTTGGATTCCCACGTGGCTGACTGTAGTTCTAGTCCTGGATCCAGAGGCTTGAAAATCCCAACACATAAATAGATGAATAAATGAATAAATACATGTGGGGTTTTTTTGTTGTTTGTTTGTTTTTTAATTCTGTATACACCATTACGTGCCCTTACTCAGTCTAGCCCATCTTTAGGTGTGGAAACTGGGACCTAAACCACAAGGCCATAAGATCTCTACAGCGTACGTGCACATGTGTGTGTGTGTGTCTGTGTCAGTGTAGTGTACTCACTACCGTGGGGAGGGAGAGAACCCACAGACACAGACTTGAGAGGAGGCGAATGCTGGTCCTTACTTCTTCCAGTTAACCTGTCCTTTCCCCACTCCCGAGGCCAGTGGCTGCTCTAGAGCAGGTGCATCCATACACCTGTGCTGATGGCTCTCTGATTCTGAAATACCCAGGTGTGGTTGTACAGGTTTTGGCTCAACTATTTTAAAGGTGTTACTCAATCTTAAAAATTAAATTGCAACGCAGTTAATACTGCAGTTCAAGCCAGGATGATTTTTTTAAAAAACTATTCTGGAATTGTAATATATTGGGTTGTTGGAAAAACCACGATGTATTTTTTTCTATGCAAAAATGCATCACTACGTTTCTGACAACTTAAAGTATGATACCACTTGAAACGGGTCATTGTACGGGGCTTCAGCAATGATCTGATTATGCAGAGATTTGAGCTGTAACAGCATTTGTTATAAGATGCTAGAACTTGTATAGAAAAAAAGTGAAGTTGATAAACACAAAGGTGATAAAATTAAGAAGCTAAACTTTCCCCCCTCCCGAGGCCAGTGGCTGCTCTAGAGCAGGTGCATCCATACACCTGTGCTGATGGCTCTCTGATTCTGAAATACCCAGGTGTGGTTGTACAGGTTTTGGCTCAACTATTTTAAAGGTGTTACTCAATCTTAAAAATTAAATTGCAACGCAGTTAATACTGCAGTTCAAGCCAGGATGATTTTTTTAAAAAACTATTCTGGAATTGTAATATATTGGGTTGTTGGAAAAACCACGATGTATTTTTTTCTATGCAAAAATGCATCACTACGTTTCTGACAACTTAAAGTATGATACCACTTGAAACGGGTCATTGTACGGGGCTTCAGCAATGATCTGATTATGCAGAGATTTGAGCTGTAACAGCATTTGTTATAAGATGCTAGAACTTGTATAGAAAAAAAGTGAAGTTGATAAACACAAAGGTGATAAAATTAAGAAGCTAAATAACTATGTATTCAAAACGGCTTTATTTGGGGTCAGCAGGTGGCATGGTGGTTAAGGTGCTGAATTCCTACATAGCCAATCATGGTTCAAGTCCTGGACATGGCAGCTTGAAAAATCACACTAGGTATGTACGTGTGCATGCCCAGGATCCCAAAAGGAAAATAGAAAGGAAAGGATTGTGGAGTGGCCATTCTCCTGGGAGGTGATTTCTCACTTTCCCTCTTTCTGTCTCTCTCCACCAAGTGTGTGTGTGTCCTAAAACAAACAAAAAAAGAAGGAAGAAAGGAAGGAAGAGAAAGAAAAGAAGGAAGGAAGGAGGAAAGAAGAGAAAAAGAAATGGTTTTATCTTGCTGAGAGATGAAACTAAATGAAGATTTGGAGACTCCTCTTTCTAGGTTTTCTGGGTTTCGAGGAGAACCACGCTCAAACTCTAGACCAGAATCCTTAAACAAACATGTCCCTTGTCATATTGATTTTCTCATGGTGGTGCGTCCTGGAAGACAGACCATACAACAGATTTTGAATAGACTAAGTAGAACACCACTATGCCAACAAGAAAGAACAGAAAAACCTAACACATTTTGTAGGTAACGTGCTAAATGCTACGGCCTCAATGAAGATTTTTATACTAAGGGAGGGAATACAAGTGAAAAGACTCACATATTGAGAACCAAACATGGCCCAGAGGACTAGAACTTTACCTTGGTAGACGCGGCTCCAGGCAGAATGTATAATACAAGTATGTCCAGGAAACAGATTCTCAGGCTCAGCACAGTGAAATTCTTGAAAGCCATAATCTTGCCACACAAGTAATTAAAAATGCTTTTATATATTAAAATAAGCATGAATATATTATGGAGTCAAGAGTTCTTATGGTTTACAGTTTCAAAAAAGAGAGAGAGAAAGAGAAGTGTCTCTAAATATTTGCACTTGAAGTTCTGTTACTCATATATAGGTCTGAGCATCCTTTCCTTGGCTCAGAGGCAGGATGGGAGCAATCCTGAGAAGCAGCACCACATGGTCACGGAGAGGAAATGAACGAAGCACACCAACTGGAGTAGACTGAGGAGAACATAACTCCGTCTAGGTCATGAGGTGGCCCAAACTAGCACCAGCTCAGTGGGAGGCTGAGGAAGCTACCCCGGATGAACTACGTCACCACCAAACCCAACTACTATTAATGTTGGTGCTGGGTGTTCACCACTTACAGGTTGAGGGTGCTCAGTTCACTCAAGAGAACCAGGTTTAAACACTCTCGTGTTGTCTAGATTTCTGGCATTTACTCTGCTTTCACTGGTAGTGTAGACTGGGATTAACAGAGGGGCAACTCCATCCAGGCACGGTGAAACAGGAAGTTCATGTCCTACGCATGCGTCTGCCATTACTTATCAAAGACATCCAACCTCTCTTTGTCTAAGCTTCCTGTCCCATAAAACAGGAATGATATTCCTTGTTTATCCCCAAGGCTGGCTGTTCGGCTGAGATCAGACTGTAAATGAAAAACTCTTCTATAAAATAATACAACTGAAAGATATATTATTGGCAGCTAAATAGTTATTTCTATCTTGGGGCCAGAAAGCGGGGTGATGGTTAGGGCGCTAGACTTCCACATGGCCAACTGTGGTTCTAGACCTGAACCTGGCAGCTTGCTTTTTCACTTTCTCTTTCTCGCTCTCTAGTCAAATTTTAAAATAAAAATTAAATAAATAAATCTTTAAAAAAGAATGATTTCTATTTCTAATATTCTAGTTTTTTAAATCAAGAACTGGACAAAAGCTACTAATGGACAGAAAGATTAAACAGTATCTGCTCATAGATTAAGCTAATGAAATTATCTAGAGCTTCTATTATGGCCACATCACTCTGTATTCTTTGCATTGGATTCCTGACACCTACTGAGTAGCTTCACATGCTAGGTTAATACTAACATCACGGGACCAGCAGTTGGTGTAATGGCTATGTCGCTGGACTCCCATGTAGTCGACTGTGGTTTGAGTCCTGGACCCAGTGCTTAAACTCACATCGGGCACGTGTGCGTGCGTGCCCAAGATCCCAAGAGGAAAATGGACGAGAAGGGGTTGTGGTGTGGCCACCTCGCTGGGGGGTGATTTCTCACTTTCTGTCTCTCTGTCTCTCTCTGTCTTTCTGGCGAGGGCTCACGCCCTATAGCAAAAAACCTCTCAAAAAAAAAATAAAACTGTAAAAAAAAATACTAACATCACATTAGGCATGCACCAAGCACTGCCTTAGTATTTTACATGAATTTATTATTAATCTTCACAAGATATTAATGATATATATACACACACATACATGAAATCGATTGATTTCAAATATTTAGTAAATTGAAGCTCAGAGAAGGTAAGCCAAGGGTCAGCCAGCTAATAATTCAGGATTCACACTCAGGCAGTCTGACGCCAGAGCCTGTATTCTTTAAGAGTGTCATATGTCCTTGCAGCATCTGCAGCAAGACAAGAACAAGTGACCTGTTCTTGTGGATCAAACAAATAAAAGTGGCACTTTAGGAAAGCAGGAAGTGTCAGGAAGAAAATAAGACAAGGTAATGAGCTAGGACACGCCTGAAGCAGATCTGTCGTGAAATCTCTGACACCAAAGGATTCTTAGGCCTCGTTCTGCTTAGCCCTGTTAGAGCCAAAGGCAGCCGAGGTCTCTGCTTGATCTCGTGTATGTTTTAACTAAGAAATTACAAACTATTGGGACCAGCAGTTAGTGTAATGGCTATGTCGCTGGACTCCCATATAGCCGACCACAGTTCGAGTCCTGGACCCGGTGGCTTAAATTCACGTTGTGTGCGTGCGTGCCCAAGATCCCGAGAAGAGAATGGAGGAGAAGGAATTGTGGCGTGGCCATCCCCCCTGTCTCTTTGTCTTTCTGGCGAGCGCATGCGCCCTATAGCAAAAACCTCTCCAAAAACAAAAAAAAAGAAAGAAAAAAAATTACAAACTATTATAAAAAGCATATAACTCTAGTATATGGCTTTGGACGCAGAAAGTTGATTTGGACGTGGACCCTGGTTTTGAGTCATTTATAATCATTAGAAAAGACGAGGGTCGATTGCCAGGCTTGATTATAAAGAAAGAGAGAGATTTTTTTTTTCTAATTATAAAGATAGTCTATCTTCATTCCTGAATTTTCAACTCCAGATGCCGAACTGGCACTGGATAGTCTAGGTTTTCAAAATCCTTTTCCTCGTTTTCCAGCATCGGAACTGCACTTCCTCCCACGCACCCCCATTCTTCCCAGTCTCCCTGGGTACAGGCTCAGGAGTTAACCCGTTTCCCCCCCTGTTTTCCTCCTGGCCACAATTCTAAGACTTGTCCACACCTGTCTGGCCCTACTCCTATTCCAGTGCCACAACGAGGGGCAGGCTCTCACTGTATCTATTTTTTTTTTTAAGAATTAGTTTGTTTAACTTTATTTATTTGCTTATTTTAATTTGACCAGAGAAGAACAGAGAGAGAGAGAGGGAAAGTGAGAAAGCAAGCCTCCAGGTCCAAGACTTGAACTGTGGTTGGCCATGTGGGAGTCGAGCACCTTAACCACCTCCTCACCATCTGCTGACCCCTCACTGCATCTTTATGAATTTCTCTGGAATAACAATAGCCTCCTGCAAGCCCTACCCAACCCTCCTCCTCACTTCACCCAACTTTCATTCCTACGTCCAGGGAGTATTTTTTGATCACCCACTGTGATACTTCACAGCGTTCTAGGAGTTCCTGTGTCAGGAGTCAACAAGACAGAAAAGCTCTTGTTCAAATGAAGTTTGAATGCTAGTAAGAAAGACGGACAATAAACAGGAAAATGAATAACCACGCATCAATGAATTCTATATAACATAAAGCAGGATGAGGCAAAAGGAAACACATCACTTAGAATGTTTTGGACTCAGGTCATAGGAAACCTGACTTCGAGTGACTTGAGGAGGAAATAACTCCTTACAAAATGAGAAGTCTAGATGTGAAGAGGACCTGAGACTGTTCCATCTGTACTCTGACTCTCTCAGCTCTCCTGGGTTGTTTTGTTCTGAGTGTTGGCTTTATCCTTAGGCAGCAGATCCATGTTATCACCTGCAGATTTTCAACTCCCAGGGGATGAGGAAGGGACCACCTCTTCCCACAACACTTTCTCAGAAGTGAGGACACTTTCCCCTGAAACCCCTCGCTGCCTTTCTTGTCTCCCAATGGTCCAGGGCTGGGTCCTGTTTCCATGATTAGACCATTCAGTGGTAAGAAGAGAATGACTAGGATGGGATTATAGTAAATAGGATCTGCCCCCGGACAAGGGTAGGAGTACCTTCTCCTGAGTTACCAAGGATCAGAGTGGCTTCCTCAGCAAAATCAGGGGAAGAAATAAAAGTAAGCAATCACCAACGTGTACAACCACGACCCACCTGGGGCGGAGTGTAGAGGGGCACCAGAGTTTGGGAGAGTGACACACGGTAGAAATGAGGTTCCCCGAGTTGTGCCTGAGTGATGAGAAAGAGGTGGCCATGTAAAGCCTTGGAGAAGGAGTGTTTGAGCCACAAGGATCGGGAAGAGCAGGAACCTGGCGAAGACAAGGCTGGCCTGTTCAGGAGTCAGGAAACTGTCACGGCAGGAGCTGAGGGAAGGGGAGAGCAGCCATGCTGTCAGAGCAGGAGGCAGGGACCCATGACGCAGGGCCTTGAAGGCCATGGACTGGGGTTGGGATTTCTCCACGAGACTTCATGAGGGCCTTGAGAGAACTGTAGACAGAGGACTGACCTGGTCTGAAATCACCAAGCTTTCAGAAATACCCTTTCATCCATCGTCTCTCATTACGACTCAACTCACCGATTTTATACAATGAAATCCAGACTCCTCAGTGAGTGTGTGAGGTTTCCCAAGATTTACCTTGAAATGACAAGTCCTGTGTCATACATTCCAATCAAATGCTGTCCCCTTCCCTTCCTTTTTTTTTGGGGGGGGGGGAAGGGTTTGCTATAGGGCGCATGAGCTCGCCAGAAAGACGGAAAGCAAGAAATCACCCCCCGAGTGGGGATGGCCACACCACAATCCCTTCTCCTCCATTCTCCTCTTGGGATCTTGGACACACACGCACATGCACCTGGCATGAGCTTAAGCCACCAGGTCCGGGACTCGAACCAGGGTCAGCTACATGGGAGTTCAGCGACATAGCCATTACGCTAACTGCTGGTCTCCCCTTCCTATGTCTGAAGTAGTGCTACGTCTATATTCCTGAACATGCCTCCTTCTTTCTTCCAGCTGTGTCAACAGGAAACCTCTTCAAAGACAAAGCGAATGCCACAAAGCCTTCCCCAACACCAACACAGAAGTTTCTTCTCCCAGCTGCAAACAATCGCATCCTTTCATCTCGTTCTCGCGTGGCACTTGCCAATTTCCACACAGTACCGGTTCTTTTTGTGTGTCTTATCGCTACAGGATACATTAACATAAAACAAGGGTCTGTAAGTCTCACTATTTTTTACCTTCGTCTCTACGTCAAGTACCAGGTGCACTGCCAACATATGCTACTTATTCTTGAAACAATATATAAATGAAATAATGCACTAGCAAACAATTAAATGACAAAATAGTGTTGGCTGGGCCTCATCATTAAAGCTCCAGCAGACATGAACACAGATGGACGGCGGCATATGCCACTAGAAAATAGAGAAATGGGATGGGGGTTCGAGAAGCACGCGGTGACCTCAGTTCGCTGCGTGTGAAGGAAGTGTTGTCCCGCCTTCCTACAGTCCCTGGCAGAACTGAAGGCTGGTTGTTTAGAGGCTGACACAGAGAGCATACATTTTCTAATAAGAAGGAGCCTAGAGTCCCAAATCACCCACAGTCAGACTGGGTTTCTTGTCGGGTTTTCTAAAAAGTAACCATATCAGCAGTTAGAGGTGCAAGTTCCTGGAGGTATCTAACAGGGCCACACCCTTTCTTTGCCAAGAATTTGGCAGAGACCAGACTATTTTCCTTTCACTATTAAGTTGAAAGAACTGCTTCTCACATCACAGGCAAATCCACTATCTTTTTTTTTTATTTTTGGAGAGTTTTTTTTGCTATAGGGTGCATGCGCTCACCAGACAGACAGAGAGAGACATAGAGACAGAAAGCGAGAAATCACCCCCCAGAGGGGATGGTCACGCCGCAATCCCTTCTTCTCCATTCTCCTGTCGGGATCTCGGGCACGCACGCACACGTGCCCGGCATGAGTTCTAAGCCACCGGATCTGGGACGCGAACCGCATTCGATTGTGTGGGAGTCCAGCGACATAGCCATTACGCTAACTGCTGGTTCCCTCCACCATCTTTATATGTCTGGGTAGATAGGGCCAAAATTCAAGTAACAAAGATAATCCAAATTAGTCTGTAAAGAAAAAAATAAAAAAGAAAGAAAAGAAAACTGAGTCTTCTACAAACTCACTTTAAACAAGAGCCATGGAATAACCCTAAGGAATACTGAGAGAAGAAAAGCCATGTGCGTATATATAATTCAATGTCTTCTAAAGTTTTAGCTGCTCTCTCATGAATTAGGAACTCGTAGCACATCCAAGGCTCAGAGTCACAAAGCAGGAGACGCTTGTGTTGGTTTGTATCCCAGCCTCTTCTGTGTTATTCGAATAGCAGTGTTTTTTCTCTGCAAATATAGGTAACAGCCAAAATAACATTGAAAACAAGAACAAAATAAGAACGGTACGTATCAGTTAAAAATAATTCCATGTACGAACACATCTATGAACTGCAAACATTTCCCTTTTAAGCGACGACTATATATTTGCAGGCAGTTGGCCCCAATGTGAATGCTTTTGTTTCGTTGTGCACAACATTTTTTATGTGACATAGACTGAATTCATGCTCCTTCTCTTTAACAAGTATGGGTGTGTGTGCATGCTCATTTCATTTCTTCCACCCAGATCAACAAGCAGACTGACATCACGAGGTTTCTTTCTGCTTAGGCAGAATATTGAGCGAACAAATATTTATTCTGGGTTACTCAGCTGTGATACATAAGGGGATTCATGACATGCTATGCCTGGTGCCTGCTTAGCTTTTACGAGATAATTGCACCTTGGACCACCTAGAACATGGCATTAAATGGGGAGACCCTGATTTAAAAATTTTTTAAAAAACATGGAATGGGCAGAAGTTAATCAGTCACGCCTCCGTAAAATGCAGGAAGATATAAATAAATGGGTAATAGGAAGGTGCAATAAAACCAGGATTAATCAAACCATGATTAATTCAGGATCAGATTAAAACCCACAGTGCCAGCTGTATCAGATGCACTCTGCCTATTACTCCCTCCTCCTCTTTTGTTATCCATTTTTTTCCCTACTCCTCATTCCCCTTTGCTCTCACCCCGAGGGCACCCTCCTTGGTGCATAAACCTGCAGCAGAGTTAATTGTCACATACATGGATTTAATCACATTGTCCATCACGTTTGGGGGCCTTGCCTTCAGCGATCCATGACTAATTGTTGTGGTAATTTTTCAATCATTAACAGCGGCGCATATGCTGCAGACAAATCCCAAAGTACCAACTAAACCCCAGTGACAAGCGGCCCACAGGCTCCAGAAGGGCCACCACATGCTTCACCCCTTGCCCCCACCCCCAATCCTATTAGTCACGCGTCGTCATTAATGTGCATCTATTCTGGGGAGGTGTCAGGCTGCGATGAGGTTGCGGGGGCTCTGAGCGTGCTTTGGAACAGAGCCTTGTTGACCGTCCATTCTTTGGAAAAGGAAGAGGAAGGAGAAAAGAAAAAGAAATGAAAACTCCGTGTGGGACGAGTAGCTGAGGACCTGTCCTGAATTCTGCTGTGTGGCTCTCATTCCTTTTCAGGCAGGCTCCTGAGCGGAGGAAAGTGCCCTTTCTTTGAGTTTCAGCAGTATTAGCGGTCTCCATGGCAACCACCAGCACGCATCTGCTGCACCACACTGCAGCTTCCCTGGGCTCAATTCTCAAGTCGCCCTGGTGTCAGACGGGGCGCACCATGTGTACTGGTGGGACCAGACCCTGCCTTGGGGAATCCTCGAGCTGATTGAAGCCCTCATCTAATCTCCACATAATATGAGCGAACAAGATCACACGGGTATGATCTGCAATAGGATTCCAGGAATGCTATTTATTTTTCATTTCCCTTTCCTGAAGGGTCTTTGTTGGTTAAAAGCAAAGAGTCCTTGGAATAGCTATCGAACCAAAAGGATTCATTTTAAAATAGGTGGCTTGGTGCTGGGGTGGGTAACTGATTTATTTCAAGCATACATCTTCATTTACCTTCCATAAATGGAACTATTCAAGAGGAAATTAAAACTCCTGGGGTTTCCCTTTGGTTCATCTGAAATGAAGGGACATTTGGAATATTAGTCAGAGTATGCAAAGGTAAGCCAACGACTGCTGGGCTTTTACTAAAATTCTGACTCTTCCTATGGAGTCTCAAAAATATTCTTATACTCCGTTTCCCAAGATTAAAATAAGATCTACTTATTTGGGGCACTTTGCACTGGATCACAGAGTAAGGCCACGGCGAGACTTAATTAATATGAGTAATTCATTTCTAGCTCTTCCAGTGAGAGAGGGTTGGTGCAAGCTCAGGGATGAAGAAATGAGGGGCCGAGCGCCCTCTACTGCTGCTTCTAGGTCAGTCTCCCGGCGCCTGAAACCCCTCACCAGGGTCCACTTATAGTTAACAGGCTTCTCCGACTGGCTCAGAAGGTGCTTACTGATCAGTGAGAACAGGAAGAAAAGAGCAAAGAAAGCGGAAGAGAGCCAGGTAACGACAGACTGCTACAAACAGAATAGTCCCGTACCAAGACTACTCAGAGCACCTGAGGTTATTTAGAGCAAAGGGAGGGAGGTCTAGGAAAATTCTGAATGCTGAATTTTGCATCGTGAACAAAGATGAAAAAGTAATCTCTGACTCTTTTCCTCCAAACCAAGAATACCTGTAGCATCTTCTCCATTGGTCTATTTTCTAGAAAAGTCAAGTGAGGTCAAGGCTCATTTTTATTGGTATTTTTTGACAATCACAGTTTTAGTTAGTCCCCAACTTTATTTCTTAGTTTGAACAAATATCAGTTCATGCTCTATATAGAACTACACAAAACAGGGACCAGCAGTTAGTGTAATGGCTATGTCGCTGGACTCCCATGTAGTCGACTGCGGTTCGAGTCCCAGACCTGGTGGCTTAAATTCACGCTGGGCGTGTGTGCGTGTGTGCCCAAGATCCCAAGAGGAGAATGGAGAAGGGACTGAGGTGTGGCCGTCCCCCTGAGGGGGGGGTGATCTCTTGCTTTCTGTCTCTCTGTCTCTCTGTTTCTCTCTTTCTGGCGAGCGCATGCGCCCTACAGCAAAAACTTCTCCAAAAAAATAAAAAGAACTACACAAAACAAACTATACAGAACAAGTTCACTTTTAAGCCTAGGATGTAATTATTAATTATCCTAATAAAATGTTACCCATGAGAAAATATAACAACCTGAACATTATTTTTACCCTCTTGCTTCTATGTAAATAATGACCCTTAAGCAACACTTAACCAACTGAAATACAATTACAGCTGACATTGGGCAGTATACTGAAGAAATTCTGTTTCTTTATTGAAAAATAACTCCTTTTGAAAGATGTTCATGATCATAGCAGCAATAATAACACTATGCTGAATAATAGCACATCAAAATCCAGTATTTACTGAACTCCTATTCTCTTCTAGGGGCTTTCCATGCATCATTTTCATTTTTTGCAATTCTTCAAGGTCAATATTAAAGTGACCCCACTTTAGAGTTGAAAAGACTGAGACCCAGGAAGGAAAGTATGTTGTGCAAAGTCGCACAACTGAAAAGTGACAAAGCCAAAATTTGAATGGAGACTTTCTACATCCTAAACCCACAAAGTTGTTGGGACCAGCAGTTAGCGTAATGGCTATGTTGCTGGACTCCCATGTAGTCGACTGCTGTTCGTGTCCCGGACCCAGTGGCTTGAAAATCACGCCAGGCGTGTGTGCGTGCATGCCCAAGATCCTGAAAGGAGAATGGAGGAGAAGGGATTGCAGCGTGACCATCCCCTCTGGGAGGTGATTTCCCGCTTTCTGTCTCTATGTCTCTCTCTGTCTGTCTGGCGAGCGCACGCGCCCTATAGCAAAAATCTCTCAAAAAAAAAAAAAAAGAAAAGAAAAAGAAGATAGATAATAAGAAAAGAACATTTATTTTAATTTTTTCACAGGACATCATTAGTTTAACCTTGACCCGAGTCAGCGTCACAGAAACTCAGCTCCACTAAGGAACACCAGGGCCAGCACACAGAACATTCTACATGACTGAATCCCAGAGCCTGGCAGATGGCCTGTGAGTTGCTGGAGCGACAATTAGCAGCTAGCTGCTGGATTCTGACATGCTGGGATGGGGAAAAGGGGTTTTCTCGGCTCTGAGCAGTTGTCTAGGGAGAAGGCCAAGAAAGTATCCAATTGAGAAATTAGCTAGTGTCATCCCACTCCACAATGTCTTCGGTTGATGCCAGGAGGGACACGGGGCTGGAGTCTGACATGTGTGGGGTGCTGATACAAACAGAGAAGCTCAGGGTAGCAGAGCTCTGCAGAGGGCAGGAGCCTCTGTGGGCTCATGGAGTGGACATGGCCGTACACCCTGGCTGGTGGTGGGCACGCCAGCCCACGGAAAGGGTCAGAGTGGAAGTGGCAACGGTAGAGACTGGTCTCCGTCAAAACATTGCTGGAAGGAGCTCATGTCAGATTCCAGCCCTTGTCAAGGACCCTGACTTCATCAGGCTTAAGATGATGAGGATCCAGCAAACAGAGACTGGCAGGAAGGCGTATTTTCCCATTTTTCCCATCACACAACAGCTAGAAAGGGAGAATGGGAAGCCAAGACATTCTCCACATTTTACAGATACAAAGTCCGATACGGAAATCCTGGAGGTTCCTCCTTCTGAAAGGTTAAGGATTACACCCCTCCCACGTGACTCTGTAAAGACCAACGAAATTATCTTTTTATCTTACTATCATTTTCCCACGTAAAGTCAGGAACTAACCGCAGCAGTAGTATCTCATTCTTGCAGAAAGTGTGAACAACTTGCTAGTCATTAGGGAATGAAGTTATGTTGCCAGTTACGCACTTCATCGTGGGCAAAGGGTGGAAGATCAAGTGCTGATTCTCGGAATGGCATGGTTACATTTTATGAATGACAAGGCCCACTCTGAAACCGATTTAAAGCTTTCTGATTAACCTATATTTTAGAACATGCATATTCTTTCTGTAATATTTGGGGCTCTCCTTGGATAGTTCTCTCTTCCAATATGAAGCAATTGATGAGGATAAGAAAGACAATTTGATTATTCTGATAAGATACAACATTACCATCCCACAAATCATCCCTATATTTCATTATATGGCAGCTCTTGGTTCTTTTGTTTGTTTGTTTTTTGTTTGTTTGTTTTTTATCTCTCACCAGCCAAGGGCAAAAAAAGATCTAACTGGCATGATGCAAAAATCTTAAGTAACCCCGGTACTACAGATGTGAAATCGCTCACAACTTAGGAATATTATTTTGCAGAGTGCTACAGGATGAGAAATGCCACTCAGAAAAACCATGGGCTTTAATCTTGTTGACACAAAGGATCTCAACCACATCGCGGCTCTTAAGAGTCTATCTTGATGTACAGAATATAGCACTAGAATTCTTAGGTGGAGACTACCAAAGATTTTCTGCAGGGGAGGGACAAGATGCTCTGATACTTGGTGGCTGTAGGATTTTGGTACTACCTTTAGTCTCTCCAACAGGACAAAGGATAATAAATATTACACCAGTATCTAATCTACATAATCTACATAATGACATTCTGAAGTTAACCATATATATATATATATACACACATAAAAAGTTTTTTAGAGGTTTTTGCTTTAGGGTATGTGCTCTTGCTGGAGAGAGAGAGAGAGACAGACAGACAGACAGACAGACAGACAGACACAGTGAGAGGGAAAGTGAGAAATCACCCCTCCACGGGATATGGCCATGTGTCAATTGCTTTTTCTCCATTCTCCTCCTGGGATCTTGGGCATGCATGCACATGCACCAGTGTGATTTTGAAACCATGAGGTCTGAAACCAAACAGTGGTAAGCCATGTGGGAGTCCAGAAACATAACCTCTATGTCATCTGCTGATCCCAACCAGCAGATTATTATTATTATTATTATTATTGATTTTTTTAGAGATGTATGCTATAGTGTGCATGCACTCACCTGAGAGACAGACAAAAGGGAGAAATCACCCCCAGGGAGATGGCCACATTGCCATCCCTTCTCCCCCCTTTTCCTCTTGGGATTTTAGGGACACATGCACATGCACCCAGCATGAGTTTCAAGCCACCAGGTCCAGGATGGAAACCACAGTCAACCGCATGGGAGCCCAGCACCTTAGCTACTATGCCACCTGCTAGCCCCATGAAGTTAACCATATTATTAAGAAAATAATTGTTCTGGGGGGCCAGACAGTGGACCCACATGGAGTGGTGCCAGGTTTGTGTTCCTGGGGCCTCTCTCTATGCAATGAACACACACGCACAGGCGCATGATCCTGGCTGGCAAGAGTTGCTCTCCCCCCCCCGCCCCCCCATCTTTCTTCACAGGTCTCCTGACCTTTCTGCTTTTCTGTTGTGAAGCATCAGAGGCTGTCCAGATGCAAGTTCTACTTTATAGGACATTTTGGCCATGAGATTCATGAGTCAAATAAACCTCCATTCTTTGTAAATCAGTCTCAGGTATCTCTGTTAGTAGCAGGATGACAGACTAAGACAGCTCGTAAAGAAAGAAGTCTCTGCAGCATACAGCTGAGGAGCCCAGTGTTCTGGGCTCAGGGAACCCATGGAAGAGCCGGCAAGGGTGCCAACTCCATCTGGGCTCTCTCCCCAAACCCAGCACTTCTCCTCTGAAGGTAGTTATCAGTGCCTGGCGCCAGAATCAAGAGGGGTGCTGCTGCAGCAGATACCCTACTCCCAGCCTGAATCCAAATCTCTGAGGGATCTGCATTTTTATCAAGCTCCCCAGGGTTGAGAATTAGGACACTAATGGCTGAATCCCTTTGCCAGCAGGCCTGAGAACAAGCTCTCACTGGATGGGAGGGTGCCATCAGGACCATTAGGAAGTCTCAGGTTCTCAGAGCTGATGTGAAACTGAAATAAATCCGGGGAATAACAAACAAAACCTCCAATGAGGTGCATAACACACACCTTAGCTTCCTGCACCAGACACTTGTTAATTAAGTTTTCAGAGCTAAGCCTGGGGAGACGGAAGTGACTAAGACACAATTCCTTCCTTTAGGAAGCTCCAAACCTAGTGAGGGAAATAGAAATAAAACTTGGAAATCATACGAGTATAGCAGCGGCATTGGAAAAACAAACACGAGAGTATTTTAGAAATATAAATAAAGGCTCCATCAGGCCTGGGGAGGGGACAGAAATGCAAATGGAGGGACAGAGACAGGGCCTGTGAAGACTTAGCAGAAGAGAAGCAGCTTAAGTCTTTAAGGATGAGTAGAAATTAGGGAGGGAAAGGAAAAGAGAGTACAGAGAGAAGGAATGGCATGTGAAAGTTATGGAGGGAAAGGGAAGGAGCAGAGAACTACACATGATCCATCACCTTTGAAAGAACGGAACTATAAAGGAGCGGTGTGTGAGAAATGAAGCCTCAGAAGTATGAAAGAGTAAGAACAAAGAGGCGAATATATTCTGCCACAGGCTACTTACTACAGGGTTATTGAGATATACGAAAATGAGGCTAAGGTTCGGCTTGGGAGCACCGTTCATTGCAGCTGGACTGCAAGCTGGAAGACATACGTCCGGCTGCAGGTTCAATACCCAGGTCATCTTGAAAACACTCTGGGCATTGGAAGGTGTCCAATATCCCAAGGATCTGGAGGCTGGGGAAAGAGGACTGCTGTGGGGGAACCAGCAGATGGCAGGCATAATGGTTAGATCACTGGACTTCCTCTTTATTGACTGTGGTTCGAGTCCTGGACCAAGTGGCTTAAAACTCATACTGGGCCCATATGCATGTGTACCCAAAATCCAGAGAGGAAAATGGAGTAGAGGGAATTACAGTGTGGCTATCCCCCCTGGGGAGTGACTTCTCGCTTTCTGTCTCTCTAAAGAATACAGGTGCTCTACAGCAAAAATTTCTCAAAAAAAAGAGAGAAAACTGCAGTGGGACAAGACCCTGTTCAAGGTGTTTTCTCTCCCCCAGCCCCCTGTCCTTCCCTCATGTGTGGTCACATATCCCCATTAAAACTAATAGCAAGGGTAAGATCGATTCTTCTGTAGTGAAAGTATAATTGACCTGGCAATCCAGATAGGAGTCAGTAATATTTTTAAAAAATAATAAGATGGTTATGAAGAGGTCATCATGACATAGATATTATTAGTCACCAGGAAAATCATGATGTATTTTTCTATGCAAAAAAAAAGTGTCATGACTTTCCTGATGACTCAATGTATTTTTATAATAAAAAAGCTAAGGATGCTTATACTAAATAATCCCCCAAATGTATTTATACCTGTGAGAAAAAAAATATATTTTCTAGTGTTTGTCAAGTAATTTGACAGTTACAACAGGCTTAAAGGACTAGTTTTCGGGACCAGCAGTTGGCGTAATGGCTATGTTACTGGACTCCCTTGTAGTGGACTCCAGTGGCTTAAATTCACACCAGGCGCATGTGTGTGTGTGTGTGCCCAAGATCCCAAGAGGAGAATGGAGGAGAAGGGATTGCGGCATGGTCATCCCCCCCTGGGGGGTGATTTCTTGCTTCCTGTCTCTCTGTCTCTCTCTGCCTTTCTGGCGAGTGCATGCACTCTATAGCAAAAACCTTTCCAAAAAAAAAGGAACTGGTTTTTGTGAAAGCACTTATGCTGAAATGACTATAGAAGGTACCACTGGATTGAGAATTAGCAATGTGCCCATCTGTACATAGTTAAATGAAACACAGAAAAGAAAGACTTGCCAGGAATCTTAAAAACCGTTAAGAGAGAAATCAGTTGGCGATGCAGTCTGAACCTAATGGAATAGTTCCACTACAGTAGCCAGGTTCTGAACTGTTAGTTAGATGACAATGAGCAAGAATAGAAAACAGCTATACTCTGCAGGTAAGAGGAGCAGATGGCTTAAAACTCACGCTGGGCGCGTGTGCGTCCGTGCCCAAGATCCCAAGAGGAGAATGGAGGAGAAGGGATTGCGGCATGGCCATCCCCCCCTGGGGGGTGATTTCTCGCTTTCTGTCTCTCTGTCTCTTTCTGTTGGTCTGGCGAGCGCATGCGCCCTATAGCAAAAACCTCTCAAAAAAAAAAATAAAATAAAATAAAATAAAAATGCCCGCAGAAGATTAAAAAAAAATCTACCCACTAAATTTTCAAAGTCCTACATACTTTTGATAATTGAGTTCTGCCTTCCCCACACTCCATAACCTAGACTCTTCCTTACACAAGGCAACTTGAAAAAGTTGGTAAAAAAAAAAAAAATTAAAGTATAAGCTTTAATAAAATCTATGCATAGTTTTCACAATTTACATTCTCCATGAATGCCTGAAAGTCCTCTCATGGCTAACCTAAAGCTCTACTACTACAGTTTACACGATTCTTCTAGTTGTATCTTGAAGTACACTCGAAAAGTATATCATCCTTTCATAGAAACGTGGCTAGTTTGTTATTTTCAGTTGATTCAAACTAAATCATTTAACTCATGATGATTAAGCCATTGAGCTCTCTGAAACACAGTTCTCTTTCTTCACTTTCTTTTTCTTTTTTTTTTTTTTTTTAATTTCCAGAGGGCACATGCAGAGAGAAACAGAGAGACAAAGAGAGAGAGAGGGAGAAAGCGACCTCCAGTGCGACATGGTCATGCCGCAATCCCTTCTCCATTTCTCCATCCTGTTGGCACTTGGAGCCTATATGCACACTTGCCTGATGCTTTTTTCACGTCACCAGGGCCAGGATTCAAAATGCACAGCTGGCCCTGTGGCATCTGGCTCCTCTTAACAAATAGGCCATGGGATGAGTGCCTTCTTTTTCTTTAACCTATAGAAGTAATTTTCCTTAGCTTGGGGTTGCTGTGCATTCTGAAATTGTTCAAGTTTTTTAAAAGGGAAAGGATTCTGGTACAGCCACTGTGGTCTCAGTTACAGGGCTCCAGTACAGTATGAGTTTATTTAATGAAAGGAAAACAGACATATATCAGACTGAGAAAACAAATTGGAGCTCTATTAAGGAACATTCTCACCATTGGCAAACAGATAAAGGTAGGGGGGGCATCTAAAATAGAGAAGGCGGGGCCAGCAGGTGGTGTGATAGATAAGGGCGCTGGATTCCCACATGGCCAACCATGGTTCAAGTCCTGGACCTGGTGGCTTGCTTTCTCACTTCCTCTTTCTCTCTCTCTCTCTCTCTCTCAAATAAAAAGAAAAAAATAACAATAACAAATGTAAATAAATAAATAATTCTTTAAAAAATTTAAAATAAAATAGAGAAGGCAGAGTAACAAAGTGACCTGGCAATTTCCAGCAAAACTTGACCCTGGCAGGGGCCAGTAGGTGGTGTGGTGGCTATGGCACTGGACTTCCACATGACCTAGCAGTTGAAGTCTCAGACTCAGTGACTTAAAAATCACACCTGGTGCATGTGCATGTGAGTCCAAAATCCCAGGAAGAGAAGGGATGGTGGCATGGCTATTCCCACATGGGGTGATTTCTCCTTTCCCTCTTACTATCTCTCTTTGGCAGGTACACATGCCCTATGGCAAAAACCTTAAAAACGACAACAAAGCTTGACCCTGGTAGAATCACTTTTTGCTCCAGTGTAGACACTCCTCACTTAACAATCCAGGTTCTGTGGTACCAGCAGTTAGCGTAATGGCTATGTCACTGGACTCCCATGTAGTCGACCGCGGTTCGAGTCCCGGACCCAGTGGCTTAAACTCACACCGGGCACGTGTGCATGCATGCTCAAGATCCCAAGAGGAGAATGGAGGAGAAGGGATTGAGGCATGGCCATCTCCCCCTGGGGGGTGATTTCTCGCTTTCTATCTCTGTGTCTCTCTGTCTTTCTGGTGAGTACACACACCCTATAGGAAAAAACCTCTCAAAAAAGAAAAAAAATACAACCCAGGTTCTGGACCTGGTAGCCTAGGTCATTAAGCAGATTGGTTGATAAGTGAGGAGTTTAAAGGTGGATGTCTTGTGGTGTGTCATGGAGCCATAGGGTGTATATTTTTCTTTTTTAGGTTTTTGTCCTAGGACACCTGGGCTTGCTGGAGAGAGACAGAGAAGGAGTGTGAGAAATTACCCCAAGAGGGGATGGCCATGTCACAATACCTTCTCCTCCATTCTCGGGGGATTTGGGGCACACATGCATGCTCACATACTTGGAGTGATTTTCAAGCTGCCAGGTCCAGGACTTGAACTGTGGTTGGCCATGTGGGAATCCAGCACCTTAATCAGCATGCTACATGCTAGCTCAGGTACGTATTTTGCAATACATACAATTCACTAGAATACTGGAATTGTATCCATACTACAAGTATATAATAGACAAGTGCCAGAAAGGAACAATACACACCACAACACAACAATATAAATCCGGCATAACTGCTTTAATTTATTCCAAATATTATTGGGTAGTCGGAAGTCATGACTCATGTTTACATAGGAAACTACATCATGACTTTCATGACAACCCAATACTGTGGGTGCCCAAGAAGGTACAAATGTATAAATAAAACATGTAGCCAGCCTTGTGTGACTATAAATGCTGCATGTAGTGAATACTAACTGACTGTGGGAAGGAAAAGAAGACTAAGAAGAGGGGTCCCCGAAACACACAGACTGAGAAAGGAGATTCCTCTCACTGCAGAACTGGTTGTAAGTCTGAGCGGTCATGACCAAATGGGTCGTTAAGGAAGAAGTCTGTGTGAAGAGGACAATGGCATAAGCTGTCAGCCCACAGTTCCCAGAAACTCCACCCAGACAGCCCTGATGATCTGGAACGTTAGCAAGAGAGCCTGTCAAGGTCATGGCTGTCCATCTGCACAAGTGTGAGGCCTACACATATGGTTAGCCAGCTGCTGACAAACGCTGCCATTCTGCTGAGTCACTGTCCCTTCCCCACACTCAACAGGATGGCAACTGAAAAAACTATTCTTGTGTATCTCAAATGCAACCCTGGTCCTCTAACAGGGCTAATTTCCCTTTGTCTTTCTAGGCAACATTACACAGCAGGTGCTCAATAAATTTTGCTAAACAAGTGAATGAACTAGCCAATGAAAGGACATATGAGCCCAAACCCCAATTATCTTACACATTTTTATGAGAAGGACAACTCCCAAGTTCCACAGATGCCTGAAGCATTTTCTTTTTCTTTCTTTTTTTTTTTTTGGAGGCGAGATCAATACCTGGATATTTGTCTCTTATCTTGAGCTCTGTTGCAGGGAAGGCAAGGTCTAGGGCAAACTTGAATACCCTGGGCTGGCCTGGGAGAAAGGACTAAAGGGTCAAACCCAGTCTGGTTAGTCCAGTGGGAGAGGACATGTCCTAGTGGGGAATTCCTTGGGATCAAAGGAAGATTTCTACCTGAAAGGAAGGGAGAAAGGGGGCTGCAAGAGTTTACTGCAGATGGGCTGACTCACCAGAGATAACAACCGAACAAACCAGATAATGTAAAATACCACCTGGTTACTGTCTCAGGACCAGCTTCATCACCCTACCCTAAATCCCTTTCCTTTAAAAGTCTAGACAACGTCCTTCAAGGCCTATACAAGTCTCGTGTCTAGCCCCTTTCCTTCTTTTGGAAAGTGATTAATAAATCTTTTCTACACACTTAACGGAGTCTGTGAAGTCTTTCACAGTCAGTGACCCAGATCACCTGAACAGTTGGGAAATGAAGAAATGAGCAGCAATTGTTCAACCTCCACGAGAGCTACACAGCCTCATTTACAGAGGATGGAGAATAGCAGTCAGATGTGTACACCTTGTTGGGATGCAGAATATGAGCAAGGAATGCTGCTGGTCATGCTGGCATTGCCAGTCTCGGACCCCTGCAGCCCCCTGCAGCCCCCTGCAGCCCCGAGCTCCTGCAGCTCCTGACCTTGCCACAACCTGTGAGCACCCTGCCCCAGGTCCCTGTAACTGCAGAGTTTTGCTAGCTTGGCAAGCTTCAAAGGGGTTGAGCAAACAAACAGGTGGGTGAAAGCAACCCTTGCACAGGAACTTCAGGGTCTGCTCTTGCTCTCCCCCTTGGGCCCCTCCCTTGTCAACAAGTCAGGCCATGGAAAATTACTGACAGCACTTCCTTATCCCTTTCCCTGCTTAAAAAAGCACCTCGCCCCCAGGCTCAGGGTCCTTGTTGGTGCCTGCTGCATCAGGTATTCGCTTGGACCCCAGCTAGCTGGACAATGAAGCCTCTCTTGCACTTGCATTGTTGTCCTCTCTGCGTCACCTGGGATTAGATCAATTCTGAACCTAACAACCTCAGGTCAGAGGCTGCATCTTGGTCCACTCCACTCCAAGTGGACCAAGTGCCTGATGTGAATTTCCTGCAAGAGAACAACCCCTTGCAAAACACCCTGTGCCTGAAGATACTAACAAGACTGCACTACCTTTAGAAAGATTTCACTAGTGTTCTTTCACAAGGCCACTCCCAGTTGACTGTTACTGGGAGAGGGGAAATAGAAAATTAGCAATGTAAAGCAAAGGAAAATGAAAGCAATCTACAGATGAAACATACTATTAAGGAACTCTACCATGCAGAATTAGTAAAGCATTTTTCATACATAGAAGCAACAACGACAAAAAAATGGCATGTGTGATGTGCCTTAATCTAGGGTTTTTTTTTTTTTAAGAAAACAAAACTGCTCATAAATAGCACATACCTAAACAACATACTTTGTTGACACTGTTTATGTATTTATGCCATAGGCATGAGAAATGAAATCCACAGATAATCTGTATTATTAAAGTTTTATCACACCTATTACTGTTGTAAATTTTTTTTATGATATTTTCAATAAAGGCATAGCAATATAATTGTGTTTTCTTTCTCCTTACAAAGACAAAGCGACAAAACAAACCCACTACACTGTAGAACGGAATTCTTTTGTTAGTTTTCTTAGGAATGACAATGGGTTGGCCTAACACAATGTATGAAAATGGACCCACACCAAGGTATATAAGGTACGGTTTAAGAACACAGGAATGAGAAAAGCTTCTTCCTTCTTCGCAAGTCCCAGAAATCCATCAAGCCTTCTAGAACTAATGAGCAAGTTTAGCAAGGTCACAGATACAAGATCAATATATAAAAATCAATCATATTTCTATTTGCTAGCAAAGAACAATTAAATTAGAAAACCAAGTCTGTTCACAATATCATCAAAAAGAATAAAATACTTACAAATAAATGTTGGAAAATAAGTACAAGACTCATATACTGAGCACTATAAAAAGCTGCTGAGAAAATTAAAAATGATCAATTCAGAGGTCCAAATCCCACCTCCAGCTTTTATAAATACAGTGTAACTGAAATAGTGTCTCTCATTGTCCATGCTACTTGCATACTACAAGGGCAGAGTTGAGTGGCCCACAAAAATAAATTCTACCAAACCCTTAAAGAAAAGGTTTGTCAACTTTTCATCTAACTAAACGTAGAGACATTCCATGTTAACGCAATACTACTAAGATGGCGATTTTCCTCATAATAATCCACAGATTCAATGTAATTCCTTCTGAAATCACAAATGTTTTAAAATACATATAAAATAAACAAGCTGATTCTAAAATTGGTATTGAAACACAAAGGAGCTAAAATACCAAAAAAAAAAAAAAATTAGAAAAAAAGAACAAAGTTTGAGAACTGACACTACCCAATTTTTAATATGCTATTAAACCAAAATAAAGACTGTGGTACAGCTTATAGATTTTTTAACAAAGATATCAAGGCAATTCAATGGGGAAGAATATTCTTTTCAACACATGGTTGTGGGACAAATGGATATACACGCTCAAAAAAAAAGAATTTAGAACTTTCCTTATACCACGCACAAAATTTAAGTCAATAAGAGTAATATACTTAAATGAAAGCGATAAAAGAAAAAAACTTCTAGATGAAAATATTGGAAAAAATCTTTTGACTTGGGTTTATTCAATGAGTTTTGAGGTCTAATACCAAAGAGGACAGAAGTCTGGCTGGTTTTTCCTACTTCCTAAATCCTTTCCAGAGGGCTGAGAGGGACTCATACCCACAAACATTACCAGACCATTTTGATCCATTGGTAACAGGATTCTTTCTACATTCTGCCCCTGGCACAGTATCTTTATGATGTATATTAAGTCACCTTAGCTCTGTTAAAGTACATTCTTTTCTGACCTCAGCAACCTTTCTTTTCTGATCTTCAACTGAAAAACCGTAAAACCCACCTATAACCTACAAGTCTCCTTCCTCACATCCCACCTTTATGGACCAGACCAATGGAAAAACTCTTCACTAAAATCCAAACCCTGTCTCTCTCTCTCAAAATCAAATAAAAGGTACCCCTACCTGATGACCCCGAGAGAGGCATGTTTTGTCTCCTCTCCGGGCCTAGGTCACTCATATTCTGCTTTAAAATAAACCAAATTAATTATTATTTTCTGTCGACACCAAAAACATGACCCATAAATAAATAAATAAATAAAATGATAAGCTGGATTTACCAAAATTTAAAACAATCATACTTTCCACTAAGAAAATAAAAAGACAAGCCACAAGACTAGGAGAAAACATATATGTAAATTATATAATAAAGACCATATGTCCTGGTCTTTATTATATACAGTAGTATATCACAACTAAATAATGAGACAACTCATTAGAAATGGGCAAGACATTTAAATAGACATTTCACCATGTAAAAGAAATGGCTAAGAAGCACAGAAAAAGATGCTTAGCACATCATATTCACAAGGAAAATGTGAAAACTATCAGAAAATACCTCCGCTCTCCCACTAGAATGGCTATAATCAAAATGTCACACGATATAAGGTATTGAAGAAAATGTAGAAAAACTAGAAGCCACACTGACGGGAACATAACATGGTACAGTGACTTTAGAAAACACTGCAGCAGTTTCTTGAAGTCGATCTTAAGGCTACCACTCAACCAGTAATTCTAATCCTGGGTATCTACCTAAGAAAAATGAAATCACACATCCATACAGACTTGCATGTGAATGTTCATTAACAACATTATTCATCACAAACCAAATCTGAAATCTCATTGCCCATCAACTGGTGGATAAATAACATACATGTATGAAACTATTCAACAACAGAAGAGACAAACTGCTGAGACACACTAATAGGATGGACTGTAAAACATGCTGAGCAAGCGCTTTCCCACTATCCAAGATGGCCGTGAAAAAGTTGAGAAGCAGGATACTAAGGAGAAGAAACCTGAAGCCAAGAGGGCTGATGCCAGTGGCAAGGTTAAAAAGGGTGACCCCCAGGCTAAAAAGCCTAAGAAGGGGAAGCCCCATAGGAGCCGAAACCCCGTTGGGGCATCGGCAGATACTCCCAGTCTGACATGTGTTCCGGGGAGGCCATGGACAAGAGGAAATACTCGGCCACTAAATCCAGGATCAAAAAGAAAAAAAAAGGAGAAGGTTCTTGCGACGGTCTCAGACCAGTTGGTGGAGACAAGAATGGTGGTACCCATGTGGTTAAACTTTGCAAAATGCCTAGGTATTATCCTTCTGAAGATGTCCCTCGAAAGCTGTTGAGCCACGGCAAAAGCCCCTCAGTCAGCATGTGAGAGAGCTGCGAGCCAGCATCACTCCTGGGACCATTCTGATCATCCTCCCTGGACGCCACCGAGGCAAGAGAGTGGTTTTCCTGAAGCGGCTGAGCAGTGGCTTGCTACTTGCAACTGGACCGCTGGTTCTCAATCGAGTTCCACGGCGTAGGAAACACCAGAAATTTGTCATCACCGCCTCCACAAAAATTGATATCAGCAAAGTAAAAATCCCAAAACACCTCACCGATGCTTACTTCAAGAAAAAGAAATTGCGGAAGCCCAGACACCAGGAAGGTGAGATCTTCAACACAGAGAAGGAGAAATACGAGATTTCAGAGCAGCGCAAGGTTGATCAGAAAGCTGTGGATTCGCAAATTTTACTAAAAATCAAAGCTGTTCCTCAGCTCCAGGGCTACCTGTGATCTGTGTTTGCCTTTACAAGCGGAGTGTATTCTCACAAATTGGTGGTCTACATTTTTTGCCGAGAACCTAATGAAATAACTGATCATATATGAGAACAACAAAAACGAACAAAGAAGAATGCTGAGCAAAAACAAAGCTAAATGTAAAAGGCTACATATTGGATGACCCCAGTTTTACAAACTGTCTAAGAAAGACGAATCTATGGAAACAGAAAGCACATAGAGGGTACCTGCAGTTAAGGGGATGCGGGGAGAGCAGTGGCTGGCTATAAATAGACACGAGAAAAATTACGTTTTTTGCTTTGAGAAGTTTTTGCTATAGGGCGTGTGTGCTCGCCGGAAAGACAGAGAGACAGAAAGCGAGAAATCACGCCCCAGGGGGGATGGCCACAATCCCTTCCTCCCCAGTCTCCTCTCGGGATTTTGGGCATGCACACACACGTGCCCGGCGTGAGTTTAAGCCACCGGATCCAGGACTCGAACCACGGTCAGTTACATAGGAGTCCGACAACATAGCCATTCACTAACTGCTGGTCCCAGACACAAGAAAAATTTGGGGGTGAAGGAAATGTTCTAACTGAATTGTGGCAATAGCTGCAAACTCTACAAATTTACTAAAAATAATCTTTGAATCTTATACTCACAATGGGCAAATTTTCTCTTATACAAATCATTTCTCAGGAAAGCTGTTAAAAACCATTTAAGTGCAGGGAGAAAAACTGGCCGCAAAGAAATGATCAGAAGGTAAAATGGCTTCAGAATTCTAAATAGGAACACTGGAATCTATACAATGATGTCCGACATTTTAAGGGAAAAAGATTTACACAAAATACTATTTCTATGAAATGTTAGGCCTTGACAAATTACTGTGCAAACGTCAGGACAGAGTAAACAGCTATGTAAGGACTTAAGGAAATTGTTTCTCCTGCATCCTTTCTCAGAGAGCCACGGGAAGATAACAGCCATCAAAACAAAGGAGTAAACATGCACGCACATCCCGAAGCCCTGACGTGGTGTGCACAGTGGCATGGCACTCGGTAATCGTTTCTTTCCCTGTCTGTCTCTCTGTACTACAAAGCCTGGGAAGCTAAACACTGCACTTCCCAGCCTTCTTGACCACTGGGTTCTTCAAGCAGTTAGTTCCCTCCAACTATTACAAAAGCACTTAACCAAGACTTAAGAAGTCTCTCCCTCTTTGGCTCCCTCTGCTGGTCAACACGGCATCAGGGTTAAGGGGTTGCTTTGACTTGCTCCAGCATCCAGTCACCAGACAACGGGTTCTGATCCTTGACAGCACATAGTGCAGAAAGTTCCTGAAGTGACAGTCATGGAGATGGGCTCCTGGCTCCCTCCCATCCCAGTGCAGCAGAGGAAGCAGCATCCCAGAGAGAGCTATGTGGTTTGAGGACATTGCTGGAAACCCAGTGTCAAGCCCACTCCTCCAGCCTTTCCATTGATTCGGAAGGCACCTAATCTTTATTTTAAGCCCCTCTCTCTTTAAAATCTCTAGTATGGTTTCTGTCTCCTCCAACTGAACCCCTGAATAATACAACACACGGGAAGGCACAGGAAGCCATATGGCCCCTGGAAAAGACAGGCATAGGGAACTTTCGCCAGTGTGGAAAAGAGAGCGAGAAGGTGTTCCCTGAGTTGCTGGGTGAGGCCAAGAGCCTGCCCGGACAGGAGCAGGTGAGGAAGCTCTGGGAATGACAAAAGACCAAGTGACAGAATTACGTACGCGAGTGTACGGAAAGTAGGTTGAGACCATTTGCACAGAATGTGATTTGGAGTTATGAAAAGCATAAAGCCAAAAGGACTCAGTGAAAAGTTACGTAGGAGAGAAAAAGGTAAACGCTCTTTACTGAGTATTTCACATGCATAACATTCCATCGAAATTACCAAATGCAGATCTATCCCAAATTAAACTCTACTACAGAGACGTTGGGGTGAAAAGGGTGCTTCTGGTCTCTTCTGGGGTCAGGGTAGAGAAGAAATGGTTAAATCCTCATATTTTGTGTTTTATCATCAAAAGAGAATATTGAACATAAGTCAAGTTTATTTATTTTGACTATTCAAAATAAATATTGAAAAGAAGTTGAGAAGCAGCCATGTGAGCCTGCAGCTTAGACAGAGTGATGTCTAAGGATCAGATGTCAGTATAGACATTAGACGCCTCTAGGGAGGCAGATATGGGAAGGCAGTGGGGAGGGAGTGAGAGCACAGGGGGAAGAAAGGGGGTGGAGGGAATTGCTAACTTTTGCTGCTAAACCTGGCAGAATTATCTGACTGTTTTATAAGTTTATCCATTTTTTTATTATTGAGAGAAACAGTGTGTGTGTGCACAAGTGACTTAGCAAGAGAAGGAAAAGAGAGAGACAGAGACAGAGACAGAAGAGTCCTTGGCAGGGTCTCCTCACGCTGCACTCTCCTCTGCCCAGCCCACCAGCTCCTCAGGACCATGGGCCTGGGCATATGTTGCATGTACAGGTCAGCTCAGGATCTGACTCCAGAGCCAGTCATGTGGCTTCCACAACTCAGGTTTAGTATGTTACAGTCGAGGGACCAGCGGGTGGTCTAGTGGTTTAGATGCTGGACTCCCACATGGCTGACTATGGTTCGAGTTCCAGACCTGGTGGCTGGTTTTCTCCCCTTCCCTTTCTGTCTCTTTCTGGTGAGCACATGTACCCTACAGCAAGTTAAATAATAATAAATAAAAATACATAAATAATTATTCTTTAAAAATAAAAAATGTTATAACCTATACCTCTGAAGCTGGGCCTATTTAACTCCTCAGAATGTGAATAAATTGTAATAAAAAAGAAAAATTTCGGGGACCAGTAGTTGGCATAATGGCTATGTCGCTGAACTCCCATGTAGTCGACCGCAGTTCAAGTCTCGGACCCGGGGGCTTAAACTCACGCCGGGTATGTGTGCATGCATGCTCAAGATCCCAAGAGGAAAATGGAGGAGAAGGGATTGCGGCATGTCCATCTCCCCCTGGGGGGTGATTTCTCACTTTCTGTCTCTCTGTCTCTGTCTCTGGTGAGTGTGCACGCACTATAGCAAAAACCTTCCCCACCCCCAAAAAAAAAGAAAAAGAAAAGAGATAAAGAAATTAAAAACAAAAAAAGAAAGAAAGAAAAATTTCAACCAAAAAAGGGGAGAAGAAAGGCAGGGACATGAATTCTCTGTGTCGTTTTGAGACTGAGGCACTATGGGCACACCGACACGGGCAGTTCATACTCTCATCTGTGACAGTGCCCAGGTCACTGTGAGCCAGGAACACAGAAGAGGGAAGAAGTTCCTGTAAAGCCGTGACTAAAGTGATACAAGGTGACCAGAATAAAAGCAACAGCGCAGTCAACTGGGATTCAAATTTAAAAATCAGAAATTGGTTTTCAGAGATAAAGAAAGGATCTGAAATAATGACAAAGCAACTACTAACAGCTATCTCCATCTAAAACAGTGAAAAAAATATCAACATTTTGAGCTAACGGTCCATTAGATTGCCTAAATTCAAATTTGTTTCTCAAGTTCCCAAAAGCCACCATTACCGGAAATATACAAACTAATTTGTTTTTCTTAGAAGTAGTGTAGATCTAAGATATCGACCCATGAACTGCTCTCGGACAGATCATGTCTCCCTCAATTCTGTCCACATGGAACAGTGTCCCCCGTCCTGTTAAACATTATAGGTGATGAGTCGATGTTAAAGTTCCACAAAACAACACACCAAATGGAAACACCATTTAGTCAAATCAATATATTTCATGTTTTAATTTTTTTTTGGGGGGGGGAGGTTTTTGCTATAGGGCGCGTGCGCTCGCCAGACAGACAGAGAGAGACAGAGAGACAGAAAGCGAGAAATCACCCCCCCCGAGGGGATGTCACGCGGCAATCCCTTCTCCTCCATTCTCCCTCGGGATCTTGGGCACGCATGCACACGTGCCCGGCGTGAATTTAAGCCGCTGGGTCCGGGACTCAAACCATGGTCGACTACATAAGAGTCCAATGACATTGGTATTATGCCAACTGCTGGTTCCTTCATGCTTTAATTTTTCATCAAATTCATCTGAGGAAAAAAAAGAAGAAGAAAAACTACTAACGCCACCCCTGTTAAAATGTATCTTCTAGGGCCAGCAGGTGGTGTGCTGGTTAAGATTCTGAACTCCCACGTGGCCAATCACAGTTCGCTTTGGAGTAGAATTGCACCACTTACACAGGCATGGCCCTTCTTAACCCCAACAGATACATTTGCATGTTCCTGAGCAAAATTTCATTCTTCCTGCAATCAAATTGCTACCAGCATGTTTGTGAACACTATCAATCTACCCATGTTGACTCCTGAAATGAAAAGTACCAAGGGAAATAAATAATCCTTTACTCCCTGCCATTCTTAGGAATAAGAAACAACAGACATTTTTGACCGGGTAGAAGAAACAATAAAAACGTCCTTGTCTAGCAAACTTCAGGTTGGAAGTGTCAGCTCAATATTATCATTGCTACCCGTGTTTACTGGGTGGGTTATGTAACTGTCCGAAGCTGATGGGTCTAATCTCTACATGGAACACAAGTTCTTCATTTCCTGCCATGAATCAACTCACGGACTCGGTAGAGGTTTCTCTTTAAACAATTTTAACTGCCTTGTAATGATTTAAAGCTTTTTGCCCATATTAGGTTCAATATACTGTAATAGTAGCAGTTATGGGGGCACAGGAGGAGGAGGATCTGGACCACCTTCTGCCCTTTCCATTTGTGAATCCATGTGCCATTTCAGACTACAGAGGCCCTTGGTTTGTCTGGCAAAGGCTAGAGACTGCTCCCCTTCTTGGTGCAGGGCTCCCAACCCTGGGTATGAAGGCCAGCCTCACACACCTGGGCTTCCTACATCCCTAGCCAGGGTAGGGCCTCAGGTGTTTTCGACACAGTACAGGGAGTTCTTGCAAAAAACCCCTTTCCCCGCCCAGCCAGGGCTGCCTTTCCAGCATGGGCAGGCCTTGCTCTACATGATGACAAAGGACTCAATCTACACAGGCCTGAAGAGCAGCAGGCAGACTCAGGCCAAACCAGAGCCGCACAAGTGGTCCCTTGGAGCTGATGGCGGCCCTCACAGGAGAGGATGGGCAGAGGAAGCCACGCGAGAACGAGCCATCCAGTGCCTCATCTTGCCTTCAGTCATAGGCTCTGTTGATGCCAAGGCAAACCCGGTCAGCCTGAGGAGGCTTTCCAGCAGACAAAGCATAATTTGTAAGAGAGATCTGTGCATCCAAGGTAGGAAATGCTCCTGGATGAAGGGAGAGGGTGGGAAGCTTTCAAAAGTTCTGATGCTCCTTTACTGCTGAATTCCTCTCTGATCCCATGGCTGTAATTCCTCAGTTTTTAACTTTGGCTGAGACATCAACTCCTGAATTATTTACTCTTCCCTTGACTCAGTCTACCCCTCGGAGAAACAGGAATGAAACCATCTGTTTGTTTATACCTCTCAAATTTGACTGTCCAGGAGTTCAACTGTATTTATTACAGGCCATTAAAAATTTTTTGAGTGTTTTTTTTTGCTATAGGGCATGTGCACTCACCAGAAAGAGAGAGAGAGACAGAGAGACAGAAAGCGAGAATCACCCCCCAGGGGGGATGGCCACACCGCAATCCCTTCTCCTCCATTCGCCTCCCGGGATCTTGGGCATGCACGCACATGCACCCAGTGTGAGTTTAAGCCACTGCGTCCGCTACGCGAACCACGGTCAGCCACATGGAAGTCCAGCAACACAGCCATTACACTAACTGCTGGTGCCCCGGCCATTAAATATTCAAAGAGTCCAGGAGCCAGGTGCTTTAGGGGATTAATAAATAAATAAATAAATAAATAAAACACAGGTCCTACTGTCAAGGAGCTAAGATCTAAAAGATTTCATTAAAAAAAAAAAAGCTCTTCGAATATATAAAATATAGCAAATATCACAGGAGATTTGGACAACGGTCCCCCTCAACAAACCACTTCAGTGGGAGTACATGCTGGGCCTTGTGTCAGGCATGAAAAAGCAGCTCCAAGAAAGCAGACCAGCCCTTACACTCTAGGTGTGGCAGTGCAGCAAACAGGGCCAGGCTCAAGGGAGAAACAATCTCTCATCCTAGTGGTCAAGCTGTCAGCCAATAAAAACACTGAGTCTATAAGGAACTTTATTTGGGGCCTTAGGAATTACAATGTAGGAGACATAGATCCAGTTAGAACAGAGGAGTGTTCCCAAAATGTGACGGAAAATGGGAACTAATATGGGCAAAAAGCTTTAAATTGCTACACGGCAATTAAAATTGTTTAAAGGGAAACCCTCACTGAGTCTGTAAAGGATGTAAGGGTGGCCAAGAAATGAATAAAGTTAACTAAAAAGTAATTTTAAAAAATTTTAAAAAGGGGTGTGGTAGTTAAGGGTGCTGGACTCCCTCCCACAGGGCTGAGCGTGGTTTGAGTCCCAGACCTGGCAGCTTGTTTTCTCACTTTGTCTCTCTCTGTGTCCTCTGGTCAAATTAAAATAAATACATAAATAAGTAAAGTTAAATAAAAGACAATAAAAAGAAGAAAATAAATGTTAGGTTGGCAAAAGCTATGTGACCAGCAGAAGATAAAAGAAGAACAAAATGTCTAGGGCTGGTCTGGTAGCCTACTGATTAGGGGAGCTGGATCCTACATGGTGGACAGCTTGAAAAACACACCAGCAAGTGCATGTGTCCAAAATCCTGAAGGGCTATTGAAATAGAGAAGAGATTGGGGCAACCACACCCCATTGGGGTGCTTTCTCTCTGTCTCTCTTCACTGGTCAGACCAAGCACCCTCTGGCAAGTAAAAAAAAAGAAGAAAGAGACACATAAAATAAAGAGTCTGACAGTCTCTTGACATGTTTCTTGGGCTCTTCCATTTCTCTGAAGCCAAGGGGGGTCATGGTGCCCAAAACTCACATTCCTGGGCAGACGCACAGGTATAAGTCATGCCTCCTTGATGGGCCCGGGTACCATTTCAGACCAGGCCTCCTTTGGTTACTTCTTGGGTCACAAAGTGGGGAGGGGGAGGAGTCCAGCAGGCTCCTATGGCACTGCCGCTCCATAGCCCCCTGATGGCAGGCACAATGTTGGTGGCCAGAGACTGTCACTTAGATGCTGAGCTGAGAACAACATATAATGACCAGGTGATGGGGCAGCATGCATCCTCCCTGTGGGACGCACCTATAAGGGAAGGTGAGGAAGGTGATCTAAACTTCACTGGGGCGTGTTTGCACTTCGTCTTGCAGAGAGTAGGGGATCATGAGCATTTGGGATGTCAGCTGGAAGCTAAGTCCAACAGCAGGGAAGAGTCTTACCAAGGCCAGTGTAAGCAGGCCACCATGAGCCTCCTTTCTCTGCTGCCCTGCTAGCAGCACATCCTCCAGGAAGGAGTGGACAGGAAAAGGGAGAGAGATAGGAACATCCATCCTGTCTTCCCTACTGCCCTCTCAGACACTAGGAGAAATGCCCTGGGGAGAGCCATTCCCACTAGCCAGTGTTGCATAGTGCTATACCTTTCAAGTCTTGCCTGCTGCTGACACTGCCCACCCCTTCACTCACCGTATTCCCTTGCCACACCCCTTACACCACACAGAACCTTTAGTACACTGGGACTGACTGATATTAAACCCATCAAATGCTCCAAGAGCACAAACTACAGGAGGGCAGAAATGTTCACTGATTTGTGTTCTGTTGTAGCTCAAGGGCCTGGCACACAGTAGGTGTGCAAACAAAATTAGACTATCAAATAAAGCTTGACAGATGGAGACAAGTGTAAACCGAGACTATAAACACTCTGGAATACCACCTCTATTAGTTTCCTTGTATAATGAGAAACTGAGGATCCGAGATGTCAGAGGATTCCTCGAAGGTAACAGTCAGCCAAGGAGTTAAATCTTCTGACGCCGAGTATAAAGGTCCTTCCACTGTCCCACATTACCTGTGTGTGTGTGTGTGTGTGTGTGTGTGTTTGCATTTTCGATGTCCTCTAATTAAGAGCAATGAAATTACAATGCCGCAGTTTAAAGCTCTCCAAAGAATTTTATTCTAAAGATATTTAGAACCTCATGACGCAGAATATTAAGGAAATAAAAACAAATTAGGGGGAGGACGAGGGAACAGCCTGATTTCAGTTCAGAGAAATGAAAGCAACACTCTCTGCTTTTACCACGCTGCCGCTTAGAATTTCTGAGATTACCTCCATTACTCTGCTTTGAAATTGCTCAGGAAACCACATCAGACATTACTAGACTAACACTCTCGCAATCTGGCCTTCCCCGCTGGCTCCCTGGAGACTAACACATACCCAAGCTTCAGAAAATTTCCCTTGGCACTAAAAGTGTATATATTTTGAAAGGCAATAAATAGAGGCTTGTGTCAGCTTTGGAATGGCTTTTTTGGAATCTTTGGCAAAGATTTAAAAATCAAAAAAGCTGCTTGGTAACCATCTGCAGGGTAAGAAACAAATAACAAATAAGCGATAAACAAGATGGTTTTGACTGAAGACCGGAAAAGGGAACCTCCTTACAATGACATACCATTATTCGAGAAGA
The DNA here is from genome assembly GCF_000334495.1 of Tupaia belangeri chinensis. Taxonomy (NCBI): domain Eukaryota; kingdom Metazoa; phylum Chordata; class Mammalia; order Scandentia; family Tupaiidae; genus Tupaia; species Tupaia belangeri. The sequence continues at coordinate 8,189,982 of NW_006159506.1, forward strand.
AATATCTATGATCACCAGCTCTGTGTCAAGCATTTGTGCTAGATGTTGGCGACAGTGTGAATGACCAACACAGTCCTTGTCCTCACGCCACTTACAGGCCTGGGAGGAGGAGATTAAAATCCACAACATTGGGGCCAACAGGTGGCATGGTGGTTAAGGCACTTATATGGCTGGCCATGGCTCAGGTCCTGGACCTGGCAGCTTGAAATTCACACTAGATATGTGTGGGTGGGTATATGCCCAAACTCCCAGGAGGAGAATGGAGGAGAATGGAGGAGAATGGAGAAGAAGGGATCATGGTGTGGACACCCCTACTGGGAGGGGTGATTTCTTACTTTCCCTCTCACTGTCTCTTTCTCTTTCTTTCTCTCTCACTGGTGAGAATACACACATCCTATGGCAAAAACCTAAAAGAAAAAATCTGAGACATTAAATGAACACGTAATCACAATCAGATCATTACAGTGGTGATCGGTGAGCTATGCAGGTGCTACAAGAGGGCCCCGAAGGATCACCTGACGCACTTGGAGTCCCAGGAGGAAAAAGGGAAAACTGAAAGTCCTTGCCAGCAGGAGGGCCAAGAGCCAGGGAGACAGATAGATAGATGGGGGACTTGTCCAGCTGGAGGAGTGTTGAGACCAGGCAAAGCATGCGCTATCTCCACGGTCACATTAATAAGGAGTTGGGACTTTACCCTCAGAGCAATGAGAATCCAAAGATGATACAGAGGCGCTTATGACAAAGAGTTGACTATTAAAAGATCATTCTTTAGAAGACAAGTGTTTATATTTTTGGGACCAGCAGTTGGCGTAATGGCTATGTCACTGAACTCCCATGTAGTCGATCACAGTTTGAGCCCAGACTCGGTGGCTTAAAGTCTTGCCAGGCGCGTGTGCATGTGTGCCCAAGATCCCAAGAGGAAAATGGAGGAGAAGGGATTGTGATGTGGCCATCCCTCTTGGATGGTGATTTCTCGTTTTCTGTCTCTCTGGTGAGTGCACGTGCCCTATAGCAAAAACCTCTCCAAAAAAAAAAAGAAGAAGAAAAAGAAAACAAGTGTTTATATTTTCAGTACAATATAGACAGCTTAAAATAACAGAATGCACATTAAGATGCAAGAGTTATTTGATATCTCAGTGGTTAGGAGGAATAGCAGAAATGTACATCCATAGGTCTTGGGAATGAAGGACATATTTAGTAACCCTAAATGGGATGAATAACATTCCTTCCTCCTCAAACCTCCCTCAGTCCCTTCAGCCCACACTGGTTCTGGCCATGTTCTAAATTCGACAGACACCAACTATTGGCTAAGCGTGTCCACAGCAGCGAACCAGGCCCTGCTTCTCTGGCTCTCCTGAAAGTTACCTTATTATTTGTCTCTTGCATTTAGCATGCTTCCCGGTGAGTTCCCACTGGGACTGCGAGTGCCTTCGGAAATTCCTACATTCCTTGGACTCATCAGTAGACCTCGGCAACCTGCCAGGCACACAGAGGTTGCAAGTATGAACTCACCCGTGGAACAAGTGATAAAAGACAAAAAATGGAGGAGAAATCATCTGTAGATTTGGGTTAGAGAGAACGTTCACAATTAACTTCCTCTTGTGTTAAACTGCGCAGGTCCAATTCCATCACATGAGTAAGAAGAGACCAAGGAATATAAGAAAGATCGTTGTGAAATTCAGCTATTTGTAAAGACACTCTGCCTCAGAGATAATTGGAAATAGTCTCTGTTTTCTGTGTCGAGAATATTATATCTTCTCTGAAGAAAAAAAAATATTGCACGCTCTTACCTTGCAGACACCGTAGATAGTATTAATTATGTTTCCCCCCTTTCTTTTACCATTCGGCAGCTGAAAGCCAAATCTATGTGTCTTTGTAACAAATGAGAGAAATGTGTATTTTTTTACTGCCACCTTACTCCAGTTTTATTTTCCTATTCTCATTTTCCTTTTACCCCTTGGGATTTGTTTTATTCAGGTGTATCTATATCAACCGATGTCACTACCTCATAGCCTTTGTAGAACTGCATCATAAATACATCTGTAAATAAAGAGTTAAGCAAAGAAGGCTTCGGTGCCCCATGATTTACTGTTATCTAACCTTCGGGAGCAGACTCTTCAATCCAAGGCAGATACTCCCTAGTGACGCTGATTTTCAATCAGACCACAGGTCATGGCCTCCTCTGCCTTCCACAAAACATCGAGAGGATGACAGGATCAGGTGGGGCTTCAGATACCATCTTTATTTATTTTTTAAGATGCATGCACCATTTTTTTGCTGTAGGGTGCATGCAGTTGCCTTAGAGACAGAAACAGAGAGAGAGAGAGAAAGAGAGATCATTCCCTGGGGGGTGGCCATGTTGCAATCCCTTCTCCTCTATTCTCCTCTAAGGATTTTGGGCACATGTGCACAGGTGCCCAACATGAGTTTCAAGTCACTGAGTCTGGGACTCGAACCATGGTCAACCAGGTCAGAGTCCAGCACCTTAACCACTATGCCACCTGCTGGCCCCCAGATGCCCATCTTTAGCATCTCAGCTTCCTACAGCCCTCACAAGAAGCATTTTATGCACAGATTCCTGAATCCTGTCAGTTCTACTTCCCAGGTCTCCAGAATCTATTTCCTCCTTTGAATTTCTACTGCCACAGCTATAATTCAGACTCTTTATGCTCCTCTCCTACGCTGCTGAACGATACCCCTGGCCAATCTTACCGCCTCCCGTCTCTGCTCCATCCAATCTATCTTTCAGTCCAGAAGAGGAGGTTTTATGCCACAATGCATTCACACATCCACGCATTCGATAAATATCAACTGAGTACTTACTAAAGGTGAGGCATGTAAGAGGCCCTGATGACAAAGAAATAAAGGAACCCGATCTCATCCTTTAAACCGCTCATGGATAGTGTGAAGGCGAGCAATGAACGAAGTACCGCACAGCATGACAAACAGGCACGAGGAATGCCTACATCCCATTGGGAACACGGAACAGGGCGTATGTGGCAAGTTAAAGAGCTCCTTGGAGCATGGAGTACCTGCCCACAAAAGTGGGATAGAGAGAGAGATGGGCTGACAAAGGCCAGAACAGGAAGGGTCTGATAAGGCCATGCTCATCTCACCTTGTGATTTCTAGAAACTTGCCCCATTCCAAGCCCTTATATAAGAGCTCTTTGCCTCCTGATCTAGACCTGTCTACCTTCTGTGCCACTGTCACCTCCTAGTGCCACACCCAGCTGTAGCTCATCCTCACTCCTCAAAGACTCCAAGCCACTCAGGGCCCCAGCTGGACTCAAAATCATTCCCTAGACTACCATATTGTACCTTTCCTCCTCCACATCTTTGCTCACTGTCAACCCTACTTACCACCTCTTCAGTATTTTTTTTTTTAAAGAGAGGTTTTAGCTATAGGGCATGTGCACTCGCCAGAAAGACAGAGAGAGACAGAGAGACAGAAAGTGAGAAATCACCCCCCAGGGCAGATGGCCACGCCACAATCCCTTCTCCTCCATTCTCCTCTCGGGATCTTGGGCATGCACGCACACGCGCCCGGCGTGAGTTTAAGCCACCAGATCCAAGACTCGAACTGCGCTCGACTACATGGGAGTAGAGTGATATAGCCATTACACTAACTGCTGGTCCCCCTCTTCAGTATGTTTTAATATCACAAACACTAACAAGGGCAAATTCGGTCCCTACCTTCAAGGAGGTTACGGTCTTGTGAAAGAAAAGGGGAAGTTGAGTAACGTGCATGTAAGTATAAAAGACATGGCAATGATGTGTGATAGATGCTTCTATAAAATATTTAATTTTAATAACAATCTAAAATGGACGTTCAGATGTTGGGGTTCTATACAGAATTAGGAAATATTCTGACAAGAAGCAGCACTTCAACTACCACTTGACACTTCAGGAGAGTCCAACCAAGCGGAGCAGACAATGAATGTCTGTCCCGAAGACAATTAATGTCTTGCCCGATTATCCCTCTTTCCACCTCTTACTGTACCTGGCTCACAGCAGGACCGCAAAGAATGCCTACTGAATAAATAAACCCCCTGTAAGCATAATGAATTCCAAAATAAAAGATTAACCACGAAGAGCAGTATTCTTAATGTTACTTCTCCTAATTCTAAGAAGAATGTAGAGAGGATTTTATATAAGCCTTATACCACTGAGACAGCTATCCCTCATAACCTCAAACACCGGGTCAGGGCCATGTTGATGAGAACTCTCCACCGGCCAATTCTCCAGTGATTACAAAAACGAACGGTGAGCTCCAAATCCCCTATTCTTATGACAGTTCAAGAACCATCACACTGACTTACTTGAGAATTAAATACTAAGCACAACATGTTTCCGGGAGACAAGGAATAATTGAATTTTCATGAAACGTACTGCAATGTTTGTTCATTCTATGTAAACATATACAGATTGCAAGTAAGGCTAGATTAATTCCTTCAAAGCACACTAGATTTCCACAAACATAATGAAGCTGTCTGAGGTAATAAAGCCTTAGAAGTCAACATTTGAAGACTTTTTCATTTATTTCCCCATACCTGAAGTGGCAGGATAAAAATGAGATGAAAAATATAGGACTTTTATATGTAAATTAACCCAAAAGTAACTTTTCTGGGAAATACACAAAGCTCAGAATGAAAACAAACTATGTGTGCATAATACTGGAATGAGCTGTGGCCTAGAAAGGTCTGAAGTGTTTACAGCACCTCTGATCACACCCAAAATACTGTGTCATCATCACTGGAACGAAGGTCTTCCCAAGTCCTCCTCAAGGAAAGGCGAGCCAGAGACAATGACAAGAGAACCTTGAACACCTGAAGGGTTTTCAGAAAAGCACAGAAATAATGAAAGAGGCAGGCTAGGAAAATGTATCGAGTAATTGCATGTACGGTAGGAGTGGAGTAGGGAGACCATGGAGGCAGAGGGACCAGTTAAGAAAAGGGCATTACAGGGCCAGTTCATAGTACAACAGAATTCAATGCTCTGCAAAGCAGACAGACATAAAGAGGTCCCAAGTTTGCATCCCAAATTATCCTCGTCCACTCCAGGTGCCTGTGTTCTGTGCTGGCTGAGGCTAGGGTGTGGATCATGGTATGAAGACACTTTGGGTGTGGCTGACTCTCTTTAGTGTTTTTTTTTTTTTTTTTTTTTTTTGAGAGATTTTGCTATAGGGCGCGTGCACTCACCAGCCAGACAGAGAGAGACAGAGAGAAAGAAAGCGAGAAATCACCCCCCAGGGGGGATGGCCACACCACAATCCCTTCTCCTCCATTCTCCTCTCCGGATCTTGGGCATGCATGCACATGCGCCCGGCGTGAGTTTTAAGCCGCTGGGTCCAGGACTTGAACCGTGGTCGGCTACATGGGAGTCCAGTGACACAGCCATTACGCTAACTGCTGGTCCCGGTGTGGCTGACTCTCTACCTCTCTCTTTCATCTTTCTCTCTCATGGAGGAAATAAACACACTTGAGGGACATTACAGAAGCGCTGTGTGCTTCCTCTGTCACGACCTTTGAACATACTGCTTCTTTTGCCTGGGATAAGAGTCCACAAAAGATGGGCTATGAACCAGATCTAGTCCCTTTCCATCTGTTTTTGCATGGCCTGCCAAGTAAAGAATAAATTTTATATGTTTAAGTGCTTGAAAATATCAAAAGAAGAATACTATTGCATGACACATGAAAAAAAATCACATGAAACTCTCCACATGCATAAATAGTTACTGCAACTAGCCACGCTCCTCTTTTTTAACCCATCTGTGGCTGCTCTCATCCTACAATGGTAGAGTGGAGTTACTGCAGCAGAGATCAGAAGGCAGGCCCAACCTCAAAATGCTTACCCAGTAGCCCTTTACCAAACAAGAGTTTCAACTGCTGGCCCAGAACACCTCTCCTTTTCTACTCCTTATCACTGCTACCCTCACTCATTCTTTACCCTGCCTATTAGGAGAATTTTCCTTTTGACACAGTTTTTGGAGAGGTTTTTGCTAAAGGGCACATGCACTCGCCAGAAAGACAGAAAGAGACAGAGAGAGAGAAAGCAAGAAATCATCCCCCCAGGGGAAATGGCCATGCCACAATCCCTTCTCCTCCATTCTCCTCTCAGGATCTTGGGCACACACACACACGTACCCAGCGTGAGTTTTAAGCCACCGGGTGTGGGACCCGAACCACTGTCAACTACATGGGAGCCCAGCAACATAGCCATTACGCCAACTGCTGGTCCCAAAAGAGATCTTCTTACAAAGGGTCAACTAAGTTTGGGGACTGCTGTGCGCTCCATGTCTCACACTGAGCTAGCTGTTCCTAGCTAGAAATGCTCTCCATGAAAGAAAACTGTCAGATATTTTTCAATCCATCATTTTCTATAAGCAGATGACTAACAAATCATTTTCTATAGTTCTGTGAATCAACTAATAATGTCCCGCAACTGAATTATGCCAATTAAAAATCTTAACCTTGCGATATGCCTCCAGCAGGTGGTGTGGTAGTTAAGACACTGGACTCCCACATGGCTAACTGTGGTTCAAGTCCTGAATCTGGTGGCTTGAAAATCATGCCAGGCATATGTGCCCAAAATCCCAGGAGGAGTATGGAGGAGAAGGGATCACAGCATGGCCATTCCCCCACCCACCCCAGAGGAGCAGGGGTGCTGATTTCTCACTTCCCCTCTCTCTGGGGAAAAAAAAAAAATCACAATTTAAAAACTGGCATAAGTTTTGCCTAATATTACCTGATTTTATAGATGGCTATAACAACATAACCGTTTCATGAAGACGTTGCTTCCAGCCTAAACTATACGAGTGAACCTTCAAAAAACATGACACAAGAAAAATAACTTAGCAGATTGTGTTTATCCCCACAGTACCATAAATAATTCCTAAACTTCTAAATTGCCTTTTTGCAATGGAAAAAATAAAATTGAGTCATTGAGAGTGCATTAGTACCTGCCTGCAAAGCTGCAGTGATCCCATGAAGCAAGATTTTCATAAATAGTTTAAATAAAATTCAATTATGTGAGCATCCTTTCCTTTTCTTTTTTCCCCCCTAAAGTTTCCAAGAGTTTCTTTAAGGGGTGAAAAAAAAAAAAAACACCCGATTAACTAACCGTATCTACCAAAATCCTGCTGCTATGCAATTTTCCATGTGGTGCTATAGAATAAGATATAATCCCCTGTGGGTTTTATTAATATTAAAAGTTTCTGGGTTGGCTAGGAGGTCAAATCATAGTATTTGAGAGCTAAAAGAAAATTGGGAAATTTATATTTAGTCCTATCTCTTCATAGATGAAGAAACTGAGACCCACGGGACTTGTCCGATATCTGTATGCCTGCTAGTGGCTGAGGCTGACTGGGGCTAGATCTGAACTCCAAGGCTGCTGTGCCTTCCCCCGTAGCATTTCATTACCCAGAAACACCCTGAGCACCTGAGGGCAGGAGCCAACGGCAAGCCTGGAAAACCAGGCTGGTTTTCTTCCACATTGTGCTGTATCTATGAGTCTGGAGAGAGAATAATCAGCACTGGAATAACAAGTGGGGGGGGGGTCTGGAACCAGCAGATGGTGTAGTGGTTACATCGTTGGACTCCCTTGTAGTCGACCACGGTTCGAGTCCCAGACCCTGCAGCTTAAAATTCAGGCCAGGTGCATGTGTGTGTGTGCCCAAAATTCTGAGAGAAGAATGGAGGAGAAGGAATTATGGCATGATCAACCCCCCCCCCCCTGGG
>NW_006159506.1:8197757-8200995 GCF_000334495.1 Tupaia belangeri chinensis
AAAAAAAATTAAAAAAAAAAAAAAAAAAAAAAAGAGGGGGGGCTTCTCCCCATACACACTCAGCCATTTATTTTATATACGTTCACTGAGCGCCTTCTGTGTGCTTACACTGTTTTAGGAACTGGGATGACAGGAGTGAGCAAAGCTGCCCTTATGAAGTTTACACCACAGTGATTCCAGTCTTCGCCCTGAGACTGATTCAATTCAGACATCTGACATTTAAACGCTGAAAAGGTTCTCCTGGGGGTCTTCATACATACACACACGTTCATACCGGACCTTCTGCAGTCAGTAGCATTTCAAAAAACTCTCGCGGTAGTGTGGGGAGGGGTTTTAGATAAGTCTCCCCCGATCCATGTCTCGTTGACAAAATCACCACCACAACACACGAACACACTGAGATACTATTTCAGGGGCTTCTCCATGGAGGGAAGGAAGTAGAAAAAAGTCAGGCTCTTTCCAAACATCTTTCCTACTAAGCTAGAAAGGGAGCTAGAGAGGAAACGCTGGGAAGAAAGGGATGAATTCGGCTGAGTTGTTTTGTAAAGTACAGAAGAGAGGGAATCTTTTTTAAGTTTATTTATTTCTTCTATGAACAAGAGTGAGACAGAAAGAGAGAGAAATGGAGAGACGGAGTCAGAGAGACAACGCTTCCAACAGGGTCTTGGTGCCGTGATCCACTCTCAGCTTCAGTCAGCCTGGATCGGGGCACAGATTTGCTCAGCGTACTCAGGACAGTCTCCAGACGGTAAGAGATTCTCCCCACTGTGGAAAGTGTTGATATTTCAAGGTCACAAGCCAGGACATGGATAGAGGGAAGGGTGAAGAACTGGGAAAAACGATGGAGTCTGATGGAAGAAATAACCACTGGCAGCAATCCACACGTGCCAACTCTATTTCTTTCTCTATTTGGGCACTCATAAACTACTCTCCCAGCTTCAAAGTGTCAAAGGTTAATGGTTAGATTGTGTTATTGGGAGGCCAACCTCTTAGAGCAGTGTTTAAACTCTGCAGTGGGAGACAGATCCTGACCATGATTTGAATCCCACCCCAGCAGCTTGAAAACCATGCTAGGATTCTGCCTAGGTGCCCAGGGTCCTGATGGAATAAAAAAATGGAGGAAAAAAGGATTGCACTATTGATTGAGACCCACAGGACTGAGACATCATGGGAACACCGTCCAAGTCCACCTCCCTCTCTCTCTCTCCCTCTCCCTCTCCCTCTCCCTCTCTCTCCCTCTCCCTCCCTCCCTCAAGCACATGCATGAGTGCCCTCTGGCATTAAGAGAAAAGACTGAGTTACTGAAGTTACTGCCTTAGAAATAGGAAAGACAATAGGAAAAAGCAGGACAGTGGAAAATGAGTAATTAGGTCCAAACTGACAGGGAAGAAGTTTGGGGATTTAAACAGCAACCACTTAAAACAGTTACCAAATACACAAGATTTAAGACACCGAAAAGAACAAACAAGCCAGAATCTCTGCTTTCCCGAAGTTTTCTGTGTGTAGGAATTAAGCCACAGACAGTATGCAACACATACTACAACAGCAGCAAACACATCAGAAATGAAGACTCATAGCACTTGAATCAAGCAGCCAAAACCTTTCATTTTATTACAGTAACAGGAATATTGAAGCATGGATCAGAAAGAGAATCAGGGATGACGAAAGAATGTACCAGGAAATAAATCTAATTCTGTTCCAGTGTATCACGGGGGTCCCCAGGCAAGCCCTGAGCTACATTTCCTAGTCAAACAAGCCCATCTTACAGAGCAATTTCCCAGCCAAGAGAAACTGTCACAGAAGGTGGGATGAAATCTGACAGAACGCTAGGAGAGAGAAAGGAGATGCTTGAAAGTCATTAAATATTTAGAATGTCAATGCTGAAAATATGAATGATAGAGCAATAAGATCAGGAATTTATACTATCAGAACCAAGTGTGACAAGCAAGAGGGTTAGCTTCATGAAACTTGTCAACTTACGCCCACTCATTCCCCGATGAAGTGACTTTTTTGGAGAATGATGTTATATAAAGAAATCTAAAGCTACTCAAGGAAGAAATTATATACACACACATTCACGAATGTGTGTGTGTGTGTGTGTGTGTGTGCGTATAAAACCATTATGAAACCATTTATAACAGAGCGACTTAAAAGAAATGGCACAGGAACAGTTAAACACAACTCTGCAAGGCTAACCCACATAGAAAGGTTGTTGGTTCGCATCGAACACCTCCCTGAGTAGACCAGATATACGTGTGCCATGACCCAGGCCAGTTGAGGATAAGGGTAGATTATGGCATCAAGACAAAATCAGGAATGCTGTTTCTCTGTTTCAATTTCTCTCTCTCTTTCTCTCTCTCGCTCACAGAATAAGTGAATTAACTTTAAAAAAAAAAAAGCAAAGGAAAAAAATGCCACAATCTGGAAAATATAATACATATAAATGACAAATGATGAGTATGCATTGCAAAGGTAGAAGCTCTGTAAATCAGTTTAAAACCATGAACAGAAAAACGAGCCCCATCTGAAAAAGAATAACAACAAAAAAAAAACTATATCAAATAAATAGACAAAAATGTGTTCAACCTTAATAATAATCAGGTAAATGCAAATGGAAACCACCATGAGATACTATTTTAAACTCACCAGACTGGCAAAATAAGTTTAACAAGTTCAAGTGTTAAAGGGGATGCAGAGCAACAAGAAATTTCACCCAAAAGCTCAAGGCAGTATAAACTGGGTCAGCTGCTTTGGAAAACAATATGGCGATCTCCAGTAAAGCTGAAGATGTTCACAAGTACTGATTTAGCAAGTCCACTGCTCAATGACATGTATCTCAAAAAAATGATTTCCTGGAGAGATCTTTTGCTTTAGGGCACATATACTCGCCAGAGAGACAGAAAGCAAGAAATCACCCTTTGTGGGGGGATGGCCATGTTGCAATCCCTTCTGCAGCTACCTCTTGGGATTTGGGACATGCATGTACACGCACCTGAAATGAGTTTTAAGCCACTGGTTCCAAGACTCAAAGCATAGTCGATTCCATGGGAATCCAGTGACATAATCATTATGCCATCTCCTGGTCCCTATCTTAGAAAAATCCTTACACCTGTAAGTGCAGATGTACAAGAATGCTCGGTAGTAACATTAGTAATAGCAAAACACTAGAAACCATCCAATACTCATTAAATAATGAAAGAATAAACTATGGTCTAGTCATCCAAAAAAAAAAAAAATG
>NW_006159506.1:8201409-8206222 GCF_000334495.1 Tupaia belangeri chinensis
TAGGGCACATATACTCGCCAGAGAGACAGAAAGCAAGAAATCACCCTTTGTGGGGGGATGGCCATGTTGCAATCCCTTCTGCAGCTACCTCTTGGGATTTGGGACATGCATGTACACGCACCTGAAATGAGTTTTAAGCCACTGGTTCCAAGACTCAAAGCATAGTCGATTCCATGGGAATCCAGTGACATAATCATTATGCCATCTCCTGGTCCCTATCTTAGAAAAATCCTTACACCTGTAAGTGCAGATGTACAAGAATGCTCGGTAGTAACATTAGTAATAGCAAAACACTAGAAACCATCCAATACTCATTAAATAATGAAAGAATAAACTATGGTCTAGTCATCCAAAAAAAAAAAAAATGTAAGCAGTTAAAAAGAAATGAGAGCTGGCTCCATCATAATAGAGGTTAAGGAAACTGCATCCCACATGGCCAATTGCTTCCTGGTCTCGGCAGTGTAAAAAAAACACACCAGGCACATGAACACGCATGCTCTGAATTCTGATAGATTGGAGAAAAGAAGAAAGGGGGTCGTCATGTAACCATACCCTACCGGGAGGGTGATTTTCTCTGTCTCCCTGCAAGTTAAAAGATGTCTGAGAGACATAGAAAAGCAAGAAATAAAACTCATCTACTTCCCAGAGTAGATGAACTTCACAATGTTGCAAGAAAAACTAAAACTCACAAGCACTATAGAGTGATTCCATTAGTTAAAATGGAACAATAAATGCTAGTTAGCTTGCTTTTCAACATATACAGTAAAACTATCATGAAAATCAAGGTATTAACACAAAATTCTGAACAATGACACCTTATAGAAGTAACGTAGGAGGGAAAGACAACAGAGACTGACAGGGAGGGATATATAGGAGACTTCAAATAAGAGAATTACATTACAATTTAAACTGGGAGAATAAAAAGAAAACATGTAAAATACAGTAGTTAACCTTATCCACAAGGAATGAGTTCCAAGACCCCCAGTATGCCTAACCACAATAGCACCAAATCCTATACAAGTTGAGTACACGATCTCCAAAGTGTCTGGGACAATAAGTGTGGCAGATTTGTTTTTCTTCTGAGTGTGTGTGTGTGTGTGTGTGTGTGTGTGTGTATTTTAGATATTGATATGTATGCATGTATGTACTAAGATATCCTGGAGATGAGACATAGTCTAAACATAAAATTCATTTATGGTTCATATACGCATAACCTCAAGGAAATTTTATGCAATTTGTGTGTGTGTGTGTGTGTGTGTGTGTGTGTGATTTCTGCTTCATATAAAATCATTGCATGTCTTTGTGCGATACAGTATTTTTTTTCCCAAGTATGCATATAGTGTGCTTACTCAAATATTCAAATACTCAAATCAAAGACATGCACATATCCTGTTATTCAACACTGAAAACTATGGTATGTTGTGTACATTCCATGATAGCGCTAATAGTTTATTGTTTTTGAAAGTAAATATTGGATTGTCAATTACTTTTTTTTTTTTACTATGCAGTGTTATGCTATTTCATAGCCTATTCCATTTTTGTTGTTGTTTAAAGATTTTTTTTTTTTTGCCATAGGGTGTGTACACTTACCAGAGAGAGAGAGAGAGAGAGAGAGTGAAAGGGAAAGTGAGGAATCTCTCCCCCAGAGAGGGGATGGCCATGCCACAGACCTCTCCAACATCCTCCTGGGATCTTAGACACACATGCACATGTGCTCAGCATGGTTTTCAAGGTCCAGGACTCAAATGCCATTGGTCATGTGGGAGTCCAGTGACATAGCCACTAGACCATCTGCTGGCCCCTCCACTTGTTAACAAGCATTTTTGGGTCTGTTCCTCATTTTCCCCCCAAATCCACCACCTTCTCCACTCCATATGCAGCTTCTGGTACCTTCTATTACTATTCCTATGTTATGGAACCCTTCAGTTTCTGCAATAGAGTGTAGACACTCAGTATATGTTAAACAGAGACATACAGTATTTGCCCCTCATAGCCTGACTTACTTCACTTTAGCATTTTATCTTTCAGGTTCATCCACTTTGTGTCAAATGACACAATATCATTGTTTTTTAGGACTAAATAGTATTCCATCAGGTATATTTGTCACATTTTCTTAATCCATTCAACAGTTGTTGCTAGGTGTGATTTCTATTCCTTTACATTTGTAAAGGCTTGTTTGGAGCCTTCTTATGTAGTCTAAGAGAATGTTCCATGTGCAGTTGAAAAAAAAAAAAATCTACCCCAAATTTGTTGGGCAAAATGTCCTATGAGTGCTTTTCAGGTCCATTTGGCATTGTTTAATTCCAATAAGTCTTTGTTTATTTTTCATCTAGATAAACAATCCAGTGGTGAAAGTGGGATCTTTAAATTCCCCCAAAAATTGATGTGTTAGAGTCTGTCTCTCTCATTAGGTATGGAAATCTTTATTTTATGTATTTGAGTGTACCAATGTTTGGTACATAAATATCCATAACTGTTACAACTCCTTGGTGAATCAACCCCAACAATACCACATAATGATGTTCTTTGTTTCTTTTTACAGATTTTAGCTTAAAGTCTGTTTCAATATTAAGATAACTAATATTTCTTTTCTTTGTTTCCTATTTGCATGGAACAAATTTTTCTGTCTTTAACTCTTGATCTATGTATGTCTTCACCAGTGAGGTAAGTTGTTCATAAGCAGCATATAGAGGTCTCTTGTTTTTAAATTCACTCACGATCCATCAGATGACAAGGTGGTTGCAGCACTGAACTCTCACAAGGCCAATTACAGTTCAAGTCCCAGACCTGGAGGCTTGCTTTCTCACTCTCTCTCTCTCTCTTGTGAGCATATGTGCCCTGTAGCAAAGTAGAAAATGATAATGATAATAAATAAAATTAAACAAATAATTATCTTTTAAAAATAAATGTAAAAAATAATGGATGAGCAGATGGTATAATGGTTTCATCACTGAACTCCCACAAAGCTGATCATGGTTCAAGTCCTAGACCTGGCAGCCTGAAACTCACACTGGCCACATGTGCTTGAATGCCTAAGATCTCAAAAAGAGGATGGGAGAAGGGATTGTGGCATGGTCATTCCCTTGCAGGGTGATTTCTTGCATCTCCAGCAAGCACAAGCACCCTATAGCAAAAATATCTCTAAAAATAAGCAAATAAAATAAAACAAATTCATTCAGCCAATCTTTATCTTCTTTTGTTTTTCTAATTTTGCCTTAGAGCCTGTGTGCTCACTTGCTGGAGAGAGAGATAGAGACAGAGACAATGAAAGGAAAAGTAAGAAATCACCCTCCAGGGAGGATGGCCATGCCATAATCCCTTCTCCTCTACTCTCCTCCCAGGATCTTGGGCACGCACACATAAATGCCCAGCATGATTTTCAAGCCACCAGGTCTGGAACTTAAACCACAGCCAGCCATGTGGGAGTCCAGCAACATAACTGCTACACCATGTGCAGACCCTGGCAGTCTTTATCTTATGATTAGAGAGTTTAATCCATTTACAGTCAATGTTACTAATATGCATGGATTTATATCTGTCATTGCTTGGCTGGTTCCTAGTTGTTTTGTGTTTTGTTTCATGTTTTTCATCAGCAATTGTTTATCTTTGCTGAAGTTTACCTACTGATAGGAATTAAATTATTTCTCTTTCTTTTTTGTGTAGTTATTTTACTAGTGAACTTCATACCTTTCACATGTTTTCATGGCGATATTTATCTTCCTTTCATTTCCAGAACGAGTGTTCCCCTATGTATTTCTTGAACTGGTCCTGTATTGGTGAGCCTCTTCACCAATTCCTGTTCATTTTTCTGGGAGTCATTTCATTTCTCTTTCCAATTTGAAGGATAGTTTACTGGGTGTAGCATTCTTGGCTGATAATATTTTGCTTTTAGAATTCTGGGATGTCATCCCATTCCCTCCTGTAAGGTTTCTGCTGAGAGGCCTAACGCTACTCTGATGGGTTATCCCCTTATAAGTGATTTAGTGCTTATCTTTAGCCATTCTGGAACTTTCACTTACCCTTTGACTTTTGACATTTTGACTATACTGTGCCTTGGACAAGTCCTTATGTTTAATCTGTTTGGCCTCCTTTAAATGTCCTGGATCTGCATGTTTGTATCTCTCTTTAAAATCTGGGAAGTTTTTAGCTAATTATTTTTTAAATAGATTTTCTTTCTGTCTCTTCCTCTTCTAGGACATCCATTCTACAGCTATTTGGTCACTTAATGTTGTCCCAAATTTCTCATAGGTTAGCTGTATTTTCACCAATCTTTTTTTTTTTTTTTTTTCTTTTTCATGGTTAGAGATATTTCAAAGTTGGTGTCAGTCAGGAGGAATGTCTGTTCTCTTCATTTTCTCTGTGGGGTTGGGGAGGTGCACTGGGCACACACGACATTCTGCTCATCAGAGCAGTACTCCCACTTCACTAGTCTATGTCTGGAGTGTATAATGCTACATGGGCTTGGGTGCCAGGGACACTGCCCTATTATTCAGCCGTAGTCAGCTACCCACACAAGCATGGTGATATTTAGAGGGGTTCTCAGCGATGTGAACACTTGCAGGCCACAAGTTCTTGTGCAGATTGCATTCCAGCCATTGGTCTGTTCTCAAAATGGTACTCCTCTGCATTTGTTTAGGTCCTGGGACTTGAGATTAAACAAGGTGAGACCCTTCCCTAGGTACACAGTCCTGTGGATCTCAGGAACGTCCCTTTACTGAGTCTGGAGTTGTGTGAAGTGCTGAACTCTTGGGAAGCTATGAATGCCATCCACAGTGGTACCCGAGGCTTCTAAGGATCTCTCACTCACTCTTTC
>NW_006159506.1:8206577-8208666 GCF_000334495.1 Tupaia belangeri chinensis
CTCTTTCCCAGGAAACAGGAGCTTCTGTTGATTTTAGCCTACTAATCTCAGCCAGCTAGGCACTTTGGTTCCTTTCCTATGTTGTTTCACTCAAGTTTCCACATTTCAGAAAGTGGCAGGTATCTTCTTGGTGATTTCTAGTGATGTGGGGGGGGTCATTTCAGATTTTGGATTTTTGGATGAGGGATGCTCAAGCTGGATATACTATGTTATTTTTCCAGAAATACATACCTGGGATAGAGTTTAATGTACCCTAGTAGTTAATAATACAATAGAATAATTGTAACAATAGGGCAATATCACTACTCTTACACGTTAGGACTATTATTAAGTAAAAAAAAAAGGGATTACTGAACATAAGCAACGCAATGCCCCAACAGAGAAAGCTGTGAAGAGGCTAATGGGCAGCTGCATATACAGAATGAATAGATAAGCTAGATAAAGGAGGATTCAACTCACATTCCAGGAAGGACAGACCAGGATGGCAAGGTTTCATTGTGCTACACAGGTGGCACACAATTTAACACTGATGAATTCTTTATTTCTGGAATTTTCTGTTTAATATATTTTGGACTACAATTGATGACAGGTTACTGAAGCCACAGAAAGCAAAACTGCACATAAGGGAGGACTGCTCTAAAACTCTGAACCTTTCAAGCGCCATCAGGAAACTAACTGAGCCAACAGTTTCTGGAAGCATGCTGAACTACACTAGTGGCCAGATAAAGTAAACAAAAACACCACTAGTACAAAAGTGTTTCCCTTTTAAATGTAAGAGGAAACAGATCAATAGTGTTTAGTGCTGGTAAGGGTGTAAGAAAAGCAGCACTTTCAAATACTGCAGATATTTTTTTCCCCATGCGCATATGGCCATATCCAACATAAACCTTGGGAGGAAAAAAGCCAGTGATTCTACTTTTTTTTTTTTTTTTGAGAGGTTTTTTTTGTTTTGTTTTGTTTTTGTTTTTGTTTTCTTGCTTTAGGGTGTGTGTGGTCACCAGAAAGACAGAGAGAAACAGAGAGGGAAAGCGATTCTGTCTCTCTCTCTCTGGAGAGTGCATGCACCTTATGGTAAAACTGTCTAAAAAAATATGTCTTTACTCTTTGACAACATGTGATATTTTGCTATTGAGTGGATTATTTAGAACCCACTGGAGAGAGACAGAGAAAGACTGTGAGAAGGAAAATGAAAACTCATGGCAATTGCTTCTCCTCCATTCTCCTTGGAATTTTGGAAACACACACACGTTCCCAATGAGATTTTCAAGCTGCCAAGTCTGGAATTCAAACCTTGGTCAGCCATGTAGGAGTCCAGCACCCTAACCACCATGCCAGCTGCTGGCCCCTTCGTAATACAGTTTTACACTTGGGCTTACAGATGCATTTGGTAGTGGGATCTGGAAGACAGAACTTGAGTGAGATCTCAAACTGGCAGCCTACAGACCCAGAGCTGCTGCTTTGCAGATGAGTTTTGCTTGGCCTAAATTATATTAATTTTTGGTTAGCTGTTAATTTTTAAAATTGGAGTCATTTCTCATAAATAACAGGGTTTCCTTATTCTATCATAAGATCAAAACTGATGGGAACACAGAGAACTGCATTTCCATAAAACACACCAGCAGGCCTGCATCTTTAGATAGGTGGACTTTCTCCAGTTCGCCTTCATCTTCAACACTCCTAATTGTCTCCCAACAGCAAGACTGAGTGTTAATTGCCATCTATCATCACACATGAGCCATTCACTTTTTTTTTTTCCAGAAAGTAAAGTATTTATTGGATCTGAGTTTCTAGCAACAGTGGCATAATAGACAATAGGTCAAGAGGGGAGGAGCACTTTCTCATGTTCTTTTTCTCTCTCTGGCAAGCACATGTGCCCTCTAGCAAAGAAAAACAAATATACAAGATTGTTCATGAGAGGGAACCAGCAGTTAGCGTAATGGCTATGTCGCTGGACTCCCTCGTAGTCGACCGCAGTTCGCATCCCGGACCCGGTGGCTTAAAACGCACGCCGGGCGCGTGTGCGTGCGTGCCCAAGATCCCGAGAGGAGAATGGAGGAGAAGGGATTGTGGCGTGACCATCCCCTCTGGG
>NW_006159506.1:8210026-8230578 GCF_000334495.1 Tupaia belangeri chinensis
GGGGGGGTGGGGGGATATAAAACCACTACAGCCTCTCTCCCTCTAATTTAAACTAAAATCTCTGGGCAAAACGATTAACAGTGGTCTCTGAAAAAATAAACAAACAGAAAAATTAGAAAGGTAAATCAAAACCTGGAAAAATAACACACAAGGTGAATTTCTTAGTGTAAATTTTTTTTTTTTCCTTACATGATTTTGCCCAGAAGTTGGGCCATGGTTGTAGAGGGTCATAACATCACGGGCAGTTAAGATTCAAAGATAAATCTGTCTTTGCATAGGAAGGCAAAGCCTTCTGTTAGCTGGAGAGTCTGAGAGAATAACCCAGGGGCAGAGAGAGCCCAGAATACACTGTCCTAATTCTAAGTGTAAACCTGCACAAGTATTAGCCTAACCCCTGAGTAACAGAAGCATACCCTAGACTCAAACCAGCACAGCAAAGCTAAGGGAACTGAACTGATATCTCAACTAGTCACACAAGTTTCAGACTAAACCCTACAGTATACATGTGCAGGATGGACATAAATCATATAGCAAAGACCTACACTGAGATATGACTAACTGTCCACAGGCAGCAACTCAGCGGGCTGATCATCTACCTTAAACATCATCTATCAGCACATGCTTATAACAAGACCCAGAGTATACACTATTCACCATGCACATTGTCCAGCATATAATCCAAAATTAGTTGACAAAGAACCAAAAAAGTGACTAATTTTCAACAAAGTCCATCTCCAATGACCCAAATATGGAACATTCAGATACTTTAACTATTGTAACTTTGTCTTATGAGGTAAAAAAAAAAACATACATGATAAAGATGAAAATGTAGGAATTCAGGGTCCAGCAAGTGGCATGGTGGTTAAAGGCGCTGGACTCCCACATGGCCGGCCACGGTTCAAGTCTCGGATCTGGTGGCTTGCTTTCTTTCTGCCTTTCTAGCTGTCTGTCTCTCTCTGATCAAACTGGAAAATAATAATTATAATAATAATAAATAAAGTTAAATAAAATAATTCTTTAAAAAAAAAAAAAAGAAAATGTAGGAATTCACAGCAGAAAATTAGGAACCATAAAACAGGACCAAACACAAATTTTAGGATACACAAACAAAATGCACTGAAATAAAAAAAATATATATTTAATGGGGCCAGCAGGAGGGATGGAGGTTAAGTTGGCTAGACTCCACATGGTCAACGTGGCCACTTCAAGTTCAGACTCTGTGGCTTGAATATCATGACTAGAGTGTGCAGTACATGCCCAAAATCCTGCGAGGAAAGAGAGGAGAAGGGATTGCATTGTAGCCTTCCCCAGTGGAGGATGTTTTTTCTCTCTCTCTCTCTGTCTCTGTCTCTCTCTCTCTCTCTCCAGCAAGCGCTTGCACCCTACAGCAAAAATTTAAAAAAAAAAAAAAAAGTCATCAGATGACCAAGGTGAAAGAATAAAGTTAACAGAAGAAACAGTCAAGAGAACCAGCAGTTAGTGTAATGTCTATGTTGCTGGACTCCCACGTAGTCGACCGCGGTTCGCGTCCCGGACCCGGTGGCTTAAAACTCACGCCGGGCGCGTGTGCATGTGTGCCCAAGATCCCAAGAGGAGAATGGAGGAGAAGGGATTGCAGCGTGACCATCCCCTCTGGGGGGTGATTTCTCACTTTCTAGCTCTATGTCTCTCTCTGTCTGTCTGGCGAGCGCACGCGCCCTATAGCGTAAACCTCTCCAAAAAAATAAAATAAAATAAAAAATTTTTTAAAAAAAGAAACAGTCAATAAAAGTAAAGATGTATTCATAAAAGTTACATAATCAAAATAAAAACAAACAAACAGAAAAACATAGAAGAAAGCGAGCAGAATTTTGGGGTCTCTTGGAACAAAATCAAAAGATTTCATAGGAATGTTAGATAAACTTGAAGAAAATCATCCCTAGATATGTCAAAATCACACTGCTACGAAACCAATGATAGAGAAAAAAAATCTTGAAAGTAACTCAAGACGATACAGTACCAACATTTCAAATGATAACTAAAATGATTATGGTTTTCTCTTTAAAACCATAGAGGCAGAGGATGATAGAACGACATGTTTAAAATTGCTGAGGGGGCCTGGAGGTGGTGTAGTGGTTAAGGCACTGGATTCTCACATGGCCAAGTGCCTTCTGAGTTCCAGACCTGGTGGCTTGCTTTCTCACTTTCTCTCTCTGCTGAGTGCATGTGTCCTATAACAAATTCAATAATAATAAACAATTTTTTTTCATTGCTGAGAAAAAATATCCACACATCTAGAATTCTATATTCACTGAAATCATCCTTCCGATAAGGGGGAAAAAAGACACTCCTAGACAAAGGAACACTAAGAAATTCATCAGTGACAGACACAGTCCATAAGAAATGCTATGGGCAAGTTTTTCATACTGAAGAGAAAAAATGTCAGAGGAAATATAGAACTTTGGGAATGAAAGAAGAGAAAGAGAAATGGTAAATAGCCAGAGAAATATAAAAGAATATCGTTTTCTCTTATGTTTTTAAAAATCCATATAATTGCCTAAAGAACGAAGTGTAACACCCAATGGTGAGATTGTTAATGTATGTACACATAAAAATGTAACCCTCACAATGTAAAACTGAGGAGGGGGAAGATAAGGCTGGAATAGATCATTTAATATTAAAAAAAAACTTCAAGAAAAAGAAGTATCAGCCATAAAAAAATGGATATTTGATAATGATAAATGGAGAAATTCAGCTATTAAAATGCATGCACCTAATAACATAGCCTCAAAGAATATAAAGAAAAATTGATACAATAAAAGGGCAAAATAGAAAAGCTCGTAATTACATCAGAAATTGTTTTCTAAGAATTATTTATTTAATTTTATTTATTATTATTATTTTTTTAATTTGCTACAGGGCACATGCACACACCAGAGAGAGTCAGAGACAGACAAAGAGAAAGAAAAACAAAGTAAGAAAGCAAGCACCCAGGTCTGGGACTTAAACCACAGTTGGCCATGTGGGAGCACAACACCTTAACCACCATGTCGCCTGCCAGCCCCCATAGTATTTAATTGTCAGAAAAGCCATGATAGATTGTTCTACATTTTTCTATGCAAAAATGCATCATGACTTTTCTGAAAACCCATCAGAAAATTTTAACTCTCTTTTGAGGAACTGATAGAATACTAAGAACAATAACAAAAAATCAGACACAGAAGAGCTGAACTATACTCTTCAATTATTTTGATGTCATTGACAAGTATAGAACATTCCACTCACAGGTTCTTTTCCTCAAGAAAAATAGAAAAATATGTCCACACAAAGACTCTTTTTACATAAACATGTATAGAAGTTCTGTATTTAATAGCCAAAAACTGGAAACAATCTAAACGTCCATCCACAAATTAATGGATAAACAAAGTGGGATATGTCGATTCAATAAAACACGACTTAGAACAAGAAAGATTGAGTTAATACATTCAACAGTACAGATCAATCTCAAAGGCACATATGCAAAATAAAAAAGGCCAGGTACAAAGAATACATACCGTATGAACTCATGTATAAACAATATTAGAAAATCCAAACTAATCAGTAATGACAGTAGATGAGTAGTCACTTGAAGACAGGGGTAGTATGAAGGGAAAGATTACAAAAACAGTACGAGGAAGTAATTGGTGATAAAACACTGATTATCTTGTATACAGTGATGGTTTCATGGATGCGTACATTGAATTGGGGGCCAGCAGGTGGTGTGGTGATTAAGGCGTTGGACTACCAAATTGCCAACATGGTTCAAGTCCCAGACCTGGTGGTAAGCTTTTTCACTTCCCCTTTCTCTCTCTCTGGTGAGCATGCATGCCCTGTAGCAAATTAAATACTAGTAATAGGGGTAAGTAAAATTAAATAAATAATTCTGTAAAAAAAAAAAAAAAAAAAAACCCTGATCAAATTGTATATTTTATATATGTGCAGGTTGGGGCCAGCAGGTGGTTTTGTGGTTAAGGCACTGGATTCTCACATGGCTGAATGCAGTCCAAGTCCCAGACCTGGTGGCTTGAGGATCATGCCAGGCATGTGTGTGTGAATTCTCAAAATCCCAAGAGGAGAATGGGTGAGAAGGGATTGTGGCATGGCCATGCTCCCCTGGGAAGGATTTCTCACTTTCTTTTTATCTCTCTCTGGCAAGTACACATGCTCCATGGCAAAAACCTAAATATATACATAAGTATGTGTGTATACAAATATATGTATATATATATATTTTTTTCCTCCTCCATTCTCCTCTTGGGATTTGGGGCATGCACACACACATGCCCAGCCTGAGTTTTAAGCCACCAGGTCTGTGACTCAAACCTCTGTCATCTACGTAGGAGTCTAGCAACATAACCATTACGCCATCTGCTGATCCCAAAGATAAGGTTTTCAAAGTAATGTTTGAGGAACCAGCAGTTGCATTGTGGTTAAGGTGCTGGACTCCCATGTGGTCAGCTGCAGTTTGAGTCCCAGATCAGGCTATTTGAAACTCACTCCAGGTGTATGTGCATATATGCCCAAGGTCCCCAGAAGAGAATGGAAGAGAGGGGATTACAGCACGGTCATCTCCCCAGTGGTTGATTTTTCACTCTCGGTCTCTCTGGCAAGCACATGCACCCTATAGGGAAAAAAATCTCTAAAAAAAAAAAAAGAAAAAGAAAAAATAATGTTTGGATGTGGGTCATTTACAACAACTATTTGGGGTATTTGTTTAATTGTACATCTTAGTCCCCACCCAAGACCCTGAGACTCTATGAGGAGACTTTTTTTTTTAATTGCTAGAGAGCACATCCATTCACCAGAGAGAGAGAGAGAGAGAGAGATTGAGAGAGAGATCACCCTCTGATGAAACATAATTACACTGCAATCCGTTTTTCCACTATTTCTCCATCCCATTAGGATTTGGGGCATGCATGTACCTGTGTCTGGCATGTTCTTCAAACTGCAGGAGATGGGAGAAGTATAAAACCATGGCTGGCCATGGTTTTTTAAACACTTAAACATTTTAAATAAGCTGTCCAAGTGATGAGTAGACACATCTGAGAATCACTGTTCAGGGCTGCCTCCTCTATGAAGGTTCCATTGATCCAATTGATGGAATGGTTCCCTCTACTCATCTCATAAAACTTGTTCTCACTTTTGTACATGACCATATGCTCATGATATGATCTTATCTGCCCTATTGCACAAACTCCTGTAGGTTGTCATGGTAAAAAAGGCATATCTCATCCATTTTTGTAGTTTATTTTTAGCACGGTGCTTTGTTAACTATACAAATGACATGCCTATTAGTTGATAAGATCATTTGTGGTATACTCTTAGTCCATAGCACATAGAAGTTCAGCAATTCAGATCAATAATACTGAATGGTGTACATGCATGTGGAGGCCACAAACAGTGAACACCAAAGACAGGAACAGACCAGAAACAGATCCCCACTCATATTAGAAAACAAGCATTAGGAATGTCGGCTGGACAACTAAGCAAAGACAAAGCGTACACCTCCCTGCAAAGAGGATGCAGACTCATTCTGGAACACACAGTTCAAACACTTCTACCATTACTATTCCATCCTGAATGGAACTAGAACAAGGCTTTAGCACAATCTTCGTTCATCCCACCCCTCAGCCCTCACTGTGCCCACTGTACTACCATCATGAATCATTATTTCCCATCATGTCCTTTTATGTCTGGGTACTAGGATTTTCCCAAAAGCTGGGACAATGCGTATTCCCATTTTTATATCCTTAGAAGGACTTCAAGAAATACTTGACAGGTGGGAACCAGCAGTTAGCGTAATGGCTATGTCACTGGACTCCCACGTAGTCGACCGCGGTTCGCGTCCCAGACCCGGTGGTTTAAAACTCACGCTGGGCACGTGTGCGTGCGTGCCCAAGATCCCGAGAGGAGAATGGAGGAGAAGGGATTGCGGCGTGACCATCCACCCTGGGGGGTGATTTCTCGCTTTCTGTCTCTATGTCTCTCTCTGTCTGTCTGGCGAGCGCACGCGCCCTATAGCAAAAACCTCTCCAAAAAAAAAAAAAGAAAAGAAATACTTGACAGGGACCAGCAGTTAGCATAATGGCTATGTCGCTGGACTCCCATATAGTCAACCGCAGTTCAAGTCCCGGACCCAGTAGCTTAAACTCATACTGGGTGTGTGTGCGTGCATGCCCAAGATCCCGAGAGGAGAATGGAGGAGAAGGGATTGCAGTGTGGCCATCCCCCCTGGGGGGGTAAGTTCTCTCTCTGTGTCTCTCGGTTTCTCTCTGTCTTTCTGGCAAGCACAGGCGCCCTGTAGCAAAAACCTCTCAAAAAGAAAAAAAAAAATACTTGATGAACAAATGAACAAACAATGACTGTTTAAAACTATGAATTGTTTTTATAAATATTTACAAGGTCTTCCCAAAAGGATCAATTTTTAGATTTTAACAGAGAGGCAAGGAAGGAGATTTTGCTAAGAAATTGTTTTCCACTGTAGAGTTTCTTCTCCCTCGACCTACGTACAATCTTCTAAACTGCACAGAGACTCCCTAAGCGGTAAGTTCCTTCCTGGCACGATCGCGGCCCGTCGTCACCCTGGTGATGGTTCTGGATGTTCGTGCTCCATGTACTGTATGAAAATACACGAGCAGCCTGAGTCAGCCCTGCGGGAAATGAACGTGCAGTGTGTGGGACGTGACTCCGCACTGTCCTCAGAACACCTCTCCAAGGGAAAAAAACTAATCAAATCACCATGAAACAGCCACCTCTACTATAATTCCTAGATCTAGAGAATCTGAAAGCAACGGTGAAGATCCTGCAATTTAGGGAAGAAGAAATAAAGTCTTATAAAATGCTATCAGAGCCTCATTCCCATGCATGAAAACACACACGAGGGAACTGTAAAAGGTACATGAAAAAAATGGAATTAAAGTATGAGTTTATTTTGATGCAAAAAAAAAATTGAAATCTGTGCATGATTTTTTCATAATACACATTTTCCATGAACTTCTGGAAGTCTTCTCAGCTATGCCACAGTCGAATGTATAATAAAATGCTTCACTGACTATTCAAATCCGCAACCCAATTTCATGTTTAATTAAATGCAGTCTATCCTAGGGGATAACAGACATGATGGCATGTCCCTTCTTTAGTGATAACTAACTACAGAACCAGTAAAGTGCTGTTCATTTCGTTTTGCTTCTATTCTTTTTTTTTTAAGAGGTTTTTGCTATAGGGCGCGTGCGCTCGCCAGACAGAGAGAAAGAGAGACAGAGAGATAGAAAGCGAGAAATCACCCCCCAGGGGAGATGGCCACGCCGCAATCCCTTCTCCTCCATTCTCCTCTTGGGATCTTGAGCACGCACGCACACGCGCCCGGCATGAGTTTAAGCCACCAGGTCCGGGACGCGAACCGCAGTCGACTACGTGGGAGTTCAGCGACACAGCCATTACGCTAACTGCTGGTCCCCATTTTGCTTCTATTCTTCACTTGACGTTAGGCAGAACGACTTATGTGAAATGAATTTTTAGACACTTCAAAATCATGCAATTTACTATTCAGGTGGCATAGCACATTAGTTAACAATTGTCAGAAAGACTTGGGAAGTTTCACTAACACTGGCTTCCTTTCGATCTGGCTCTGTAAATGGTGGTAGTTACAGCATCTGCTTCAGAGTGTTGTTGTCTGGGTTAAATGGAACAGCCATGTAAAGCCTGCTGTCAGCTTCTTTGGTTTCTGGTTATCTCAGCACTTATCTGACCCTTTATAAAGGAAGGCCTTTGAAAAAAAGAATATACAGCCATCAATTATATTGTTTCTCAAAAGTTCACGTTATTATTATTATTTTTTTTTTTGGAGAGGTTTTTACTATAGGGCACGTGCACTCACCAGAAAGAGACAGAGAGACAGCAAGCGAGAAATCACCCCCCAGGGTGGATGGCCATGCCACAATCCCTTCTCTTCATTCTCCTCTTGGGATCTTGGGCACACACACACACACACGCCCTGCGTGAGTTTAAGACACTGGGCCCAGGACTCAAACCGCTGTCAACTACATGGGAGTCCAGCAACCTAGCCATTATGCCAACTGCTGGTTCCCAGAAGTTCACTTTAAAAAGAGAGCAATGAAGATGGGAAAGGAGAAGGGCAGGAAAGAATGGGAAGAAAATGTGGGATAAAAGAAAAAATGGCAACACATACCTAGACTAACATTTAACACTTAACAGATGAAGTACACATAGCTACTAGAACTCAGAAACCGGAAGACTAGCTGTACTTGGAAATAATGACTGTGGTTAGTGACTACCAGGCACGCAGTTGAGAAATTTTAACTACAGATGTCAAAACACATTCAAGTCTAATAATACAAAGCAGAACTCTGTCCTAACAACTTGCAGTTCAAATAGCAAAATCTACTCAGGAGTCTGGACAAAATTGTCTCTTCTTGCATTTCTTTGGTCTCTCTCTTTCTCTCTCAAGATACTTAAATTTTCCGTGAACCACTTCCCAACAACTCAAAACACGTATCATGATTATGAATCATTCAAAAACCTATGTGCATCCCCGGTGTCTTTTATTTTCTGTCTAACATCTTTATTTTTCCACTTTGCCATTCCCTTCAAGAGTATCTGACATGTTGGTCTAATTGTAGAACAGCAGTCTCATTAATGCACAATAATGACTTGAAAATCTATTTCGGATAACGATATTCAGTCAATTACTATGTGGATAAACCTCATAAAAACCCATTGAGCATACTGGAAAAAATACAAGGGAGCCCAATTCCAAGTGACAACTGATATGTAAATTGATCGTCCTCTGATTTGCTTTCTTAGCTCTGGCTCCCAGACACCAGGCACTCCTGGAAGGAAGCCTAGGATTCTTTTAAACCTTTTGTCAAAAAAAAAAAAAAAAAAGAACAAAAAAAAAAGAACAAAAAACACCACAGAAGCATTTGAAGTCTCTCAAGGAGAGATTAACTCTTGCCCATTTGCTCCCAATATTCTGCAGCATCTATGGAAATACATACAGTGTAGACATAATAGCCTGATTTTCTTTATCTTCTTGATTCTTCTTAGCCTATGTTTCTTTTCTGAATGGAGGAGAAGAGGCTGTGGCACGGCCACCCCCTCCTCAGGAGGGGTGATTTCTCACTTTATGTCTCCCTGGTGAGCACATGTTCCATACAGCAAAAATCTCTCCAAAAAAATAAAATAACATCAGCAATTAATTTTTATGGAATGTCTACTATGTGTCAGTCCCTTGGCTAAGTACTTTAAATATATGCTATTAAATAATCTTCACAATAAAACTTTGAATAGTTTCATGGTACCCATCTTAGCTAAGGGAAAACGAACTCCACAGGGGTTAAGCAATACATAAAGACACACATCAGTCTGTGGACAGAAATGTGACAAAAACTCTAGGGTTTGGAGCAACCAAGCCCAGATTCATAACTCTAACTCACAAGCCCTAATTTTGACATGTGTGCTCCTTCTTGTACAGAACAGCCCTTCAAATATTGGCAAACTGTCCATGAAACATTTGGCACTGCACTGGCCTTTCTCCCTAGCTGCCTTTAGCAGAATGGAGAGAAATCTGCGAGCTTATTGAGCCTAGACCCCTGTGGATGGAGGCCCAGGCTACCAGCCTCCCAGCTCCGGTAACACAAGCTCTTCTACTTCATTCCATCCTGGGTCTTCTTCAGTCTCACCCCATTCTCATTCCGGTCCCATGACCAGGGCCAAGTCCTTACCTACAGTCTGTCCAATTTCTTAGTCACCAGGGAAAAGGTCTCTTCTCCACTCTGCCACAGGAGGCTCTGTGACCAACTCTGAGCCATAGCTCCCCTCCAAGGCTACACACCAAATGTCCCTCTATGGCAGTAGGATGTTAGAATCCTTGGGATAATCCCTACCGGTTCCTCTTCCCTTAGTGCTTTCTGCTTGCACAGTGAGTTCAAATGCTTAATCCTGACTCCTTTCTCTAGAGGATTTACACTCAAAAAAATATATTTTTAATTAGATTCAGATAGTGTTTAAAAAAAAAAACTCACAGAGTTTTAGTTATGTTTAGAAGTAATTATTCTTTTTATTAATCAATGGTCCTGCAGAAAAGAAGTGGGAAGACTTCTCTCAAGTATCTACAGATATGGGTCAACATAATCAGCAACCCTGTTTTCCTACTTTACCTCAATCAGGTTTCCTCCTGCCTATGCTTGAGAGTGGTAAGTGGCTAACCATTCTCAGTTTGCTTTCCTGTTGTGTCTTGGTGTAATTAAGAGATATCTGCTAAATTTGAGGTATTATAATAAATACCATAAGAACAAAACCAGACCATGGATTGGCTTTGTTCTTCAAAAGTTTGGAAGACACGCTGCACTCGCGGACATGCATCGAAGATCTTTGGGGCAACTGCAAAGCAACCCATCAACAGATCCAAAATCTGGAGTCTAGTCCAATGGGCGCATCCTGACAAGGAAGATCTCCAGAGACAAGAAGACTTTTCAAAATGAAATGCGAAAAATTAGTTCTTTCAGAGTTTGGTTTCATCGTCTAGAGGACGATGTCCAGGAAAAACAACAGAGAGGCTGCCATTATAGGAGTATGCAACTACCAGTATGCAAATGAGGCTATAGAATGGAGTGTTCCGATAGAAAACCTGTAAATAAAATATGGGGGTCTTGGGACCAGCAGGTGGCATGGTAGTTAAGGTGCTGGACACTCCCACATGGCCGACCAGGGTTCAAGTCCTGAATCTGGTGGCTTGCTTTCTCACTTCTTCTCTCTCTCACTCTCACCCTCTGTCTCTCTCTGGTCAAATTAAAAAATAAATGAATGAATAAATAAAATAAAATAATTAATTAAAAAAAATATGGAGGTCTTTTCTACCTGAATTGACCAGTTGTTGTTCCATCACCCCACAACCAAGGACTTCAAGCCAGTCTCCATGGAAGTTGATCTCCATCTCAAAGGAAGGGTGAGTAAAAGGAAAATAGCAGTCCACCCATCTTATCTCCAGGCCTGCAGAGACACCAAAGAAAAAACAAATGGTGGGTGTTAGAAGTCACCCTTTCCTGTAATCCAATTTGCCCTTTGGCTAATGACACCAATTACTAACACCTGAGTAAAATAAATAGTAAACAAACTAATTTGCAACACATTAGGGTGAAGTAATAAATCTTAAAACTTGTGAAAAACTGGGCATGTCTTTACCAATATGCAAACCACTTTATGTAGTTCCAGGACCTTCCAAAACCAAATCAATCACCTGTCAAACCCCTGCAACTACCTGGCAAGAAAAAAAATTAGGCCAAGAGCATGGGAGAGAAGGTAATTCTGTAAGTTTCTATAAGTGAAAATGACATCGCTTCAGAATTTGAAATAATACATCTTTATTATTTTGTTCTTCAAACATGCATATCAACAATATGACCCATTTAGGATAACCGATCAACTTTTACTTACATTACATATATATGATTTTTAAAATTAGTTTATAATAGCTAATAAAAAGTTCAATAAAATTATCAGCTAATTTAAGTAAGACATTTGAAAACCCAAACATTCTTCCTTTACATAAATAATACTATACCTACATCTAAATAAACAAAAAGGGTATGTGCTAAATCCCAGAATAAATTTCTCAATAAATATAAATATGGCACTTTTGAGCAATGATGTTACCTAACCAAGGAAAAGACTAATGAATTCAAAACAAATAGAGCCTGGGGTCAGAAGTTGGTGTGGTGGTTAAGGCGCTGGACTCCCACGTGGCTGACGGCTGTTTGAGACCCGGACCTGGCAGCTAGCTTTCTCACTTTTTTCCTCTCTCTCTCTATCTCTCTTTGGTGAGCCCACATGCTCTGCAGTGAATTTTTAAAAATAATAATAATAAATAAAAAGATAAAATTAATTCTTTTTTTTAGAGAGAGAGAGATTTTTGCTATAGGCACGTGCACTCACCTGAGAGACAGAAAGTAAGAAATCACCCCCCAGGGGGAATGGCCATGCTGCAATCCCTTCTCCTCCATTCTCCCCTTGGGATTTTTTTTTTTCACACACACACACACACACACACACCCCAAAGATGTGTTTTAAGCTGCCAGGTCTGGGAATAGAACTGCAGTCGACTACCTGGGAGTCCAGCAACTCCATTATGCCATCTGCAGGTCCTCTAAATAGATAATTCTTAAAAAACAAAAGTAAAGCCTGCAAAAAGCAGAGGCCACTAAAACCAGAGAAAGAAGGTAAGTAGGTCGCCTAGGAGCGTAAGGCCCACTGTGAAGAACGCAGAAAAAGGGGAGCCTTTAGCAAATCTGCGTCTCTCTCCTTGCGTTTCTCTTCAATTTTTGATCTTTCTCTTCTTGTAGACACCACTGCATCCTTACTAAAGGATCCAATTCTCCATAGTAACATGCCCCCCTGTGAATTTAAATGCTATATTTTTCTCGCCAAAGACAATCTGTCTTTTAAATCTTGCATAAATAAAAATGTGACATAAAAAAAAAAAAAGGCAACACAATTCTATCCAGTGAGCACTTACAATGCCTCTACCATCCCATTTTACAGAAAGGCAAAAACCTATGGTGCCAGGTGTCTCGCCTCAAGGTCATACAACAAGCAGATGACTGGGCTGAAACTAGGTCTGTCCAACGCCAGAACCCCTGTTCTTTTTCTTTCTTTCTTTTTGGCGTAGGGAGAAGTTTTTGCTATAGGAGGTGTGCGCACGTCAGAAAGAGACAGAGAGATAGAAAGCGAGAAATCACTCCCCACACACCCCGGAAGGATAGCCACACCACAATCCGTTCTCCTCCATTCTCCTCTCGGGCTCTTGGGCACACATGCACACGTGCCCGGGGTGAGTTTAAGCCACCAGGTCCAGGACTCGAACCACAGTCGACTACATGGGAGTCCAGTGACATAGCCATTACGCCAACTGCTAGTCTCAAGAACCCCTGTTCTTTTGTTTGTTTGTTTTTTCTTTTTTTGGAGAGTTTTTTGCTATAGGGCGCGTGTGTTCGCCAGACAGACAGAGAGAGACAGAGAGACAGAAAGCAAGAAATCACCCCCCAGGGGGGATGGCCATGCAGCAATCCCTTCTCCTCCATTCTCCTCTCGGGATCTTGGGCACACACACACACACGTGCCCGGTGTGAGTTTTAAGCCACTGGGTCCGGGATGCGAACCACGGTCGACTACGTGGGAGTCCAGCGACATAGCCATTACGCTAACTGCTGGTCCCCAAGAACCCCTGTTCTTGACAATTAAAATTTAAGTCCCTGTCTGTAAAAAAAAAATAAAAAATGTTTCAAGAATCAAACATCAGGTGGGAAAATTTTTATATGTGTGGTATAATAGATAAATACTAAGTGGCATGCATACAAAGTGTACGACATGTAAATGTTGTCATATGTACACATCCATAAAACTGTCATTACAATCGAAATAATGAGCATATTTATCCCCCTTAAAGGTTTTTTCCTGCCCCTTTGGGATGCTACCACCAGCCCATGTTCCCAACCTCTTCTCCTGAACCTCCAGAACGCTAGACGACCACTGATGTCTTCTTCCCAACACATGAGTTTGCATTTCCTAGAATTTTATACAAATAGAATCATCCAGAACGTATCTTTTTTTGTCTGGCTTCTTTCACTCAGCATAATTCTTTTAAGACTCATCCTTCTTGTCGCATATATCAAGAGTTTGTTTCTTTTTATGGCTAAGCAGATCTTGCCAGCACTTTTTCTAACTGGGAAATAAAGCTGGCCTTGTTGCAGGCTGTTGGGGACATGTCCACAAGTCCCTTGAGCAGTCCAGACTTTTCTATTTGGAGGCTCACGTGTGTAGAGCAGTTGCTCATCTGCAGCTGTGTTCTGAGAAGACGGTATTTGTACACCTGAGTGCTTGCCCGTCTTGGAGACCAACAATCCCCTATCGATACTTTTATAAAAAGCACCAGAGACAATCCTGCTACCAAACAGAAATGTGTGAAGCCTTGGGACACATAACTGAGGGCAGAGGACTGGCAGACAAAACCATTTTTATCTTTGTTTTCCCTCGGTAACTCCCGGCATATAAGCACAATCGTTTTCTGAAAACAGTTTAGATAAACAGATTTTGTGTGCATGGTTTTTTTATGCTTAGCTTGAATTTCACCAAAATCAGACACAGAGCTCAGGGTGGAGACGACTTCATCAGCATATAACTAGACATTACTAAGTACATAGAACATAACGGGTAAATTACATTATATTTGTATGTCTTTTTGTTGTTTATTTACCATCTCGGACAGTTTACATAAATCAGAAGATGGGGCCAGGCAGCGGTGCAGCTGTAACACAACGGGACCCCTCTGGGTTCCCACGTAGGCCAGTTGACACCAGAAGCAGACAGCTGTATAAGGACCCTGTTGGGGTGTGAGTGTGGGGGGTGTGTGTATGTGTCTGTCTGTCTGTCTCACACTTTCTTGGGGGGGGGGGACTACATATATGTGTTTTGCCAGAGGGCATGTGTGCTCATCAGAGATAAAAAGGGGAGGGAGAAAGCGCCTCCCCAACCTCCTGGGTGTTGTGGGGGGATATGGTCCACATTGCAACCTCTTTTCTTCCATTTCTCCATCTTGTTGGGATTCGGGGCATACAAGCAATGCACCTAAAGGGCTTCTCAATTTGTCTGGGCTAGAATTCAAACCATGTGGTTGGCCATGGCACTGTGAGTGTGTGAGTGTGAGCTGTGAGTATGTAAGTACGCACTGTGAGTGTGTGAGTGCACCCTGTTTGTGAGTACGCTTTGTGAGTATGTGAGCACACGCTGTATGTGAGTATGTAAGTAATCTGAGGTTATGGAGCACAAACAAAGAAGTATATATTTGGGGTAATATCAAAGTATTCAATAAATGATATCACTATCGGTGATCTTAAAAAAATCCCTTAGTTTTAATTTTTTTAATGTATGTTGAGCTAGAGAGACAGAGAGTGATAGAGGGAGAGAGACAGACAGTAGCCTTAACAGGGTCTTGACACTGTGATCCACCCCAGTTTAAACCAATCGCATATTCTGGGCCCAGCCACAGCGGCACAAATGGAAGGGTGACACTACGAAAGAGCTGAGACTGCAGGGGACAATTGGGTTCAGCCCTGGCCCAACCTAAGCAGGTCAGGGCATACACACGTGGTCCTAGCTCTGGCATACACACGTGGTCCTAGCTCAGGGCTGGTGCCAGTGGTAAGACCTTGTCAACAATACTTATCCCAGGGCAGCAAGAACTGTGGTAGGGAAGGCTGGATTCCCCCGCGGCCGAATAGTTCAAGTTCCAGATCCAGCGACTTGAAAATCACACCAGGTGCATGTGTGTGTATGCCTAAAATCCTGAGAGGAGAACAGAACAAATGATTGCCCCCTCCCCCGGGGGGATGATTTCTCACATGCACCCAAGGGCAAAAACCTTAAAACAAAACAAAAAACTTATCACTCTCTCTCCCTCCTATACATGCACTTATTTTCGCATGCTCTTTCATTAAACAATAAATAAATAGGGCCAGCAGGTGGCTGGGACACTGGACTCCCACATGACCAACCACGGTTCAGGTCCCAGACCCGACAGCTTACTTTCTCATTTTCCCTCTCTTTCTCTGATGATTATAGCTAGTTTAAAAAATAATAATAAATAATTCTTAAGAAATAAATGTTCGTGTAATATATCTATATCTAGCAGAAAAGCATTTTAACATAATTCCTGTATTAAAAAAAATAGTGAATAACTAGCCCAGAACTATGTTGACAATGGCTTAAGTCAGGTTATCAGGGGTCAGTGAAAATACCCACTAAAGGGAACCAGCAGTTAGCGTAATGGCTGTGTTGCTGGACTCCCACGTAGTCGACTACAGTTCGCATCCCGGATCCGGTGGCTTAAAACTCACACGGGCGCATGTGCATGCGTGCCCAAGATCCTGAGAGGAGAATGGAGGAGAATCACCCTGGGGGGGTGATTTCTTGCATTCTGTCTCTATGTCTCTCTCTGTCTGTCTGGCGAGCGCACACGCCCTATAGCAAAAACCTCTCCAAAAAAAAAAAAAGCCCACTAAAAATTATGTGTTTTGTACTACACATTAATGGAGTGGAATTTTTAGTAACATTTCAAAATCTTATGGGTTAATTACAGATTAATCTCGTTGGGGTTATAAAGTAAAACTAAATGTGTATGTATTATATATCTAAAGAAAAATAATGTCAAAGTTTTTTCTTTTAAACCGTTATTTTTTTTTTTCTTTCAGAGAGGAGAGTTAATTTACAAACCACATTTACAAATGATACTTAGCACTCTCACCGGAGAGATAGAGATACAGAAAGCAAGAAATTGATGACCACGCCACAATCCCTCCTTCTCCAATCTTCTCTCAGGATCTTGGGGACACATGCACCCCTGCCCGGTGTGAGTTTTAAACCACTGGGTCCAGGACTTGAACCACAGTTTGACTACATGGGAGTCCGGTGACGTAATCAGTACACTTCTGCTGGTCTCTAGACTGGGCGCTTTTTAAAATGGAACTCTATGGGATTATAGCAACTGTCAAAATATTATACACGTGGGAACCAGCAGTTAGCGTAATGGCTATGTCGCTGGACTCCCACGTAGTTGACCGCGGTTCGTGTCCCGGACCCGGTGGCTTAAAACACGCCAGGCACGTGTGCGTGCGTGCCCAAGATCCCGAGAGGAGAATGGAGGAGAAGGGATTGCGGCGTGACCATCCCCCCTGGGGGGTGATTTCTCACTTTCTGTCTCTCTGTCTCTCTCTGTCTGGCGAGCGCACACGCCCTACAGTGAAAATCTCTCAAAAAAAAAATATATTATACACGTTAAATTTCAGCCTAGAGCCAAATAGAAGAAAGACCTCTTCAAAATAAAATGTGTGTGTATAAGTTGGTGAATAAGGAAAGGAGTTTATTCAGTGAAGCCAATACCAGGACAGAGAGTCCCAGAGTCCATAACTGCCTCCACTGTATGGACAAGATACAAAGTTGTACAGCGGGGGAAACAAAAGTGAGTTATTGAGGGGACAAGGTCACAGGGGTCACAACAGCATTGGGGACAATGGGGGGCAGTTTCCCTTCTTGACATGCAGGACAAGGCAAAAGGATCAGTTTCCTTCTCTATAAGGGATTTAAAAATAAGCAATGATTAACGTTGCAGACGCAAATGGAAGCGGGCGAAATGACACTTACATCCTGGATGAGAAGCTAGATGTGGTTCTGTAAGACTTGAGCTAATAAAATGTCCTCAAATAATCATATGAGGGGGGCCAGTAGGATCTTTGCCTGTCTCCACAGCCAGGCTTCCGTGAAGACAGTAAGAGTGGGGCCAGCAGGTGATGGAGTAAAGATGCT
Organism: Tupaia belangeri chinensis; assembly: GCF_000334495.1. NCBI lineage: Eukaryota > Metazoa > Chordata > Mammalia > Scandentia > Tupaiidae > Tupaia > Tupaia belangeri. The sequence continues at coordinate 8,227,418 of NW_006159506.1, forward strand.
GAACTCCCACATGGCCAACTGTAGCTCAAGTCCTAGATGTGATGGCTTGGAACTCACACCAGGTGTGTGTGCGTGAATACCCAAAATCCCAAGAGGAGACTGAAGAAGAGATTGCAGCGTGGCCTTCCCCCTGGGGGTATTTCTCACTTTCCCTCTCTGTCTTTCTCCAGCAAGCGCCTATACCCTATGGCAAAAACCTTAAATTAGATAGATAGATAGATAGATAGATAGATAGATAGATAGATAGATAGATAGATATAGATATATAATATTAATATAATAATATAATAATTTATATAATATTATATACACACACACACATACACATTCAGCAATAGCATTGTAAACTTCCTAAGCATAAGGCTTCATCTATGGTGATGGAGGTTTCTATAAGACTCACTCCAAGTAAAAGATAGAAGTTAAAGGAGGATTGGGGCCGGCAGGTGGCATAGTGGTTAAAGGTGTGGGATTCCCACATGGCTGACCACGGTTCCAGTCCCGGACTCGGCAGCTTGCTTTCTCACTTTCTCTCTCTCTGTCTGTCTTGCTCTGGTCAAATTAAAAAAATAACAATGATGATAAATAAAATAAACATAATAATTCTTTTTTTAAAAAAAGAGGTTAAAGGAGGATTTTCTTAATATTTAATCATTATGATGGATTCTTAAGGCTACATATAATATGCCACTTTAGTTGTCTTAGGCCCCACTTATGTTATAACAGAATGCATCTTATTATATTACGAGCATCCAAGTTTCCCTGAACCCCTGGCTTCTCAAAGTAAACTTCTAGGGTTGTTTTGTTTTGTTTTGTTATCGTCAGATATAAACAAATGTAATTATCTATTTCTATTTTCCCTTCTTTCTTACATAAAAAAAAAACAGCATACTGTTTAGATTCTTTTATACCACACTTTTTGAATGTAATAATACGTCTGAAGGTCTCTCCTTCTGAATACCAGAGCACTTCCTCATTCCTGTGCTTAGTCCTGCATAGCGCTGGACCATGTAGCTACCCCACATTTATGTGAGAAGTTCCCCGCTGCTACTATGCTTGGAGTGTATCCAATATTTTGCTACTGAAAGCCATGCTGCAACTAAATATCCTGCTGTGTCAAAGTGTAAACGCTGTTATAATTTTTCACATATTGTCAAACTGTCCTCTATAGGTGTTGTATAATATTGTGTGCTAACATTAGCTCAGTACGTTTCCCAGGGGCTGTACAAATAATTAAGGAAGGGGCCAAACTGAAGTTCAGGTTGCAGATGAAGATCCAGGGCATTGCTGACAAAAGACCACCAGCTATACCTCTTTATGTGGCTTCCAGTGTTAACCTAAAAAAAAAAAAAAAAGCCACCAGGTCCGGGACGTGAACCACGGTCGACTACGTGGGAGTCCAGCAACATAGCCATTACACTAACTGCTGGTCCCAGCAATATCCTTGATTTAACTACCGTGTACTGCATGCATGCTTTGAAAATCCGGATTAGGGGCCAGCAGGTGGGGTGATGGTTAAAGCACTGGACTTAGGGATTGTAGGATGGCCATCCCCCTCTTTCTGTCTCTCTCTAGCAAACACACATACCTTATGAAAAAAAAAAAAACCCACAAACTTTAAAACAGAAAGAAAAAAGAAGATCCATATTGTATCCCACAAAATTATACAACAAATAAATGTAAATAAGAAATTATTTTTTAAAGAATAACTTTAAATAAAGAAAACCATCTTCATTTTTAATACTTGAAAACCACCTCTGTTATGCATTTACTATTTCTTCTTAAAAAGTCATCCATTTTTTTAGCCTGAATAGATGTAACTTGAAAGGGAATTTTATTTCACTATAGTGAGGGAAAAGTCAGTATTACCTACTCTAGGTAGCCCTAAAGAAACATGTAGTGCATGGGACCAGCAGTTAGCGTAATGGCTGTATCTCTGGACTCCCATGTAATCGACTGCAGTTCGAGTCCCGGACTCAGTGGCTTAAAGTCATGCCGGGTGCGTGTGCGTGCATGCCCAAGGTCCCGAGAGGAGAATGGAGGAGAAGAGATTGTGGCGTGGCCATGCCCCCTGGGGGGTGATTTCCTGCTTTCTGTCTCTCTGTCTCTGTCTGGCGAGCGCATGCACCCTATAGCAAAAACCTCTCAAAAAAAAAAAAAGGTAAACTGAGACAGAACCTATCAAGCCAAAAGGACTTGACAGGGAACACCCCACATGAGCGAACTCATCAAGGCTTCAGCCAGGTGTTAAAGGCAAAAACCACAGGGAGAAAGCGGGCATTATACCAGTTATTCCGGGACAATTATCCTTGGCTCCCAGGATCATTGAGCCCAAGGCTGGACGGGCAATCTCTAGGCAGCTGTTTTGGCAGAATTCGTTCTTGGGTCACGTTGCACTAGCCTTTACGCAAGGCTGAGACTCTGGCAGCGTTCTCTAAACAACAGTTCTCCTAGTCAGGCATACACTAGCATAAGAAAACACCTTCTCTGTGGCCTTCCTGGCTTGGTTTAGGACTGACACAATCACCTCTATTTTGATTTGGAAAAACTTTCACACCACTTAGCTAACAAAGAGCAGAACACGTGTGGACAAGATTCCCAGGTTCCTGCTGTCCTTCTGCCTCTTTGCTGTGTGTTTGCACTCTCCCCTAGCAATGGAAGAGTGTCTTCCGGACGGAGTAACCACACGGCTGGCGCGTTTAAGGCCTGAAGCATCCGTGGGGGAATATGAATGTTGATTCCATTTCCAAAGCCCACCTCACAAGCAGCATGAAGTCATTCACGCTTACACTTCATCCGCATCTGGGGCCTTCCAAACCCAGCAATGCCGCCGCTGTGACTCGTTAGTATGCCATCTGTATCTTCTGTGTCCACACAACTGTGTGCCCTGGGGTCCAGTGCTGCAGACTGCAAGTGGGAGAGAATCACTCCTGCTACAACGTCCATGCTAAACACTACCTTGTCCCTCTCAGAGGGTAATAAATTCCTCTGGTGGGGCCCTCTAAAGCACACAGAAGATACTGACACTGTGTCAGCCATCACAGCTCCCCCTGCTAAGACAAACACAGGAAATGGGGGTAAAATAAAAGGCCAGCAATTTCCCCCAGCCTTGGCGATGGTGTAACTGATCCCACAGCGACCGTCTTCTCCTTAGTGGAAAGAGT
>NW_006159506.1:8231394-8269664 GCF_000334495.1 Tupaia belangeri chinensis
CCCCCCCAGGGGGATGGCCACACCACAATCCCTTCTCCTCCATTCTCCTCTCGGGATCTTGGGCACGCATGCACACGTGCCTGGCGTGAGTTTAAGCCACTGGGTCCGGGATTCAAACCGCGGTCGACTACATGGGAGTCTAGCGACATAGCCATTATGCTAACTGGTGGTCCCAAGAAATTCTTTCCATTAGGATGTCATTGTAAGACGATATGACCATTTCTCCGCCTCAAAACGAGGTCAGAAATGGAGTAGAGGACAACCTCCTGGGCTCCTCATTGTAAAATCTGCGTACGGGGTCAGAACTAGGATAAGTGACCACTGTCTTGTTATTTACCAAGCAGCAAAGGGAACAGACTAACAGCAACCCGGCCTTGGGGTGAGCCATAGCACAAGCCCGTTGGTTCTCAATCCTCGTCCCCATCCATTCCCAGAAGAAATAACCTTTAGTTCTCTATGGGCTACACAGAGAATCCTTGAGCACAGAAGGCTCACATTCCAGCCCCCACAAATCTGGCCAGAGAAACTTGCATAGGTGGGGGCATCAGGTACAGAGAGTCTGCAGATCCAGGATCAAATCCCAGCTCTACTCCTTTTAGCCGAATGACTTCAATTGTGTTTAAAATAATACTTAACACTCGCAAAGTGTTCATGATAGTTCAATAAGGACAAGGTTGTAAAGAACCTAGCACAATACCTGTCACCAATTAAATACTCAATAGGAGATCTCATTAATCAACTATCATGGAATCAGCCCATAATCTAAAATACCTCTGATCTCTTATGAAGTATGTGAAAAAAAAAAAATTTAAATCAGTCCCTAAGGTAACTACCATGTATTTGTTCACTTACTCTGTACTAGGTACTGTGCTACGCTAAATATTTTACAAGCCTTCTCTCATGCTTATACTGATATATGTCCAAGTGGTGAATAATTATTGTTCCCATTTTACAGATGAAGAAAATGAGGCTGGGAGAGCCTACGTATCTAAGTTGAAAGTAAAGTGAGTCAAGATGAGAACCAGGTGTGTCTGACAGCCAAGACCCATGCTGCCCTCCCCCGGAGTCGACAGTGAGAATCAAGGTTCACTTGGCTTCCAGAGACAAGGTGCATTCACAAAGCAGAGATGGCAAGGCCGTCCTCCTCGGCCTCTGACACCCAGCAATGATAAAAGGATGGACGCAACAAACAAGAGAAAGCCCGGAAGGCACAGACTAAGTTCAAAGATAAGAGAGATACATGCCTCCCCAAGTCAGAAACGGAACAGGGAGAAAAGTCCAAATCAGGTTTGCTGGACTCAGGGTTCAGAACCAGTGAGCAGAACCAGGACCTTGCCTTCAACAGTGCAATCGTATATGGCTGGTTTGGGACCTGAGGGAGCCTAAAAGCTTCAATTCAGAGGCTGGGACAAGATAAGATCAGCTGGTACATGAAGGACAATAAAAACTGTCACCCGAATGTAGCCTGGGGCTGTGAAGATTTGGGATCCAAGCCATGGGCACAGGATCTGCTGTATCCCCGAATCAACGCTGGTCAGCACACCTGATGCATTCCATCAAACCTCACCCTGGATTTCAAGGCTAGAGAACTCGGTGGAACCAACTGTAAAACCACTTAGTGGGAGATATAAGCAAGGTGTTGGAATGCAAGGAGAAAGGCAAACAGAAAGGGGGAAAAACAAAAATCCTCCGTTGCATAGGACTTTGCAAACCAAAATTCCGAAATATACGTGTACATCTCATAGTAAGTGAGACAGCCAACAAAACCGAAAACCAAACAATTGATTTAATTCAGAAGAACAGAATCAGAAGAAACCATCCAAGACTTTAAGCATGGAGGCCAGTAGGTGGCATAGTAGTTAAGGAGCTAGATTTCCACACGGCCCACCACAGTTCACATACTGGACCTGGCAGCTTAAAACTCATGCTGGGCATGTGTGCATGCAAGTCCCAAATGCATGTGTGCGTGCATGCCCCAAATACATGGCCATTCCCCCCAGGGGTTATTTCTAATTTTTCCTCTCACTGTCTCTAACGAGTGCATGCACTCTATGGCAAAAACATTGAAAAAAATAATAATAAAGTATGTTTCAGATATTCAAAGAGGTATATGAAAGTGCAACTCAATAATACATTCTAAAAAACAAAACACACACACAAAAACTATGATGGGACCAGCAGTTGGCATAATGGCTATGTCTCTGGACTTCCCAGGTAGTCGACCGTGGTTAAAGTCCCAGAACCAGTGGCTTAAACTCACGCCAGGCTTGTGTGCATGCATACCCAAGATCCCGAAAGGACAATGGAGGAGAAGGGATTGCACGTGGCCATCCCCCCCGGGAGTGCTTTCTCGCTTTCTGTCTCTGTCTCTCTCTCTGTCTTTTTGGCGAACACACACACCCTATAGCAAAAACCTCTCCAAAAAAAAAAAAGAACTATAGTTTTGTAAACCAGATCTAAACAATGCATCTTTAGGATTTTATCTGTCTCTCAGTCAATGTCTCCTTTCAGAAGAAAAATAGCACCCTCTAGTTCTAAATAATTCCTTATTAAATATTAAGCATCAGGGGGAAAAAATCAAGAAAAGACATGGAAAATACGTAATGAAACAGAAAGAAAAAAGAAGGTAGTGAAATGTAATACAAAAATGGAAGAATCAAAAGTCTCAAAAGAAAAATAAAAGTAACAGCCAGAACTGTCAAATAAAAAAAAAAAAAAAGGAGAAGAAAGAAAGAGAGAAAGAAAGAAAAGCCCACATCTAATAGAGAGAGAGTAACAAACCAGTTTTGCTCTTCCATATGGAAAACTAAAAAAAACTAAACAAAATATATGAAACCATGCCACCACGACATGGGACAGCAGGCAGCCAAGAACGCTGATCCCCAAGGGATGAGAGCTAACATCGCCCTGAGAAGGAAGGAAATGGGGACAAAGCCCGTGGTCTCCCTGAGGTGAGAAAGAACTGGAGATGCAGCAGAGTCAGAGTGGTAAGGTTCACAGAACAGAGCGAACGAGAAGAGAGCTGTCTAAACAGAACTACACAGACCTGCAGAAGACCTTCAGCATTCAACTGAGTATTTATTAGTACATGTATGTTAAAGAAATTAGTCATCAGATAATGCTGAGAGTTCACAGAGGACCAGGAGTAGTGCTAGTTCCCAAAAGTCAAATGGAAAACCTCCTAATTCATAGGCTTGAGTTATCATATATAATGTTATGAGGATGTTATATCAGTAGTGGGAAAAACTAATCTTAGACTAAGCACTACCCTGATCCTACCTAACAAGGCTTAAAGAAGACCCAACAGCATCAAAGTGTTTCTCAGTAATCCCAGAACAAAGCTCACAGATATTACTAGAAATACAAAAATATACAATTCATCACAAGGTTAAAATTAACCATGTCTGGCATCCTGTAGAGAATTATCAGGTCTGCAAAGAAGAAAGAAAAGTCACAGAGAAAAAAATCAATAGCAATTCACCATGAAATGACAGATGACAGAATTAGTAGAATAAAAGATAAATACCTGTTATAATAATATCTCATTGGCTCAAAAGCTAAAGGAAACAATGAAAAAATTAAGTATAGACTAGGAAGGTGTAAAAGAGATTCTAACTGAGGAAAATTAGTTCAGAATAAGTTTAACAGCTAATGAGACATTACAGAAGTAAAGATGAGTAAACTTAAAAGAGACAGTAATTGAACTATCCAAAATGAAACACAGAGGGGGAAAAAGACCCTGAAAGAAAAATTAACAGATCATAGCTGAAGTCTGGAAAGTTTCAAATGGCTGAATACACATGTAATTGAGCTCTTGAAAGGGGGGCAGTGATTGAAAATATTTGAGGAAGTAATTGACCCAAACTTCCCAAATTATATACATATATGTGTATATATACACGTACATCCAAGAAACTCAAATAACCCCACACATAAGAAACCTGAAAACTCTGCCTACATAAATCCTAACCAAATTGCTTAAAACTAATGACAATGAAAACATCTTGAAAAGCAGTTTGAAAGGAAAGACATTATTCATAGAACAAAGGCAAAAAGCGAGCTCAAGAGCAAATTTTTTTTGAGAGGTTTTTTTGCTACAGAGTGCGTGCGCTCACCAGAAAGACAGAGACAGAGAGACAGAAAGTGAAAAATCACCCCCCAGGGGGGATGGTCATGCCGCAATCCCTTCTCCTTTCTCCTCTCGGGATCTTGGCCGCACACGCACATGTGCCCGGCATGAGTTTAAGCCACAAAGTCCAGGACTTGAACCACGGTCAACTATATGGGAGTCCAGCGACATAGCCATTATGCTAACTGCTGGTCCCAAGAGCAAATTCTTCAAGGGAAATAGTGCAAATGAGAAGAAAGAGGAATACAAGAAAGAACTGAACGCATCTTCAGCAGCCTAGAAGTAGCACAATGCTCTGTAATGCTGCAGGCCACATGGAAGACAAGGGTTTGGTTCCTGAGTTGGCCAGTACATGCCAAGGAGAAGACACATGTGTGCATGATTCTGGCTGTCTGGGAAAAACTGCAGTGGAGGATCATGGTGTGAAACCCTGTTGAAGGTGCTTGTCTCTCTCTCTCTCTCTCTCTCTCTCTCTCTCTCTCGCTTGCTCGCTCTCATCAAATGAAGAAAGAAGGGAGAAAGTGAGGAAGGAACTTAAGAAAAAATAAAATGGAAGGGAAGGGATCAGCAGGTGTTGTGGTCCCCACATGGGTGACCATAGTTCAAGTCCCGGATCTGATGGCTTAAAAATCATACTGGGCATGTATGCGTGGGTGCACAAAATCCTGACGGGAGGATGAAGGATAGGGGACTGCAGTGTGGCCATCCACCTGGAGGTAGGGGAAGTGATTTCTCACTTTCCCTCTCTCCGTCTCTCTCCAACGAGTATACGCACCCTATAGGAAAAACCTGGCAAAAAAATAAAAGAAAACTGAAGGGAAAAAATCTGTAGCTAGAGTTCTTTACCTAGCAAAAATATCTACAAACATTAAGGCAAAACGAAGGCATTGTCAGACATACAAATGCTGAAAGAATGAATCACCAGGAGATCTGTACTACAAATGTTAAAAAATAGCCCTGCAAAGCTCATATAAAATACTAATGGGAAACCCAGATGTAGAACACTGGAAATGATAAATACCTGAATAAATGTAAGAATTTTCTTATTATTTAAATCTCTTTAAAAGTTAATAAACTGTTTAAGGGAAAGTAATTACAATGGACTTAGAAACTGATAACATACATACAACAAAAATATATGATGACTGCAGCACGATGGCTGGGAAGGGAGAAACAGAACACATTTACGAAGTTCTTTTACTATATGGAATAGCATACTATAACTTGAAGTTAAAGTATAATAACTATAAATGCTAAAGCAATTGTAATAACACAACAAAATCTTATAACTAGTAAGATAAAGGAGATAAAATTCAGTACTAAAAAATACACAACCCAAACAAAACAAAGCAAAAGAATAAAAAAGAAAGAGTGACTACTAAAACACAAGTAAAATAAGAATTTTAAATCCAACCATATCGACAGTCACATTAAGAGCAAATAATTTCATTAAAACAACTTTGAAAAAGAAGAACAAAGAAGAATTTAACGAACTACAACACTTAGGAAGCTACTATAATGAAGATAGTAAAGTATTATCAAGATAGACAAATAATGGGTGAATGGAGAGGATAGAAAACCAGAAATAGACACAGATAAACATAGCCACAAAAAGTATAAGATACCTAGGAAAAAAACTAACCAAGAACATTAAGGAACTCTATAAGGAAAACTATGGAAATATTAAAAAAATAAATCGAAAAGGACACAAAAAAGTGGAAGGATATCCCATGTTCCTGGATTGGCAGAATTAATATAATCAAAATGGCAATCCTACCCAAATTAATCTACATATTTACTGCAATCCCTATAAAATTACAAGAGACATTCTTCACAGATCTAGAAAAGACAATCATAGAATTTGTCTGGAATCATAAAAGACCCTATATTGCCAAAGCCATTCTGCACAAGAAGAGTGGAGGGGGTGGCATCTCTCTTCCTGGCCCCAAAATATATTACAAAGCTGTAATAATCAAAACAGCATGGTATTGGCACCAAAACAACATGAATAACAATGGAATAGAGTAGAGATCCCAGAAATAAACCTCCAAACACACAGCTAACTCATCTTTGACAAAGGGTACCAGTCAATCCAGTGGGAAAAGGAAAACCTCTTTAGCAAATGATGCTGGAAAAATTGGGTATCTACCTTCAAAAAGATGACTCTGAACTCCTATCTGTCACCATTAACAAAAATGAAGTCAAAGTGAGTCAAAGATCTAGGTCTAAGACAGCAGACTATAATACTACTGGCGAAGGACACCGGGGAAACTCTGGGAAACATTGGGATAGGCAAAGTCCTCTTAAGCAAGATCCCTAAAACACAGGAAATAATCCCCAAAATAGACAGGTGGGATTATATCAGATTAAGAAGTTTCTGCACAACAAAGGACACAGTATTTAGTGTCGATCAACAACCCTTGGAATGGGAGAGAATTTGTGTTAACTATGCCTCAGATAAGGGACTAGTAACCAGAATACAGAGGAAAGTCAAGTGGCTTACTGGGAAGAAAATCATTAACCAGGTTAAAAGATGAGAAAATTAGCTGAATAAACAACTCTCTAAGGAAGACATAGGAACAGCCAAAAAGCATATGAAAAGATGCTCAATATCACTCATCATAAGGGAGATGCAGGTAAAAACCACAATGAGATGCCACCTAACCCGTCAGAATGGCAAAGATTAAAAACAAACAAACAAACAAAAAAGGTAAGTGCTGGAGGGGATGTGGTGAAAGGGAAACACTTCTACATTGTTGGTGGGAATATAAATTAGTCCAGCCAATGTGGAAAACAATACAGAGGTTCCTCAAAGACTTTCAAATAGAATTACCACATGATCCAGCAACTCTACCCCTGGGTATTTACCCAAAGGGCAGGAGAATGCTCAGTGGGAAAAGTGCTTGCACAACTATATTTACTGTGGCATTATTCATGATTGCTAAGACATAGAACGAACCCAAATGTCCACAAACAGATGAATGGATTGAAAAAGTGTGGCACATACACTCCATGGAGTACTATTTAGCCATAAAAGAAAAAAACAAGACCCTGGCATTTGATACAAAGTGGACAAACATGGAAGATTTATTGCTGAGTGAAGCCAGTCAGACTATGAAACAGAGACACTGTATGGTTCCGCTTAATAAATACCAACTGTCTACACTCTGTGGTAGAGACTGAAAGACTGGAGGACATAAAAGAACTAACAATTGTTATGGATTCTTTTTCCATGTGACACCTACAGAGATGGCCTACCTCCATCAAGCATCACCACTGCAACAAGGCAAGCACATCGTATCCCCATTGCAAAGTTATCGATCCCAAGCCGCAGTGGCTGAGAGTACTGGCCCCTTCTTATTGGAAAGTGCAGTCTGATGTGGACTATATGTATCTATAGGTGACCATGGGCAACTCAAATCACTTGATACAGAAGTGCTTGCTACTTCACTCTCTAAGAGACTCTGAGAAAGACATTCCACTCCAAATCAGATGCCAGCAAGCCCCACACTGCTGCTTGTAATATTATTGAAATGGGACCAGATAATGGTGCAGCAGTAAAATGTGATGCCCTGCAAGGTTGACCTACATGGGAAGGATCCCCTAAGTATGCTGGGCCCATGATCCATGATCTAGTACCATGTGCCTATGATCCATGATCTAGGACTGGCTGGGATTGAGGGTGAACAGTGGTATCAAGACTCTATTAGAGGGACGAGCAGTTAGCGTAATGGCTATGTCGCTGGATTCCCATGTAGTTGACCGCGGTTCGCGTCCCAGACCCGGTGGCTTAAAACTCACGTGGGGCGCGTGTGTGTGCGTGCCCAAGATCCCGAGAGGAGAATGGAGGAGAAGGGATTGCGGCATGGCCATCCCCCCTGGGGGGTGATTTCTCGCTTTCTGTCTCTCTGTCTCTCTCTGTCTGGCTGGTGAGCTCACGCGCCCTATAGCAAAAAAAATTTTTTTTAAAAAAAGGCCCTCTTAGAGATAGTAATTCTCTCTTTCTCTCTCTCTCTCTTTCTCACTCATGAGAGAAATAAATATACTTTAAAAATAATATTAAAGTGAAGTGCTTCAAATATTTTTTAAATTATATTCAGTTTTAGAAACAGTGGAACTAACAGTTATAAATCTGTTATTCTCAATTGCTTTCACTTTATTTATATTAACAAGAATCCACGTATAGAAATAAATATAAAAAAGATACAGAAGACATGGGATCCCTTACTACTATTACCAAAGGATCTCCCTCCTTATTCACAACAGAGAGCTGGTGAATGCTCTTAGAGAATGAAACCATACAGAGGTCTCTGTGTGGCTGGGCTCTAAGGTAAGTTATCTGAAGGTAATCTGGATTTACAGAAGAAAGACAGGAGCAGTAGGTTGGAGCAGAGGGAAAAATTAACCAACTGCAGTCAGGCTCAAAAAACCCTTAACTATGCCATTGATCTGGAGTAGAGAGTCCCAACTGCAGTCAGGCTCAAAAAACCCTTAACCATGCCATTGGTCTAGAGTAGATAAAACATCCGAACTGCAGCATAGAGGCCTTAGGATTCCAGCCACATGCTGTGTTAGGGTGTGGGTAGCCCTGGGAAAGGCATGTGCTCAACCAGGAGGCATCGGGCCGCTGAGGCCATGCCCAAAGAAGCTTATTAGTGGAAGGGAATCTATACTCTCACCAACCAGATCCTTGATGGAGATTTGCAAGATGCTTTTCAACATATGTGTACACTGTGTAATAAGCAAAACAAGAAAAAAAAATTTTTTAAGGTTTTTGCCGTAGGGCATGTGCACTTACCAAAGAGAGACAGAGAGAAAAAGTGAGAGGTAAGTGAGAAGTCATCTTTGGCCAAGGCCACGTCTCAATCCCTCCTTCTCTATTTTACTGCTGGGATTTTGGGCATGCGTGCCCATGTGCCTGGCATGAATTTCAAGACGCCAGGTCTTAAACTCAAACTGGGACTTAAATCATGGCCAGCCATGTGGGAATCCAGTGCCTTAACTACTATGCCCCTAGCTAAGAAAATATTTACCATCACCAATATTTATTGTTACTTTGTGTTGTTCATCTCTTTCAGAATAGTTAATCAGAGGAAGGAAATCAGGGGAAAAAGAAAAAATTAAAACAAAACATTGAAGGGTCATAAAAATGGAAAATTATCTGTTGATGATAATGTGTATGATAATATCTTTAACTGAACTAATATGTAGTGTATCCACGCTGGGAAATTTTATTTTTCATGCTGTAATGATATACAGTGATTGAATGTATGTAGAAAAAAATATATATAGCTATATGGCCAATGTTTTAGAGAGAAAAACTCCAGTGTTCAGCAAAGAGACTGTATCAAAGAAAGGCTTTAAATCCTGAAGGCCAGAAAGAGAAATTAAAGTGTTAGAAATCCTAAATTCCCACCTCAGTTGCTCTGAAAGAAATGATCTACCAAATACCGTACAAAATATACAGAAAACAATTGAAAAATATTAAAAATGACAATGAATTCCAGAAGCATAAACACTGTTTAAAGTGGGGTTTTTTTCTAATTCTAAAATGATAACCTCTCTTATAATAGCCTGAGGATGCTAGAACAATTGAAATGTTAGCAGAAAATAAACCACATTTGGAGGGAGGAAAAAAAAAAAACAACTATAACTAAAGCCGCTGTAATAATAACAAATTGTCACAAGGAAATAGGAAACACAGAGGGAAATGGTGTGTTCTAATTTTTAATTTCACTTTTCAAGAACAACAACAAAAAATCCAATAATAATAATAATAAAAGGTAAAAACCCTAAACCATAAAAAATATATATATAAAAAGAGTCTTTAATTCTGAGGCCTGTCAGATAGTTCCCATTCTTAACTTATTACAGGAAGAGTGAATTTGAATCACTTACCAGATCTTTGGTACTGAACATATAATTGGATATGACATAGTGAATGAAGGCTTTACCACCAGCTAGCTACCGGAAGTCAGAGAGTGGAGTGAAGGAGAGAGTCAGAAGGCAGTACTCAAGAGAAGCCTCATTTTATTTCTTTTTTACTATTTTTTTTTTTTGGAGAGATTTTTGCCATAGGGCGTGTGTGCTCGCCAGAAAGACAGAGAGAGACAGAGAGACAGAAAGCAAGACATCTACCCCCGGGGGGGATGGCCACGCCACAATCCCTTCTCCTCCATTCTCCTCTCGGGATCTTGGGCACGCAAGCACACACGCCCAGCGTGAGTTTAAGCCACTGGGTCTGGGACACGAACTGCAGTCGAGTACATGGGAGTCCAGCGACATAGCCATTACACTAACTTCTGGTCCCTTATTTTTGTTAACTTAAGAAAGAGATGTCTTTCCTAAAACTCACCATCTCAGAAATATTATTAAAACAAATTCTTTCCATCCTTTCAAGAGAACTAACCTCTAATAAGTGCATGGAAGTCAGACTGCATCAGCTAAAGCTGTGCTTCAGATATTTACCAGCTATATAGTCTTTGCATGTAACTTAATTTCTCTGCAAGTTGGTTCCCTCATCTGAAAAATGGAGATTTTAGGGACCAACAGATAGCCTAGTGGTTATGTCGCTGGATTCCCACATAGTCAAACGTGATTCGAGTCCCAGACCTGACGGCTTAAACTCACTCTGGGTGCATGTGCATGTGTGCCCAAGGTCCCGAGAGCAGAATGGAAGAGAAGGGATTGTGGCATGGCATAAAAGAAGCATCAAAGAACTTCTAAAGGATATTATCCACCCTAACATCACACTTCTCAGCAGAAGCCTGTCAGGCCAGGAAGGAATGGGAAGACATGTTCAAAATTCTGAAAGGAAAACATTTTCAGCCAAGAATACCATACCTAGAAAAACTACTTTTCAAATCAGAAAGAAAAATAAAGTCATCCCCAGATAAACAAAAATTGAATGAATTCAAAACATTAGACCATCTGTTCAAGAAATACTTAAGGGAGTGCTAAATTTTGAAATAAAAAGAACGTAAACAGAAATAAGAAAGCATCAAACAACTAAAAACCTAACAGGAAAATGCTAGGTGTAAGTCCACATATATCAGAAACATTGAATGTAAACAGGTTAAACTCCCCAATTATGGAGTACAATGGCTGCATTCAGGAAAGAACCAAATAGAACTAAGAGAACAAGAACTCTATACGCTGTTTACAATAAACATATTTCATCAGGAAAGACAAACACAAATCATGAAAGGCTAGAAAAAGTCATTTCATACAAATAGAAACCTCAAAAAAAAAAGCTAGATTTGCTATACTAACATAAGACCAAATAGACCTCAAGCGAAAATCTGTTAAGAGACAAAGAAGGTCACTATATGGTATTAAAGGGAACAACTCACGAAGAAGAAATAAAAAATCTGTTAAGAGACAAAGAAGGTCACTATCTGGTATTAAAGGAAACAACTCACCAAGAAGAAATAGCAATTATATTTACACACCCAACACCAGAGCTCCTAAATACATCTAACAAAGACTACCACTCCTATGAAGACAGATAGACTGTAACACACTAATCAGTGAGGGTTTCAACACCCACTCTCATCATTGGACAGGCCATCTAGACAAAAAATGAACAAAGACATTGGAACCAAACAATATCATAAACCAAATGGGCTTGACATTATAGAACATTTTACCCAACAACTATACAATGCATATTTTTCTCAGCTGTACATAGAACATTCTCTAAGACTGACCATACTGTAACGCACAAAACAAACCTGCACACATTTTTAAAAATGGAAATCGTATCTAGCATCTTTTCTGACCACAATGGAATTAAACTTAAAATCAACAACAAAAAGAATCTTGGAAATTACACACATAAGTGGAAACGAAACAACATCCTTCTGAACAACTTTGAAACTGCTGTAGAAATTCATATTGAATTGACAAAATGAAAGAGCTAGTTTTTTTGAGAAAATAAACAAAATTATAAATTATCTGGGCTACTTAAGATAAATAGAGAAAGGGCCGGATAAATAAAATCAGAAGATATTGCAACAAATATACAGAAATATAAAAAAATCTTTAGAGAGTACTATAAGAGATTGTAAGTCAAAAACTTGTAGAAGCTAAAAGAGATGAACAAATTTCTGAACATATACAATACACCTACCTTGAGCAAGAAACAAACAGAAGACTTGAAGAGACAAGGGCAAGTTCCTGGATACATGCAATATGCCTAGATGGTTTTAGGCATATTTCTGGTCAATATGCTTAAATAAATAGAGAGCGTAAATAGACAAATATCAAGTAGGATGATTTAATTAGTAATAACAACAAAGAAAAGCCCAGCTCCAGATGGTTTCATGGTTTAACTCTATAGAACCATTACAGAAGAATTAACACCAATTCTCCATAAGCTATTTTAAAACTATCAAATGGGAAGAACATTCCCAAACTCAGGTTACACATCCACCATCGGCTTGATACCAGCAGTAAACAAGGATACTACAACAACAAAAAAGAAAACTACAGACCAATATCACTTATAAATATTGATGCAAAATATTTCTCAACAAAATACTAGCACATCAAATCCAACAGTATGATAAAAAATTATATATCATGAACAAAAAGGACCTGTCCCAGTGATACAAAACTTTAGATTCTCAATCCATGGCTACAAGCATGCCCGTCATGGCAGGACAGGAGTCAGAGTCAGAAGACTCATATACAGGTTGGACAACTCTTATCTGAAGTTTCTGGGACTAGAAGTGTTTTGGATTATTAGATTTTTTTCAGATTCTGCAATATATGAATACACGTATAATAAGTTACCTTGGGAGGGGGGCTGAAGCCTAAACATGAAATTAACTTTTGTTTCTTTGTACTTAAACACACAGGCCAAAAGTAATTTCATCCAATGTTTTTGTGCTGCATGGTGACCCATCAAGACATCAGGTGTGGAATTTTCCATTTGTGACAACAAGTCTGTGCTCAAAATGTTTGAGAGTTTAGACCACTTTAGTTTTCAGACTTTCAGATCAGAGATGTTCAACTTATATTTCAGAAATGGATCTATTTTGTTTTGTTTTGTTTTGAGAGAGATTTTTGCCAGAGAGACAGACAGTGAGAAATCACCACCTAGAGGGGATGACCATGCTGCAATCTCTTCTCCTTCATTCTCTTCTCGGGATTTTGTGCACACATGCACATGTGCCTGGTGTGAATATCAAGCCATCAGGTCCAGGACTCGAACCATGGTCGACCACTTGGGAGTCCAGTGCTTTAACCACTATGCTACCTGCTAGCCCTCCAGGAATGGATTTTAGAAGGAAAACTTCTAGCAGGGAACTTTCAGCTCATTGCCTGGTTTTGAAATCTATACAAATTTAAATATTAAAAATAATAACATGAAGAAAAGTTTAAGAATACATTTAGGAAAATGTATAACCTCAAATGCGCTGGGAAAGTTTTTAAAATCTATCCAGGGACTAGCATCTTGTTTACTTTTTTATATACTCTCTAATGCTCAGGTTAAGCCACCATCAACACCAATATAACTACTCTGCCACAGAGTGGTCTAAACTATAGCTTTCGATATCATCTCATATCATCAATACAATAAAGATATATCAACCAATATTATTCTTTGGTTGGATGACTCTTTTCTCCTATGTCTTCTGCTGTTACTGTCTTGTCTTATTCTTCCTTCTTCCCATTCCTCCTTCACTTTTTCATATTTACATAATTATTTAATATTTTCTACTTAGAAGGCATATTTCATATTATTTCTCATGTGAAACAACTATCATCTCAGCGTTTTAAAAAAGATTTATTTATTTAATACTATTCATTTATTTTTTTTAATTTGCTGTAGGGCTTACGTGCTCACCAGAGGGAGACAACTGTAGGGGAAGGAGGGAGAAAGCAAGCTGCCAGGTCTGGAACTTGAATTGTGATCAGCCATGTGAGAGTCTAGTGCCTTAACCACTATACTATCTGCTGACCCCTCTCAGCTCAGCTTTTAAGCTCAAAAACAGCCCTGTTGAAGGTGCTTCTCTCTATCATGAAAGAAAGAAATAACTTTAAAAAAAAAAAAAATCTCTAGGAGCACCACTCTATAATGCTGAAACCATATGGAGGATTGAGGTTTGGTTCCCAGGTGAACCTATTCACACCAGAAGCATTCATGCAAGCCATGATCCTGGCTGGCTGGAAAGACTGTGGGGAGGATAGAGGCATGAGCCTCTATAGAGTCAGTCTCTCTCTCTCTCTCTCTCATATAAAAGAAATAAATATTTCTAAAAGTTAGAAAATGTGTGTAACTGTGGTGGCAGAGGATGTGGGGTGCCATTCTGCAAAGCCAGAGCCACATGGGTTGACCTGTACATGACTGCTGGCTGAAGTGTTGAGGGGCTGGGGGTCGTGGCACAACAGAACTCTATCAAGGTGGCCTGTTTCTCTCAAAAATAAAATAGAACAAAATAAAAACAGACTTTGGAGGGGTCAGCAGGCGATGAAGTAGTTAAGGCACTGGACTCCCACATGGTCAACCATGGTTCATATACTAGGCTTGGTGGCTTCAAACTCATGCCAAGCATATGTGTGCCATGCCCAGAATCCCAAGAGAAGAATGGAGAAAAAGGGATTGCAACATGGGATGGCTCACTTCTCTCTCTCTGACTCTCTCTACGGTGGGTGCATGCACATAATAACAAAAATCTCTCTTAAAAAGAAAAAAGATAGACTTTGGGGAAAAAATAGTTAGAAAATTGAGGCCAAAAACAATAAATGATCTGTTTAATATTTCAGAGTAAGTGGATAAAAGAATTTTAATTTCTCTGAATCTACACTATCATTTTTTCAAAGGCCATAGATTTTTCTGTCAATCTTTTTTCTTCCTTCTGCCTCTTCTTTTCTTCTTCCTTCAAGTCTATACTGTGTTATGCTTGTTCTCAATGACAAGTATTTGTGTCTCACCCATCTTGTTTTTCATTCCTTTCTTCTCATCTCCCTCGCTTAGTTCCCCCAACCTCTTCATTAGAATGGCTAATTCCTTTTTGACATAGGGCACATGTGCTTGCTGGAGAGAGAGAGAGAGGGAAAGTGACAAATCACCCCCCCCCTCCAGGGTAGATGGTCATGCTTCAATCCTTTCTCTGCTAATCTCCTCTGGGGATTCTGGGCATGCTGAGTCTGAGACTCAAACCATGGTCAGCCACATGGGAGTCCAGCACCTTAACCACCACACCACCTGCAGGCCCCAGATGGTTAATTCTTATTGATTCTCTAGGTGTCAACTTGGATATCCAGCAGAAGTCTTCCTGGTGGCATGTTCAATCTAAGAGGAGGCACCTTTTCCACACGCTTTCAGAGTATCTTCGGTTTCCCTAGGAGAGGGTTTGAGATCCATGGCCCTTTGAAGACAGAGATTATGTCCAGTTTATTTAATATTGTGATGTCTGCATCCTGGTGAAACTCCAAATCTTACACACTACATTTGACTACAGAAATGTGTAGAAAGACGCAACTAAGAAATGCTTTTTAAAAAGTTCTTGCCACTGTTTGACAATGGAAAACTTCAGGTGAGTCTCAAAAATTCAGACTCACCTGAATTTTTTTGTAAAACTACTAGAGACAAAACAGTAATATAAATTTTAAGATACTAGAATCCCTTCTATCATATCCAGTCCCTAAAATGGCATGAATGACAAAATTGTTCTCACTGAATTTCCATGCTAGATTACATTATTGTTAAAAATACAATTCCTTGGGACCAGCAGTTAGCATAATGGCTATGTCGCTGGACTCCCATGTAGCCGACCGTGGTTTGAGTCCCAGTGGCTTAAACTCACGCTGGGCGCGTGTGTTCGCATGCCCAGGATCCCAAGAGGAGAATGGAGGAGAAGGGATTGAGGCGTGGCCATCCCCCCAGGGGGGGTGATTTCTCACTTTCTGTCTTTTTGGTGAACACATGTGCCATATAGCAAAAACCTCTCAAAAAAAAAAAATTTAAATAGACATATATCTTACGATCTAGTCATTCCACCATTAGGTGTTTGCCAAAGAGAAGCAAAGGCCGATGTCCACAAAGGGACAAAATGTTCACAGATGCTTTACTTGTAATAGTATAAAATCAGAAACAACTCAGATTCCTATCAGTGGGTGAATGAATAAACAAACTGCGGAGTGAAGTACTGTTTAACAATACAAAGGAAGAAGCCACTGATATGCACCATGACATGAATAAAATTCAAAATAACTATGCTAAGGGATGCATGAAACAAAGGAGAGCACACACTCTATGATTGCATTCTTATAAATCAGGAAAACACGAACTATTTAATAGTGCCAGAAAGCAGATCACGGGTTGCCTGGGGAGAGATGTAGAGGAGGAAAGGACATAGGGCTTCCCAATGGCGGTCAGCCACACTGCGGGACGATGGGCATGCTCGTTATTTTGATTCGGGAAATCCATAAGTTCTAGCCCATGAAGGGGTAAGGTTCACAATTCAGACCAAAAAAAAAAAAAAAAAAAAAAAAAAACAAAAAAAAAAAAAAAAAAAAAACAATCAAGACACAATCAGCCTCGATGATTTGAAAGGTAATAACTACTGAAAACCGGGCCCTCCAAAGATGACAGTATTTAAATACTTACCATCTCCAAAAAGATGTGTCACTAGCCTGGTGAGTGTCTGCTTCAGGTCAAATTCTACGAGCTTCACGGCCTCCATGGTGTGCGTCTCTTGTTTATGGGCAGAGCGAGAACTCTTTTCAAAGAGCTGCAAGTTTTCTCCATCATTTATACCAGCAAATAACTGTAAGTTATGAGGGACAGTGTAAGGAAATACAGCAGTTATTTCATCAGATAACCTAGAAATCCTGCTAAAAATTCTTTTGACTCCCAAGTTTCAATGTGGGAATAAGTCCCATTATGTTTTATATCCAGTAATATAAGGAAACTAACATTCACTTAATAGCAATGTTGAACAAAACGCTATGCTACACGGTGTGGAGGATCTTTAGGGAATTAAAAGACACTGTTCTAATCTTGGCTAATATCTCCCATTTTACACTTGCATGAACGTATAGTCATTTCACTCTAGTGGAAACACCACTGAATCACAGTTATAGGCTCTACAGCGATATCCTAACCATCCCACAGTGTCCTTACAGTATGATGTAAGGATGGATAAGAAAGCATCATCTAGAATTAACTAGAAGCATGCTGAATTGTGCTATCCCTGTACTTCTAAAGGACAGGACAGGGTTTGAGGCAAATTTCCGCCAATTACTATCCGTATTAACTTAGGCAAGTGGTACGGCAGCTGAGCCTTGGGTAATGATTTGTAACATGGAAACAATACTATTAATAGTGTTCATTATAAATAAAATAATGTGTCAGAAATACAGAGTACCTGGCACATGCCAATGGCTAAATAAATTCCCTTCATTATTATCATCATCATTAATCATAACTATTATTAGTCATAAGTGGTTTTGTCACTGAAATAAAAGAGCTCCTTCTTGGCAACATAATAAATTTTTACTTGCTAGGAAAGAGACTCAAGAACAGACAAATAAAGCCCTCATTTGTCCCACCTGAAGCTCTATAAAATCAAAAACTTTAAAGTTGTAATTTTAAAAAAGTCATTAACTGCTATTTCCAGTAATGTTGAGTTGAAGTAATTACAGCCAAAACTCCTGATAAAAAAATGCAACTTAAAAAATACAAAAAAATTTTCAAAGAATTGAAGAAAAGGCCCAAGAGAAAAGAATGAATAAACAAAACTGTACAGGAAAGTGTGAAGCCAGGAATAAAACAAATAAGAATAATAATAAAGGAACACAAAGCCAGAGAGGAGCACTGAGAATATCTGCCTATCTAACATAACATTCCCAAACTTGAACTTTGGTTGTCACAGTGTACCATAGTGGATGAGACCCAAGTGAAAACGTGGTGTCTAACCAAGCTAGAGTGCCTGATAAGCCGCCCTAAATCCCTCTTTCTCATAAGGATGGACACAGAAATGAAGTAGAGCGTGTGTAGACTTGCAGTGAGGTGCCACATTTCCTAGACGATGGGCATCCTCGGGCTGTGAAAATGGACTAAGGCAGGCTCGGGACAATAACTCTTCTAAAGGTCCAACAAAATCAAGACATTTTTGAGAAAAGGATTCTATCGGGCTGGCCCTTTAGTGAGTGGTTATGGACTGGGTGGAGAAAGCCAGATCCAACATGGATGGCCATGGTTCAAATACTGGCCCCAGTAGCATGAAAAACATGCCAAGCACGTGTGTGTACATGCCTAGACAGGATCCAAACAAGATAAAGAAGAAAAAGGGGGATTGCTTGCATCATGACAGGGACCACTGAGGTGTGATTACTCCTTCTCTCTCTTTCTCTTTCTCTCTTTCTTTCTCTCTATCTCTCAGATGTGCACGTGCCCTCTGACAACTGAAAGAAAGAGAATAAAAGAAAAAGATTCTATTAACTTATGTCTCAAATTGTTCTTATGAGAGCCAAAGACAATGGCAGTTGCCACAGTCTCTATCTTTCATTATTTCCTCTAAGAATAATTTAGAACCTTAAGAACAAATGACGCTTAAACGCCATCCCTCAGAATACCATGGAAATAGAGAAGGCCCAAGTTTCAAAGTAACTGTATGTAAAAGGGAAAGATAGAAGGCAGGCAGGATAAATACCAAGACAGGGCTAGTACACTCCCTAACCCACTGCAAGCAAGCCTTTGCGGTAAGCAAGAGAAAGCTGAGAAGAATTGGAGGAAAGAAAGAACTTCTTCATCTAAAATCACCAATCTTCATCTAAAATCACCATCAGAAAGAGTAAGTCACCCTAAGTACAATATTGCTTAAAAAAAAAAAAGAAAGAAAGAAAGAAAGAAAAGAAAAGAAAGCAGAAAAAAATAAAGTATCCTTTTAGCCCTGACCAGAGACTACAGAAAAGGTATGTAAAAGTATGGCCAATCGAAAGTGAGTCTCTAAATGAAATGCATAGTTAAAATGGAACAGAAAGGAGGAAAATAAAGTGAAAGACACCCTTTGCAATTGGGTGGGAAGTACAAAAAAAAAAAAAAAGAAAAGAAAAGAAAAGAAAATCAGGGCTGCCAAGATAAAATATACCTAAAATTAAAATTTTAGAGTAATTACAAAACTATATCATACCAACCCACCCTTACCACACTCTCAAAAATATCCACTAAAGAATGTTTACTTTCCTACACTTTTACAAGAGGACAACAGAGAACGCAAATAAAAATAAAAATAAATGAACAGAAGAAATAAAACTTAGAGAATTATCACCCCAAAAAAATCATAAAACCAATTTAAAACAACTCCACTAATAGAAATTCAACCCACTTCTCTGCAAAAACAAAAAGCAAGAAGAAGAAAACTCTAAACTAATACTTGAAAACTAAATTTAATATATTCAGATAAGCCATATAGAAATACAGCCAACTTCTTGAGCCAGAAACTGAAAAGTTAGAAACAGAAATGGATGAAAAACAGAAAAAAAAACAAATATAATTGATCGAATTTGGGGGTAATAAAAAAAGAAGAAGAAAAGAAAGAAAGAAAAATCACCTCAGAACTGAAGTCTAACTTAAAAAGTATTCAAGAAATAATAGACTCAGTGAAAATTTTTTAAAGATGCATTAAAAAAATAAAATAAAAAACGGGCAAACAACCAAGAGAAAGACAATGAAGTAAAGAGTCAGAAAGGAGATGGTATTATAGACATGGAAGACAGATAAAGAGGAAATAACATTTATATAATTGGAACCCTTGAAAGGGAAAAATAAAACAATGGAATAGAATAATGGACATCAGACGAAAGGACAATTAACCTGGAAGAATCAAACATAAGACACATACTGGTAACACTATACTTCAAAAATAATATAAAAAAATTCTCAAGGCTTCTATGGAAAAAACAAAATCCAACAACAAACCCACAGAATAGCAAAGCAATCAAACTTCAAAAAAAAAAAAAAAAAAGAAGAAAAGAAATTGAACAACAAAGGAATAATACAATAAATTTTCAAACAACTCAATTTTAAAAAGTGTATACTAAAAATTTTGTATCAATCAATACTATCTTTTTAAGTATCAAGTCTATAGAAAAAGCTTTAAACACATAATAAAATAGGGAATGAGAGATGAATATTTTCTAAAAATGTAACTAAAGGTTCAGCTTTATTCAAGCAGCAAATATCTGGAAAAAGTTTAGCCAAAAAATAATGGATCACAGGTTCATTTACTAAAATTCTAAGAGTTAAGAGTAAAACCTAGAGGGACCAGAAGGTAGTGAGTGTGGTGGTTAAAGTGCTGAACTTCCACATGGCCAACTACAGTAAGAGTCCTAGGCCTAGTGGCTTGCTTTCTCACTTTCCCTCTCACTCAGTTTCTCTCTGGTCAATTTTTTTAAAAGAATATTAAAAATAAATAAAATTAAATAACTTTTTAAAAGACTCAAAGTTGGAGAATAAGTTGTAAGACTAATATCCAATGGTATATTCTAGAAAAAAGTAGAAATAGTGAAACTAAAAACTGGAAGAAAGAAGAGGCAAACAGAAAGAATACACTCATTAACTACTGGATAAATAACAGGTAAGAGTTTAGGTTATTCCCTTTCTGACAAGGAAGACAGTAAAAAGTTATATATGACAACAGTTGCGATAAGGCATTTTCTTAAATGTAAGCATAAAAGCAATCATTAAAACAAAAATATAACCTTCCTAAATAGCAACAAATTTTAATTCAAGGGCAAAAAAAAAAAAAAAATCATAAAATAAATAAATAAACACTAGGGCTAGCAGGTGACACAGTGGTTAAGGCACTGGACTTCAACATAGCTGACTGCAGTTTAAGTCCTGGACCTGATGGCTGAAAAGTCATGCTGGCTTCATGTGCACGTGTGTCCAGAAGCCCAGGAAGAGAATGAAAGAGAAAGGATTGCAGCTTGGCCATCTCCCATGGGGAGTGACAGAATTCTAAGTTTCATTCTCACTGTCTCTCTCTCTGTCTCCAGCAAGTGCACACTACCTGTGGCAAAAATATTAAAAAAACAAATAAAAAAACAAAAAAGAACTGAGGGGCCAGCAGGTGGTAGAGTAATTAAGGTGCTGACTCCCACATTGCTGACCGCAGTTCAAGTCCCAGACTCAAAGTCTTGAAATTCATGCCAGCTCGTGTGCATGTAGGTCCAAAATCCTGAGAAGAGAATGGAGAAGGGATTGCAGCATGGCTACCCCTCTGGGGGATGATTTCTCACTCTCTGCCTCTCTGTCTGTCCAGCAAGAAAATGCATAATAGCAAAAATAATAAATAAATAAATAAATAAATAAATAAATAAATCTCATCCAAAAAAATTAAATAAATAAAATAAAACAGGGGCCAGTAGCTGATGTCTTGGTTAAGGCACCAGATGTCCACACAGCAGAAGGCAGTTCAAGTCCCACACCTGACAGCTTAAAAATCACACTGGGTGCGTGCGTGTGTGTACCCAAAACCCAGAAGGAGAGTAAAAAAGAAGGGACGGCAGCATGGCCAACCTCCTAGGGGGTGATTTCTCACTTTCTTTCTGTCTCATCTCTCACTGTCTCTCCAGCACCTTCATTACCACACCACCTGCTGGTTCCAGATAAGGAACTTTTAAAAAGTTGTCAAAGGCCCCAAAACGCAATAGAAAAAATAGAAAAAATATATGAGCAGATAAGTCATACATGCAAAATCATTGAAAATTACTCCTTGAAATCATGAAAAGATATTCAAACTTGAGACTGTAAATTAAAACATTTGCAAACTCTAACTTATCACACTGGCAAAATTTAAAAGCTGAACAATATACTCTTGCGGTGAGACTT
This sequence comes from Tupaia belangeri chinensis, assembly GCF_000334495.1. Lineage (NCBI taxonomy): Eukaryota > Metazoa > Chordata > Mammalia > Scandentia > Tupaiidae > Tupaia > Tupaia belangeri. The sequence goes on from NW_006159506.1 coordinate 8,253,372, forward strand.
AGGAAAACATGTACTCTCATAATGCTGATAGAAATGGAAACTTGTAGAAGGCTTTTAAAAGGGAATTTGCCGGGAACCAGCAGTTAGCGTAATGGCTATGTCGCTGGACTCCCACGTAGTCGACCGTGGTTCGCGTCCCGGAATCGGTGGCTTAAAACTCATGGCGGGCGGGTGTGAGTGAAAAAAAAGAGGAGAATGGAGGAGAAGGGATTGCAGCATGGCCATCCCCCCTGGGGGGTGATTTCTCGCTTTCTGTCTCTATGTCTCTCTCTGTCTGTCTGGCGAGCGCACGCGCCCTACAGCGAAAACCTCTCCAAAAAAAAAAAGGGAATTTGCCAAAACTACATTTGTGTTCATCTCCACAGCCAGTCTTGCCATTTATAGCTATTCACCCTGAAGATATACCACCAGCCATAATATGTATATGTACACAAGGGTTTCATTATAGTGTTGTTTGTTAACTGCAAAATATTAGAAAGTAGAAAATGTCTTACTTTGGAGAGATGCTGGGTAAGTAAGCTCTATCTAGAGTACTATGCAGGTATAATAATAAGGACAATCTCTATGAACTGATATGGAATGACTTAAGCATATATCTTATTCAGCCTTACATGTAAAAAGGGAATATAATAAAATATGCATGATCTCTCACTTTTGCAAAAAAAAAAAAAAAAAAAAAAAAAGATAAGCCAGAAATTAAAGAAATGCATTACCTACAGGGATGTGAGTGGAATCAGGATGGAAAAAAATGGGTGACTAGAAATGGAATACAAAGGATGTCCTGGTGAGGAGGGAGACAAAGTTCTGACTTTCAGAATCACATTAATAGTGTAACTACAAAAACATGAAAAGTTCACCTAGGAGTAGGGAGAAGCCAAACAGAAACAATGAATAGAACTTCATTCTAAGTAAATGACATAGACATATTGAAAAGTGTGGAGAAGAATGAACCAAAGTAACTTCGATGAAAATGATCTATTCTAATGTCAAAAATAAGTAAAATAAGCATTGTACATTAGTTACTAATTTTTTAAATAATTATTTATTTATTTAATTCCATTTGTTATTATCATTTCTTTAATTTGACCAGATAGAGACAGTGAGAAGGAGAGAAAGGGAATGTGAGAAAGCAAGCCGCCAGGTCTAGGACTCGAACCACAGTCAGCCATGTGGAAGTCCAGCGCCTTTATCCACCACGCCATCTGCTGGCCCCCAGTTACTAATTTTTTCTATGGAGGTATGCAAACAGTTCTAAACATATCTTATCTTCAGTCTAGAATTGATGAGCAAATATGTAAATGTATCATGAATAAAAACAAAAAGGTTTCTCCCTATAACTGTCAAAGGCAATAGGTGGGAACCAGCAGGTGGCGTAGTGGTTAAGGCGCTGGACACTCCCACATGGCCGACCATGGTTCAAGTCCTGGACCTGGTGGCTTACTTTCTCACTTCCCACCACCATGTCACGTTCTCTCTCTCTCTCTCTCTCTCTCTCTCTTCTTCCCTCCCTCCCTCCCTCCATCTCTCTCTCTCTCTCTCTCTTTGTGTGTGTGTATGAATGTCTGGCCATAATAAAATAAATGAATAAGTAAATAAAATTAAATTTAAAAAATAATTCTTAAAAAAAAAAGGCAATGGGTAGGGCAAGAATGAGTCGTGCAGTATTGCCTTGGAATTGAAGGTGCCTATATAAATCCATGTTTTTAAATGTATAGATCAATCTAAAAACAGAAGTAGATGGCCATATGTTTCCTATCTCTCTCCAATGAGGGAGACCAGATGTAATGACATCTCTGTTGCAATAAATATACTCAAGTCTAGATTTCTAAATATCATTCCTTAATAAAAGGAACAGAGTTCCTTAGAGAAATGACTGATTCCAGGGCTAGGAGAGAGAAAGTAAGTGATGAATCTCAGATATCCTGTGAGGCCCAACAATGATGACAACATGTCAAAGACCGTAGGAGACTCCTTGAAGGGGCTCCCAATGGCCAAGTCTTTGTTGATTTGAGTAATAAGCGGAATAATTTTAGTAATAGATTGTAACTCATAAAATTAACAAGTATCTATGAAGACATACTGATATAATTAATTGAATAAATATAATATATGGGAGAGAATATAGAAGTAATCCTTATGGTAAAAGTCTAATCATTTTAGGAAAAAATGGTAAAGAAAATAACCATTTGGCAAACACCACAGTGATTCCAAGCAATTATCAATGGGTTCAAAAATGTGTGGGGCAAAATATGATGAAAAGCAAGACAGTTACATAGTCTCAAACTATTTTCCCATAGGAAACTTATTAATTACAAAGAGAAAACAGTAATTTTAGGATTAGAAACCTAATAGATGCTATTTTTACCAACTGAGCAAAATGAACATAACCAAAAAAAAAAAAAAAAACACCCAGATAACAATACCATGCGCCTGGTGATACAATGCACTAATAAGGACGCAGCATAATTTCCATGATACGCTTGCCAAAATTGTACAACCTAAATTTTACCATGAGAAAACATCAGATGTCAAACTGAGAGACATTCCACAAAACAGCTGGCTGGTAATTTTCATAAATGTCAAAGTCATGACAGACAACAACTAAGAACGGTCCCAGTTTCATAAAGGAGATGGAGACATGATACATTTAATAAGTAATGCTGGACTGAATTCAGGCCCAGAACAAGGACCTGTTTGTAAATTTCAGCAAACACATTTTCCATTTTACAAGTTCTGTTTCGTTTTCTCAAACTTGCATAGTAGTGTTTACATAACAACTTAATTTTAGAAGAGTTTTAAGTTACTGCAAAATGGAAAGAAAAGTACAAGAGGCAGCCCCTGTATCTGCTTCCCCAACACACGCACAGCCTCCCCGTTAACACCAAAGTGGTAGACGCGTTAAAAATGAGGGACTACATTGACATATTAGAGTCACTCAATATCCATCGTTTGCATCAGGGTTCACTCTTGGTATTGTACATTGTATAGGTTTGGACAAAAATGCAATGTCATGAATCAACCACCACAGTATCATACAGAGCATTTAACCTGCTCTAATTATCATCGGCGTTCATGGGGCTGGCAAGTGGTATGGTGGTTAAGGGCGCGGGACTCCCACATGGCCAACCACGATTCAAGTCCTGAGCCTAGTGACTTGCTTTCTCACTTTCCCTCTCTCCCTCTTACTCTTGCTCAGTCAAATGTAAGTAAATAAATAAATAAAGTTAAATAAAAAAATTTCTTTAAAAAAAAAAATCATCCGTGTTCTGTCTATTCATTCCTCCCTCCCCACTAGCCGTTAACCACTGACAGTAAAAGTTACTGTCTCTATAGCCCTGCCTTTTCCAGAATACCATACAGGTAGAACCACATAGTATCTAGCCTTTCAGATTAGTTATTTCACATAGTTACATGCATTTCAGTTTCTTCTGTGTGTTTTTATGGCTAGAGAGCTCATGTATGATCTGTATTTAGTATCTGTACATGTCTGAGATTTTGAGTTTTACTTCCTTAAACATTTTGCACAGTTATTTTACATTCTGTGCCCCAGAATCTAAATGCCAAGCAATGAGCTACTGTTTCTGGCAATCTCCCAACCAGCACTGTCTGTATTTGGCCATCTAAAACAGATTGATACCAATGAAGGGAAACCTAAGGATCTAAGTTGTAGACACTCTCTGTCGTAGACTGTGTGTAGTCAGAGCACCAATAGCCCTGGGAACAATTTGGCTCTCTTCGAAAGGTGAGAGCTAGGGAGTGGTAAAAGGAGACACTTGAGACGACTGACCCACATGAGAAAGTTCTGGTTTCGCATCCAGAAACCTCCCTGGGCACGCCAGGCACGTGCATGCTCAGGATGCAGGGCTGGCTGAGGCTGGATGTGGATCACAGCATGAGGACCCTGTTGGGGACACTGTCTTTCTCTCTCTCTCTCACTCACTCATAATATAAATAAATAAATAAACTTTTTAAGAAAGACTTGGGACCAGCAGGTGACATAGTGATTGAGGTACTAGACTCCCATATGGCCCACCATGGTCCAAATCCTGGACACAGTGGTTTGAAAATCACGCCAGGGCAAGTGTGCCTGTGTGCCCAAGGTGCTGAAAGACGAATGGAGAAGAAGGGATTGCAGCATGACCATTCCTCCTAGAGGGTGATTTCTCATTTTCCTCTCTCTCTATCTCTGTCTCTGTCTCTGTCTCCAGTGAGTGCATGTGCCCTATGGCAAAAAAAGAAAAGAAAATCTTAAAAAGGGGTAGGGGGAGCTTAAGGTGAGAGTTTCAGGTTTGACTTCCCCGTTTTGACACTAGCACAAACCCTAGTCTCCCAACTGCCAGGCTGATGACAGCAGGTCCCTGCAGAAATTCTCACAATTCACGTGTGCTTACTGCCCCCGGTTCAAGTTCAGTGCACTCTCCCCATCTCCTTAGAGAGTACTCTCACTTTCTGTAAGCCTAAAAATAGGAGCAAAATTATCTTATGCAGTCTAGCTGGCTTTTTAGCCACTACATCTAGTCTGAGAAAGAAGTGAAAGTTTCTGGAATTTGACTTTATTAACTACTTTCAGAAACAGATTATAAATCACCCAGAGGGTAAAAGAATTCTTTATATTTTTTACACCAAGTTCCTAATCAAAAATTGTTGATACTCAGCTTGATCACCCAGAAGTCTAGCCTTGTGATCAAACAATGTTTGACTACATTCAAAATTCCAACTTTACAAATGGTGACATCTGAGTATCAATGACAATATAAAATGGAATTAAAGGCAATTCTAAAAATATTTTTGAGTAGTTTTAGTATTTCTGGAGTTAGTATCTCTTGGGGGGAATTAATTGAAAGATAAAAATAGGCTTTTCATTACTAGAATCTGTTCTCCAAACATCTCTGAATACTGGGCCAGCAGGTGGCATGGTGGTTAAGGCAGTGGATTCTCACATGGCCAACTGCCATTTGAGTCATGGACCCAGCAGCTTAAAAATCACACTGAAGGGTGGGGATACATGCCCCAAATCCCAGGAGATGAAGAAGGAATTATGGCGTGGCCTTTCCCCCCCAGAGGGTGACTTTGCACTTTCCCTCTCTGTCTCTCTCTCTGGCAAGCACACGTATCCTATGGCAAAAACCTTAAGCCAAAACAAAAAACTCTCCATAGCTTCTAAGCACAATGTTTGAGCTCTTGTAAAAGACATACACATTTGGGAACCAGCAGTTAGCGTAATGGCTATGTCGCTGGACTCCCATGTAGTCGACCGCGGTTTGTGTCCCGGACCCGGTGGCTTAAAACTCACGCCGGGCGCGTGTGCATGCGTGCCCAAGATCCCGAGAGGAGAATGGAGGAGAAGGGATTGCGGCGTGACCATCCCCCCTGGGGGGTGATTTCTCGCTTTCTGTCTCTATGTCTCTCTCTGTCTGTCTGGCGAGCGCACACGCCCTACAGTGAAAATCTCTCCAAAAAAAAAAAAAAAAGACATACACATTTTAGGCTTCATGAACATTACTATTCTCTAACAACGATAAGTTCAGTAAATACAGCAGATTAAGTTAGCAAGAAATACCACTTTTTCTTTATAAAAACAGTTACATAAGGGGACCAGCAGTTAGTATAATGGCTATGTCGCTGGACTCCCATGTAGTCGACCGCGGTTTGTGTCCCGGACCCGGTGGCTTAAAACTCACGCCGGGCGCGTGTGCATGCGTGCCCAAGATCCCGAGAGGAGAATGGAGGAGAAGGGATTGCGGAGTGGCCATCCCCCCGGGGGGTGATTTCTCGCTTTCTGTCTCTCTGTCTCTGTCTTTCTGGCGAGCGCACGCGCCTTATAGCAAAAACCTCTCCAAAAACAGAAAAAAAAAGAAAAAAGCAGTAACATTTCATACACTTATGGTATTATTAGAATATTAGTAGGCCATGACGTTAAGAAGCAAAACGTTTAAGGAACGTGAAAATGGAAAATTCACTGTTGATGATACTATGCATGATAATATATTTAACTGGACTAATATATAGCATATTCATTCTGGGAAAATTCAGTTTACAAGCTGTAATGATATACAGTGATTGAATGTATAAAATAAATTTTTTAAAAACATTGAAACTCAAGATTTCAAACAAAACCATGGTGGCACAGCAATAAAATATGATGCTTTGGTAGGCTGAGACACATGGAAGGGTTCGAGGTTTGCATCTGGAGACTCCCCCTCTATAGACACAGTGCAAACACAAGTTCGTGATCTGAGACTGACTGCACTTGGGAGTGGACTGCAGCATCAAGATTTTGCTGGAGATATTGTCTTTCTTTTTTTATTTCTGTCTCTGCTGCAAAAAAAAAAAAAATTATAAAACTGGAAAAATTTAACATTACTCTAGGTGGTATGATTACCCATAGATTTTTTGTTCTTATTGGTGCTTTTATATATTTTATACATTTCCCCAATAAGCACGATAACATTTCCTTTTTTTAGAGAGAGATTTTTGCTATAGGGTGCATGTGCTCACTGGAGAGACAGAGAGACAGAAAGCAAGAAATGACCCCTCAAGGGGATGGTCACATTGCAATCCCTTCTTATCCATTCTCCTCTTGGGATCTTGGGCACGCATGCACACAAAGCCCAGCATAAGTTTAAGGCACCGGGTCCAGGACCTGAACAGCAATGGACTAAGTGGGAGTCCAGCAACGCCATCTGCTGGTCCTGCAAGATAACATTTGAAATGAGAGAGAAGACAGTAAATTCAATATGAAAGATGAAAAGGGAAAGGGCACAAAAGTTTCAAATGTCAGTGTTTTCTAATACAAAAAATACAGTGGTCAATCCTTGTTACACAATAAAAAATCAGTACATAGTGCTTTGATATTCCTATATTTGATAAACGTGAAGGTGTTTTTATTTTTTCCCTGCGATGGGAACTACTCTCAGGACATGTGAATTAGTGGGAAATAGAGAGAGGTAAACTAGTAAGATGAAATAGGAGAGCACATTTTATTAGTAATGTTATAGAGGAAAGAGGAATGAGGTCCTCTTGGTCAAAATGTGGATAGCGGAGAAAGTGTCCTCTCTAATAAATAAATAAATAACTGCTCAGGGCCCAAAAGACCACAGGTTCCAAGAAATTGCTTTTGTAATCCAGGAAAACTTAAAATCCTGTCACCTGATCAGGGTTGACGATTTATATAAGTAAATAAAGGGTTTACTCCCAATTACACATTTAAAAAGCAATCAGCATAACGTCAAGGTCATTTAAAACTGAAAAAGAAGAGTAGGGCTGGGTTTTGCAGAGTAAGCCTGGTTTAGCTAACAAAAGAAACAGGAAGGAGACACACAGGGTAAGAGCCCTGCTGTGTTACTCCAGGAGATGCAGATCACCCTTTTTTAGATGAAGAAATTTGGTTCTAGTATACTTCCAATGTCAAATGACTGCTGGGTGAAAATTTAATTAGCACGGGAAAAAAGAATCCTTTTATACAGCTGTTATTTAAGGACACGGGAAGTGAAAGCAAAAAAAAAAAGAAAAAGAAAAAGAAATCTACCTTTCGTTAACAACAGGGGTATTTCAAAGTGATACCAGGAGATGAAGCCAACAGCACAGCCCCAACTCCATCCATGCTCCATGTCACTTACACACGGCACAGGAAAAACAGCAGATTTCCCATCAGATGTCATCCAATTAGACATTCCCTAATTGGATGCTTAGATTCTAAAATCCAGTGCAAACAATAAAACATTTACAGTTTTACTGTAATATATACATACATGTATGTACACACACACACACACACAATTAAGTGCCAGAGGACACATGCATAAGAAAGAGAGAAAGAGACAAGGAAAGTGTTCCCCAACAGGGTCTGGTCATACAGCAATGGTCTCTAATTTTCCAAGGCATCAAGATCCCGGGCACATGTGTACATGCCCAGTGTGCTTTTCAAGCTGCGAAGGCTGGGAATTGAAGCCTGGTTAGTCATGTGGGATCTTGTTTCCTATGCCAGCTCCATCTATTCATATGTTTTAATTTCTTTATTTACTTATAAGTATATATACACATTTATAAACACACACACACACACACATTAAATGAGCCTTCTGCTCCTCTGTATGCAGAAGCTTAAATATTCCCCTTTCTGGCACTAATGCCATTACATTGATACCAGAGTAAAGTGGAATCAAATGTCCATTCAAATCAAGAAGAGGGACCAGCAGGTGGCGTGGTGGTTAAGGCACTGGACATTCCCATATGGTCAACCATGGTTTGAGTCCTGGACCTGGTGGCTTGCTTTCTCACTTTTCCTCCCTCTCTTTCTCTCTGGTCAAATTAAAATGAATGAATGAATAAATAAAATTAAATAATTCTTAAAAAAAAAAAAAAGAAGAAGAAATACTTGGTCACCTACGATAGAAAGTTGGAGCCTTGGGCTAGCAGATGGTGTGGTGATTAAGACAGCTTGACCCCACATGGCTGACTGTGCAGTTCAAGTCCTAGACAGCCAAGCTTGTCAAATACACTGGGAACGTGTGTGGCCAAAATCCTGAAAGGAGAATGGAGAAGGGACTGAGGCATGGCCATCCACCTCCGCGGGGGTGAGGGGTGTTGCTTTCTAACTAATTTTTCTCCCACTCCCACCCCACCCTGTCTCTCCAGAGAGGACACACACCCTACAGCAAAATTACAAAAAAAGGAAAACAAGGAAAAAAAAATCAGAGCCTCGTTTTAGTCCAGTGTGGTCATTCTCCTGATTTTTATGAGCCAAATATGCCAGCCCTGGTAACCAAAAATTAAAGCCAATGCTTTCAGCTTAAAAGCAGGTACAATGCTCAAGGAGGCCTCACTCGTTCTGTGCCTTCCATACACACACCAGATTAGCAGGTCATCAAGAAGAGGACAAGCAGGGGGACCAGCAGTTGACATAATGGCTATGTTGCGGAACTCCCATGTAGTCGACCACGGTTCGAGACCCAGACCCGGTGGCTTAAACTCACACCAGGCGCATGTGCGTGCGTGCCCAAGGTCCTGAGAGGAGAATGGAGAAGGAGAAGGGATTGCGGCATGGCCATCCCCCCCAGTCGTGGGGTGATTTCTCGTTTTCTGTCTCTCTGTCTGTCTCTGTCTTTCTGGCGAGTGCACGCGCCCTATAGCAAATACCTCTCCAAAAGAAGAAAAAAAAATAAAAAAAAGAAGAGGACAAGCAGGCATCAGGACAGTTCTCAGGGCTTACGCAGAACAATGGCTCGAGTACTCATGACCACAGAGGCACAGGGTGCCATTCTTCAAATACACTGTGCTTACCTGGTTCCATTAATTACACTTCACACTGGTGAAGTGTGTTTATTTCAAAGCACTTCATATGTGCTACATGATTCTCTCTACCTTCATTCCGGGCCTCCCACGGATGCCACCAACATCACCGGCATCTTACATAGGTAGGATCTAAACCTCTCAAATCTTGGCTTCTCTAAGATCCCACAGCGAGCACAGGGTAATTCTGGGAGTCACCTGTGCTCTACGGAATTCAGTGACGACTGTGGCCAAGCCCGCTTCAGTAACTGCTCAGAAGCACTGATCTGACTGTGAAGGGACATAAAATATATCAGATTAGGATAGGGAGCAGAGAATGGGGAGTATTAGAACAACAAACGCAAAACCTACTGATGTTTTTCCAAAGGCAGTACACATTCCATTCCGCAGATTTAGGGAGACTACAGAGCTAAGTGATACTTTTGTATTAATTTCAATAGATATTGGGAAAATAGGTAACTCTCATAATGAACACATGATTTTACAGATATGACAACTTAGGACAAAACTCGGTAGAAGTTAGTCACTCTAAGGCTATTTTTTAAAATGGTTAAGGGGTTTAGCAGGTGGTATAGTGGTTAGGGTGCTGGACTCCCATATGGCTGACCACGGTGCAAGTCCCAGACCTGGCAGCTTGGCAATCCCACCAAGCATGCATACACGAGTGCTTAAAATCCCAAGAGGAGAATGGAGAAGGGATTAGTGCGTGGTCACGGCCATTCCCCTGGGGGGGTGATTTCTGCCTTTCCCTCTCTTCATCTCTCTCTAGCACATGCACACGTCCCATGCAAAAACAAAAACAAAAACAAAATTTAAAAAAAACTATTAAGATCTAATAATCCATGCAAGGATACGGGTGCTATCAAAATATATTTGTAAAGACTAAAATTTAAATAACTCTGAAATAAGGAAATGTGGTTATGCATTAGGCCATACGCACAGTGAAACAGAAAATTAACACCATCTAAACAAAGACAACTCTTATTTCTAATGTAAATGTAATACTAGAGATGGGATGAACATTATAGAGATAAACTAAGTCAACCCCAAATACGGGAAGAAAACAAGAGAGCAGTAAAGATACAGAAAAGGTAAAAAACACATACCCAATTAGACATCAAGACCAGACCAAAACACTGATCTCATCCCTGATTCCAGGGACCTTTAAGTGGCTGCCTCTCACTTAGCTTTGTGTTGAGAGACCACAGTGTGGATGAAATTAAATTAGGTTTCCATTAACTGCACACAATAGTCTATGCCATTTGTTTTCCCACTAGGACTTCTATTTCTGTGACATTTTCTTAAGTGTCTTTATACAAACCCAAATGACCCAGAACACAGAGTTCACCTGACTGCAACTGCTCATCAGAGTACGAGAAAGTAGTTAGAAAATGAGAAAAGAACAAGTGTGAGAAATTAATTTTAAAAGGGCTTCAGAATAAAAATGGATTGCAAAAGCCAATTAAAATTAAAATTTAGAAAGCTAAAAGGATTTTTCTTTTTTCTTTTTTTCTTTTTTGGGAGAGGTTTTTGCTACAGGGCGCGTGCGCTCTCCAGAAAGACAGAGAGAGACAGAGAGATAGAAAGCAAGAAATCACTCCCCAGGGGGGGTGGTCACGCCGCAATCCCTTCTCCTCCATTCTCCTCTCGGGATTTTGGGCACGCACGCACACGCACCCGGCATGAGTTTCAAGCCACCGGGTCCAGGACACAAACCGCAGTCGACTACATGGGAGTCCAGCAACATAGCCATTACGATAACTGCTGGTCCCAAATAATTCTTTTTAAAAAATGTAGAGAAGGACTGCAGCAACTCATGGGTAACAGGATGCACTCTGATACTGGACCCACATGGACAGTCCCAGGCTTCTGTTCCAAGGTCTCCTTGTACATGCACACAGGGCCTGTGTGTGCTTGTGATCGGGACTACCTGAGGCTAGGGGTAAAATGCAGCATCAAAACACCGTGAGTGGTACCTATCCCTTTCCCTGTCTTTTTCATGGAAGAAATAATTTTCTAAAACATTTTTAAAAATTAATCCCTAAGGCTGGCAGGTGGCATGGTAACCACCTGAATTCCCACGTGGCTGAACACGATTCAAGTCCCGAGCCTGGTGGCTTGCTTTCTCCCTCTCTGACTCTCTTTGGTCAAATTAAAAAATAATAATAACAAATGGAATTAAATAAATAATTCTTTTTTAAAAAAAGGAATGCCTAGAGTTGAGCAAATACATAATCCTTATTCAGATGATAATGGAGGAGACAAAGCACTGGAACCTAAGAGTTGTTCAGAAGAAACACTCACACCCCCAGTAGAAAGAGACCCATTTGTGAAGTTGTTATTTATAGAACTTTGAAGGATATTGCTTCCTAGAAAATAATCAAAATAAACCCCGTGGTGGCTGGAGACTCACAAAAGGTGGGATCCAGCAAAGGTCACTCAGCCAGGATATTTTAAGCACGTGGGATGCATAGGAACATGTATTCACTGAATTCCAATGTCATCCTACTATTGATGAAATGGTTCGACCTTCCTTCCGGCCTGAGGTGTCTAGGCTGAAGCACAGGTCTGGGGGCTAGCCTAACTCCCCAGGAAAAGCATACATTGATGCTCGCTGTCTGAATGACGATGACAAACCAGGAAAGTACTGGAAGAAAAAACTCTAGTAGTAGCAGAGATAAGATGACATTTCAGAGGAGAAAACTAGAAATAAACGCAGTATTTTCAAATTAGAAGGTATTCCTGCATTATACCATGAAAACAAATGAGATAAAGTCACTTCAGCTGCATTTGAAATGTTTAAGCAGTTGGTGAGTCAGTCAGTCACTACTCTAACCCCAGTTTAGCTAATTCTAGGTTGGTAAGCCAATCCTAGCCTGAGATGATAGAGCGAAAAGCTAAAGTCCTATGGGATCCAACACACAGCATCCACTCTCTGCAAGCTATCAAATGCAAGTACACGTGACGTGAGTCATGAAGAGCTGGTCTAAGATAATGCTGAGTCATGCAGCAAAATACTGCTGAGTCATGCAGCAAAAGGGGGGGACATAGTTTAAGTACATACATTGAGTACATGAAAAAAAAGGAAGTCATTCAGGCTGAGCAAACCAGTATTTAATAAAGAGGATGGAGTGGTGAAAGAGCACAGAAAGGAGGAAGGTGAGAGGAGTCAAAAAGGGGGTTCAAAAATTCAACAGTGGTACCCAAATAACATTTTGGTCAGTAGATGTGAATGAAGTTATGTCTAAAGTCATAAAACATTGCTGTAAGCTGATAAAACGTTTATTTTAGCTCTATGTTTTATGAGGATCTGAATGAGAAGATCACCAGCTTAATGGGAGGGGGGTAGTGTTACTCTGAATACCAAGTAAATAATTCATTGTCACTTGGAAGCATTGGTGGGGGGTGGGGGCTTTTTATAGAGAGATAGCAACAAATTGAGTGCTAAGAAGTGGAAACCTGAAGGTACCCATAGAATACAACATGGTTGCTAAATAACTCTACAAGATAAAGGGGGAGTTTTTTGTGGGTTTTTTTTGGTTTTTTTTTTTTTTTGGAGAGATTTTCACTGTAGGGCGCGTGCGCTCGCCAGACAGAGAGAGACATAGAGACAGAAAGCGAGAAATCACCCCCCAGGGGGGATGGTCACGCCGCAATCCCTTCTCCTCCATTCTCCTCTCGGGATCTTGGGCACGCACGCACACGCGCCCAGCGTGAGTTTTAAGCCACCGGGTCCAGGACACGAACCGCGGTCGACTACGTGGGAGTCCAGCGACATAGCCATTACGCTAACTGCTGGTTCCCAAGATAAAGGGGGAGTTTTAAAGGGATTTTGAACTGGGTACTTGGCATTTCTAGGTCAAGAATTATTTACAGAGAAAAAATAGAATACAACTGTTTATGAAATACACACATACATTCTGAGGACAAAATTCTGACTATTCCAAAGTTTCCAGGGGCCCTGGGAGAGTCAGGCCTATAAACATTAACAGACCATTGACAGTGGAGTACTATAACCTGTTCAAGGCACAGTGTGTTTGTTTATTTTTATTTTTTGTTTCTTTTAGAGGGATTTTTTGCTATAGGGCACATGCACTTGCTGGAGAGACAGAGAGACAGAAAACAAGAAATCAACCCTCAGGGGGCATAGCCACATTGCAATCCCTTCTGTTCCATTCTCCTCGCAAGATTTTGGGCCTGTATGCACACACGCCCAGCATGAGTCTTAAGCCTCTGGGTCTGGGACTTGAACCGCAGTCAACAATGTGAGAATCCAGTGATGTAACCATTATGCCATCTGGTGGTCCCAAGGCACTGTGTTTTAATGATACAGAGTAACCGTTCATATCTCTCTTTTAAAAATAATAAAAAAGTATTATTTATTTATTTATTTTTCATTTTGCACAGTTGTTTATTTTTCTTTTTCGTTTCTTTTAGAGGGATTTTTTGCTATAGGGAACATGCGCTCACTAGAGAGAGAGAGAGAGACAGAGAGAGAGCGAAAGCAAGCCACCAGGTCTGGGACTCAAACTGTTGTCAGCCATGTGGAAATCCAATCCAGCGCCTTTACCACCATACCACCTGCTAGCCCCAATCCTTCTTATCTCTTAAAGCATAGATATTCTTTTGCTGATTTCTTTCAAGAATAGAGACTGTTTTTTTTTTTTAACCAGTTACTAATCTAAGAATATCAAACTCACCTATAACCTACAAGCCTCCACTTCCGCATGTCCCCGCCTTTTGGGGCCAGTCCATTGTAAAGGACTCCTTGGGCGGAACAGCAATGCTCCTGTGCTCAGGACTAATAAAAAGAATCACTACATCTCAGTTACCGGAGAAATACACTTGTCTTTCTCCAGGCCTGGTCACTCAATTCTGTGCTTAGTAAGAAACCACATTAATTCTTATTTCTACAGAGTTGGTTATTTCTATCAACAATACATATACACAGAAGTAAAGAGATTTTTGACATGCCCTGTGTCTGAGAAGTAGGTACCGGAGAACTCAGTTGTACCTGGAGGAATGGCTCAAAAAAACTCCCCACTGGCAAAAGAGAAAAAAGGACTTGGGGAAAATAGATCCATGAAAGATGCCTCAGACTGATTTTGCTGTAGGTTACATGAAACAAACACTCTCCTCTACTTTACTTACAAAGGGATCAGCAAATTCTCTCTCAAAGATTTTGTAAAGACTGAACTTTTATAGAAACTAAAAGAAGTTCCTAGTTCTGTGTACCGAGAGTGAAGTAAACACAGATAGCACAAGGGAACACAGAAATGTTAACCAGAAAAAAAGAAACATTTCGAAGGAATCGGTGGTGGGAGGGAGAAAGACATAAAGCAGTTAAAAAATACAAAATAGAAAATTATCTGTTCAAGATAATAAATATCATAATATCTTTGATTGGGACAAAATTCAGTGTATTCAGGATGGGGAAATTCATTTCGTATGCTGTAATGATATACAGGCAATGAATATAAAACAAATTTTAAAAAGAAACAAAAAAAGACATTGTATTCCAAATTGCATAGCTTAAAAAGTATAGGCTAGTATAAAATCAGTGTCTTCTAGAGGCAAAGTAGATAGGGAACCCCCGTAAACTCAATTTTCAAATGGACTTGGGTCTAACAAATTTCATTTACTAGGTAATAAGAGCTTTCTAAATTAAAGACACATATGTGGAGTCTTCAAAAAATACATAGAACATGCAAATTATTAAAAGGTAATGTAAGATTTTAAATTTTTAGCAACTAAATAAGCCATATTTTAATTCCATTTTCTATGAACTTTTTCACTGTATTCAAAAAACTGACACTTGGTAAAAATCCTAGTTGATATTTGTTTTTCTCTGTAGTCTTTTCTCTTTCCTCTTCAATTACATGATTTCTGAATAAAATAAGATTTTAAATAAAACAACCCTAAAGGCGCAAGAAGGGAAATGGGACAAATATTGGCACAACTCCAGATTCTGAAATATTAGTTGATAAATCCTCTTTTCACTGGCAAAGATCATTGAAAAGGTCAAAGCAACGTGAGGAAATAAACAAAAACAAATACAGGTAATAATGTAAAAGATTGGGTTCACTGATTGTGACAAATGTACTCTTCAACTGTCAGATACTAATAGTAAGGAAAACTGGGCATGGGATATGCAGTGACTCTCCATCATCTTTACAATTTTCTGCAAACCTGAAACTATGCTGCAATAGAAGTGTATTACAAAATACAACATAGAGACCCCTATACTTCTCTTGAGTGAGGTCAGAATGCTATAGAAGGACTAAAGCTCCAAAAGCAAATTTCAAACTCTCGCTTTGAGAATACACAGGTGACAATCACTTCTAAGCTAAAATTTAGGAGCACTAGCAAAGAGATCTGGGTAACAGCCTGACCTCCAGAGAAGGGAGAAGGGACTACCATCATCATGCCTTGAACACAGCAGATGCTTCCTGCTATTCTTCCCAGTTACATGATTAATTTAGAACTGCTTTTAAAACACATGCTGAGTTAAGAACCACATTTTGGAGAAGGAAGTATTAGCTGTCCTCTCCAATTAACTCCATAGACTAGACTAATCATGTATCTCACTCCTTAAATGTCTATCCCACCCACACTATTCTCACTTAAGGGGAAAAAATCTGCCTTCTTCTTTACTAAGAACGGAGAAGCTATCAGGTAACAAATCCTCCAAGCCTAATCCCATTCATAAACATGTTTGTCTTTGCTGTAGCCATGCTTCAATCCTTCACTCCCACTGCAGCAGAAAAATAATTAACTGCACATTGCTGCAGTCGAGCTCGAGGTGTTACTGACAACTCTCCCGTGTCGTGCATACACTATGGCCCACATACCTGTCTCTGTGATCTCGCTTCTGGCTTGTTCTCGTCAATGATCATATTCAACTCTTCCCTTTAAACAAACACTATACCAAACAAACGAAACTCCACCTAATCCCAGATCATGTTATAACTATCATGTTCCAGTTCAATCAGTCACTCTTTC
>NW_006159506.1:8270025-8290112 GCF_000334495.1 Tupaia belangeri chinensis
CCCTCTTTCCAGCTTCTCTTTGAACTCTACTGTCACTAAGTATCTGTACTCTGCAGGCCTCGTTTTTAGCCTTCTAAACTCCTTCCTCTGAAGACACCTCTCTAGATGAGTGAAGCTAAATCCATTGCTTCTGCTATCAACTTTATGCTGATGAATTGAAAATCTCGATCTCCAACCTACAGGACCATGTTGGGACCCAGAAACATACAGGTATACCTTGGAGACATTGCAGGTTCACTTCCAGACCACCACAATAAATAAAAAAGAATACCTGAATGAAGCAAGTCATATGAATATTTTTTTGCTTTCCAGAATAGGAAAATGTTATGTTTATAACCCCGATACAAAGATGCAGGTGGTAAGGCACCACGGCACAACACTGGAGCCACATAGAGGCCTAGGTTCAGAACCCAGATCAACCTAAACAAGCCAGCCAGGCACGGCAGTGCACACCTATAATCCAAGCCAACTGGGAGACTAGAGTTGGAGGATCTTTGCATAAGACCCTGTTGAAAAACTTACTTCTCTCTCTCATTCTCCCTCTCTCTTTCTCCCTCCCTCTCTTTGTCCTCTGTCTCTCACAGAAGAGATATGTTTAAATTGCACTCTAGTCTATTACGTGCAATAGTGTTATATACATTATTGCTAAAAAATGTTAACAATCAGCTGTGTTTTCAGGGAGTTGTAATCTTTCCTCTAGTAGAAGTATTACCTACACTCTCCAATTAACCTCAGAGAATACACTAATCAGGTATTTCACTCCTACTGATTGATCAGGGTGGTGGTCGCTGAAGATTAGGGTAGCTATGGCAATTTCTGAAACTAAGACAACAATGTATTTTGTCACAGCAACTGACTCTCCCTTTCATGAAAGATTTCTATGTAGCATGTAATCCTGTTTGATAGCATTTTACCCACAGTAGAACTTCCCTCCATAAAAAGCAAGTCCTCATCCATTAAAGCTTTTTAAAAGTTATTTATTTTATATTTTTATACTATTTTATTTATGTTAATTTTTCATATTTATTTTCTATTTTTAAAAGTTATTTATAATTATTTAGTTATGTTAAATGATCTTTACGTTTTTACTTTTTTTTTTTTAATACAAACCTTGTGTGAGGGGCTGAATTTCAACAGACTATAGTGAGGGAACCTGTTCTACTACACATGACAATCCATCCCAGAAGCAGGCCACCTACACATGGTTTAACACCAGGTATCCCCACAAATATGCACTTGCGATGAGCAAAGCAGTGGCCTCCTTTCTGGCTGCTCCCTGATTCTCAAAATGAGAGACTTTCAAACTAGTCCCAGTGCATAGCAGAGCACACATATGGCAATTCATCAGTTAGGACACCGAGGTTTAGTCATGGGATTGCAAAAATCCAGTCACATCTTCAGGCTCTCCTTCTAATTCAAATACTCTCACTATTTCTTTCTTTCCCTTTTTTTTTTTTTTTTTGACCATAATTTAGTTTTTTTATGTAATTTGTTTTTTGAGAAAGAAAGAGAGATTTTAGCTATAGGGTGCATGCACTCACCAGAGAGACAGAAAGAAAGAAATCTCCCTGCTCCCTCATTCTCCTCTCATGATTTTGGGCACACAAGCACATACACCTAGCATGAGGTTTTTAAGCTGCTGGGTCTAGGACCTGAACCACAGTCAACTATGTGGGAGTCCAGCAACAAAACCATTACTCTATATACTGGTTCCAATAGTTTCATGTATTTTTAACACCCATCATGCCACAAATTAATAGGGAATAGGATCTGGAAGCTCAGACTCCTTTTGATTGGTTCTCACAAAATAGGCTTCTCTGGGTGGAGCAGGTTGGCACTCCAGCTGAACCCAGGAACCTTTGTCTTTGGCTTCCTTCTTTTTCTGGTCATTTTCCTTCACATATTTTGGGAAACTCTCTAATCTCAGAATGCTTAATATGCTCAATATGCACATTAATTCTCTTGGCAAGAGTCTTGCCCTTAACTTGTTTAACATAATGCCCACACTAGGACAGGTAATATTGTAGACTCCTCCAATTTTGCAATGGTAACAACTGGGAGGCACTCCCTTTTGAACAGTATCCATTCCCTTGATGTTTACAATATAACCTTTCTTGTAGATTCTTGTATGTTGCCAAAAGAACCACTCCATGTTTTCTAAACGACCTAGAGAACTTTTATCAGGTGAAAAAAACTTTCCCTTTATGTTTGTCATTTGGTAAAGAAGATGGTGGTTCCAGCCAAAAAGACAAATTCTCATTATTTCTATCAAACCTGCGGTTAGTTACTTCCTCCAGTTAAGTCCTGGACCCTTCAAAGGCATCCATGAGGGCTGGAATCAATGTTTTCCAAATTCCTGTTACTGCTGATATTTTGACTTGCTCCCATAAATCACAAATTTCCTGGCAGCATCTAGAATAGTGAAGCCTTCCCATGTTTCCAATTGACTTTGCCCAGATCCATCAGAAGAATCACTCCTTACAAAATATGTTACTTAAGTAATAAGACTTGAAAGTTGAAATGACTCCTTAATCTATTAGTTGAAGAATAGCTGTTGTTTTAGCAGGCATGAAAACAACAGTAATCTTTGTGTACATCTCCATCAGAGATCTTGGATGATCAGGAACATTATTAACGAATAGTAATATTTTGAATAGAATCAATCCCTTTTTTTGGAGCATGAGATCTCAGGCTTAAAATACTCAATAAGCTATCATTCAAGCTTTATTGTTCTATTTATAAAACATAAGCAGAGTTGATTAATTATAACTCTTAAGGGCCTTAAGATGTTTAGAATGGCAAATGAGCACTAGTTTCAACTTAAAGTCACTAGATGCATTAGCACCTAAGAGAGTCAACCTGTCTTTGAAGCTTTTAACCAGGCATTGACTTCTCTCAAGTTCTAAAAGTCCTAGATGGCATCTTCTTCCAATCGCGGGCTGTTTGCTCTACAAGAGAACTCTGCTATTTAGCATAGCCTTTTATTAATGATCTTTACCTAGATCTTCTGGATAACTTGCTGTAGCTTCTATGTCAGCACTTGCTACTTCACTTTGTACTTTCATGTTATAGAGACAGCATCTTTCCTTAAACCTCATAAGCCAACTTCTGTTCACTTCAAATACTTCTTCTGCCATCTCTTCATCTCTCTCACCCTTCACAGAATTAAAGAAAGTATGACCTTACTCTGGATTAGGCTTTGACTCAGGGAATGTTGTGGCTGGTTTGATTTTTTTATCCAGACCAGTAAAATGTTCTCCATATTAAGTATAAGGCCATTTTACTTTCTTTCTTTTTAAGGTTTTTAACTTAATTTATTAATAATAATAATAATTGTTATTATTATTATTAATTTTCTATAGGGCATGTGTGCTAACCAGAGAGAGACAGATAGGCAATGAAAGAGATGGAAAGTGAGAAAGCAAGCTGCTAGGTCCAGAACTTGAACTGAAGTTAGCCACGCCACCTGCTGGCTCCTTTCTTGTTAAAAGGTTTTTGTCACAGGGCACATGCGCTCATCTGAGAGAGACAGAGAGGGGGAAAGTAAGAAATAACCCCCCACGAGGGATGGTCATTTCATAATCCCTTCTCCTCTAATCTCTCCCAGGGACCCTAGGCATGCACACACATGTGTCTTGCATGATCCTCAAGTTAACAGGTCTGGAACTCAAACCACAGTTTTCCATGTGGGAGTCCAGTGCCCTAAACACTACAACATCTGCTGATCCTGATTTCACTTTCTTATCACTTATGTGTTCACTGGAGTAGCATTTTTAATTATCTTCAAGAACATTTCCTTATATTCATGACTTAGCTAACTCTACTACACAAGATGCCTGGCTTTCAACCTATCTTAGCTTTCAACATGCCTTCCAGGTTGAAAGAATAATCATGGGACCAGCAGATGGTGTAGTGGCTACATCACTGGACTCCCACATAGTCAACCATGGTTCAAGGACTGGACCCGGGGGCTTAAAACTCACGCCCGGCACATGTGCTTGCATGCTCAAAATATCAAGAAGAGAATGGAGGAGAAGGGACTGCAGCATGGTGATCCCCACCTTGGGGGGGGGGTGATTTATAACTTTCTGTCTGTCTCTCTCAGTCTTTCTGGTGAGCACACACACCCTACAGCAAAATCTCTATTAAAAAAAAAAAAGATATGTTACTCTTTTTTGACTTGAACAATTAGAAGTCACTAAAAATTATTATTTGAACTAATTTCAATATTGTTGTGCTTCAGGGAATAGGGGAGCTGAGGAAAAGAAGAACAGCTGAACAGTAGAGCAGTCAGGACACATGCATTTATCAGTTAGAGAATTCGTCTTATACGGGTACAATTTGTGACACCCCCAAATAATTACAATAACATCAAAGATCACTAACCACAGATTGCCATAACAGATATAACCATAATGAAAAAGTATGAAATATTTCAAAAGATACATAGTCACTGGAAAAAGGGCAAAGATAACACTTGCTTGAAGTAGGCAGGAAACCACGAACCTTCCATTTAAAGGGAAAAAAGCACAATATCTACAAGGAGAAATGAAGCAAAGCATGACAAAGTGAAGTAGCATAACATGAGTTATGCCTGTGAGTAGCTCCTGCCCATTGAGTACCTCCACTTGCAAATCCTCATCCTAAGCATACGCTCCTCAACTCTCTCCCTTGCTCCTAACACAAAACATACTTCTGTGTTTTCTGTGAATCGCAGCAAGAGAGCAACCCAAGAGTTAGTTTCAACATCTTTCTCTGTCCCTGAGTTCCCCACACGCAGCAAGGAAATCCAGTAAACTTTACTTCCTGATGCCTTTTCCTATCCAGCATCCTACTATTTCCTTGGCTTGGCCTGCATTGATTCTCGCTCAGATGATTGCATTAATTTCCTAGCCAGTCTTTCCATCTTCAATCTTGCCTGATTCTGCTCCATTCCAGAGGTTATTGTGCAGAATTATTTTCTTAAAAGGTCAATCTGATTGTATCTCAGCAGGTGGAGTAGTGGTTAAAGCACTGGACTACCACATGGCTGACAGTTCAAGTCCCGGACCCAGCAGTTTGCAACTCCCACTGAGCATCTGTGCATGGGTGCATGCCTACAATCCTAAGAAGAGAATGGAGGAGAAGGGATTGCAGCATGGACACTCCCCTGAGGAGGTGTCTTTCTCTGTCTCTCTCCCTCCACCAATCACAAGCACTCTAAGGCAAAAACCTACAAAAATGAGTAAGTAAATAGAAACAAAATTAAAATAAAAATTATTTTAAAAAAGAAAAAAAGCCCAGAGGAGACTATGATGTGGGACCCCCATAGAAGCTGTTTGTTTTGCTCTTTCTCCGCCACTCTCTCAAGAAATAAACTTTTTAAAAATGATTTTATTTAACTCTATTTATTTATTTATTTCAATTTCACCAGAGAGGACAGAGTGAGAGAAAGAGAAAATGAGAAAGCAAGCTGCCAGGTCCAGGACTCAAACCATGGTTAGCCATGTGAGAGTCAGCCCCCTTAATCACCACACCACTTGCTGGCCCCAGAAATAAACTTTAAAAAAAAAAGTTATTAAATACTTCCTGTTCTTCTAAGCTTAAGTTCAAATTCCAAAAGAGTTACATGAGTGGTCTTTCATGAGCACTTCCTGGCCCCCTAAAATGCATCTCCTATCACTTCCCTAAACTCTTCACCATAATACGAATTCCAAGATATGTCACATTTTTACATATATCTTCATAATTTCCAATCTTCTACAATTAGCACCTGAAACACATATCCCTTCTCTGCCTGTACAGGTTTTGTTCAAGATTCTTGGGGACATTTTCGACTTCGAAGAAAGAGAGAGATTTCCCTCTTCTGTGTCTGGCCGAATCGCCTTCACTGTACTGTCTGCATTGTGTAGTTTACACGTTACTTATGTCTCTCTCAAACCTGTAAACATTCATTAATTAAATAACAGCACTTGGTCAGGATCTTACTTGACGTCAACCCTGTTTGTGATGAAGCTCCCAAGAACAAGTGGCATCCCAACACAAAGGCCATCTACATCCGAGTCAGCTCGACCACAACCTGTCACTGAGCAGAGGAGCGCTGAGCCTCAGGGACAAGCCAGTCATCTGGAGAGTGACAGGTACAGCCTGTAACTCTGACGAATACAGCCTCACATATCTGGCAGGCCCACTGCTTATTAATTCTTAGTTCACAGACCCAGAAATAAGTAAAAGTCGCTTCGAAACATAAGCACGTTCACATAGCTTACCATAGGAACTCCCAAGCCTTCATTTCCCCTGAATGCAGCAAGCAAATTCAATTATCTTATTCAAATCCAACTAAAGCATTTCAGCAAATATTAAGTATTCAAATCACTTTGGAGGAAGGAATGGGATGTCTTAGTGAGATGAATAGACAGACATATTAAAGGGATAGGAGACTCAGCCAAGTGGATTTCAGCTGCTAATTTCCACAGTGTTTAATTTCTTTAAACAACTGGGCCCAGAGTGGGATCTTCTACTGCTCTTCATTTGGGAAGACTTGTGTTTGAAGGGGCCCAGTTAAATACGAGTCTGTCCTAGGGTCTCTGCGGGAAGTCCGTTTCTGTTTTAGCTAATTGATATTGAACCAGCTTTGTCATTCCCTGGATTTTCTGTAACGCACCACAAGCCAATTAATCAAGTTACAGAGATTAGCACAGGGGAGGGAATGCATTAAAGCTCTATTCTGCACAAAGCAGACTTTATTTTCTCCCTGCTGCTTGTCTCATCTCCTCTCCTTGCAATGAGACTTTGTGCCAGTGGAGTAATGGGGAGAGATTTGAAACAGTCAATGCTCTATACTGAAACATCCTACAGAAAAACATTGATGACCGACAAGCTACTTCCACCAGGCAGTGGAACAAAATATTGGCTGCTAAGGGCCTATATTCGATCAGAAGCTCAAGTTTCAAATGTGTAAGTTCTTCTCGGTTCAGTCTGAGCTTTCTCAGAAAAGCCTCTGTGCTAGACCTTCATTTTCAAGTCCACATAGGAGCTTGCAAGACACCACGGGTTTATCTAGATCTGCCCTCACATTTCAGTGTTCTGGTCTCCATGCCAGAAAACTCAAGTTGAATTTATCCCAGAAGCTGTTCAGTTCCTTGCTTAGTGACCAAAGCACGTGTTCTCCAGAGGCCAGGGTCAACGAAAATTCTCAGGGCAACAAGCTACGTCCCACACAACTCCACGCAGCTGTCTTCCCGGCATGAGCCAGGCTGCGCTCGGCAGCGCTGTCAGTGAGTATCACTGGGCAGTCGCCTGAACCTGCAGGCTCCCCAAAGGTACTGCCAAATGCTTCTAGGTATTTTGGAAATCTGTTCAGTTGTTTTCTTGCTTTTATTAACCCTGACATATCATGACAAGTGTACTTTTCAGCACTTTCTTTCTCTTAGGGTTTCTCGTAGGGGTACAGCGAGAGAAGAAAGCAGATTCATATTGTGTCAAGCTCTAGCCTAGACAGAGAAAACATCAGAAATCTCAGTCCATCGAAGCAAGGAAGCTACATGAAGCCAGACACAAAGTACATGAGATTAAATGTCTAGAATGTGTGCCAGCAGTTAGCATAATGGCTATGTCGCTGGACACCCACGTAGTCGACCGCGGTTCGAGTCCCGGACCCAGTGGCTTAAACTCACGCCGGGCTCGTGTGCGTGTGTGCCCAAGATCCCGAGAGGAGAATGGAGGAGAAGGGATTGCGGTGTGATCATCCCCCCTGGGGGGTGATTTCTCGCTTTCTGTCTGTCTCTCTCTGTCTGGTGAGCACACGCGCCCTATAGCAAAAACCTCTCCAAAAAAAAAAAAGAATTAAAAAAAAAATGTCTAGAATGTGTGGTGACAAAAAGTAACGATGGCAACTCTCTCTGTCTGGCGAGCGCACGCGCCCTACAGTAAAAACCTCTCCAAAAAAAAAAAAGAATTAAAAAAAAAATGTCTAGAATGTGTGGTGACAAAAAGTAACGATGGCAACAGTGAAACCCACCAGTCCTGGTATGAATTGGTGCTCATAACCACCATCATTTAAAGGACAAGAAAACTTCCTCTGTTCTGCTGTCAGCTTTGAAAGGATGATCTTTATCATCCTGTTTCCAAGCCTTGATGACAGCTAAAACAGAGAGAAAGGGGTTGCATTTTCTTCTTCAGGTGTCTAAATAGCTCATTCATGGTGCCAGTGGGTGAAATATAACAGGAACAAGGCACTATCTAAATTCTATCACCTGCGCTCAAGAAAGACAACAGAAGACATAAAACTAATCAGTCGACCACAGGAAGGAAAAGACAAGATAGCAGAAAAGAGAACTCAAGAGGAGGATCCACAAGATATCTGATTGACACTGACAATATTCAGGTAGATCTACACTTAATCATCATAGAAAGAGGAGACATCTATTTTTAAGATAAATATAAGGAGATAGGAAGAGACAGCTACTGCTTGTTGAGTACCTCCCACTCACCAGACAGTCACAAGGCTCTTTCACCACCACTTAGGAGTTGTCCTCATTTTAGTTTTAAAAAACCTGAGGTTTGGAAACCAGCAGATGGCATAATGGTTATGTCACTGGACTCCCAAGTACTCAACTGTGGTTCAAGTCTCGTACCCAGCAGCTTAAAACTCATGCCAGGTACGTGTGTGTGCATACTCAAAATCCTGAGAAGCGAATGGAGGAGAAGGGATTGCGGCATAGACATCGCCGTTGGGGGGGGATGTCTCACTTTCTGTTTCTCGGTCTCTGTCTCTCTGGCAAGCGCATGTGCCATATAGCAAAAATTTCTCTAAAAGAAAGAAAAAATCTGAAGCTTAAAGTCACTAAATAAGTTATCTGAGATCACCAGAGAGTGGGTACAGAGCCAAAATCTGACTCCTCTCACCGGGTCAAAAATCTAGTTTTATTTTCCAAATAATAAGCTGTATTGGAAAAGAATACTCTGAAAGTACAATGCCAAGGTCCACAGATGGGTTCCAAGAGCCAACACTGGGCCAATTGCTTCCTTTTTTTTTGGATAAGATTTTGCTATAGGGTGCGTGTGCTCGCCAGAAAGACAGAGAGAGACAGAAAGTGAGAAATCACCATTCCCCCCCCCCAGGGGGGATGGCCACACCACAATCCCTTCTCCTCCATTCTCCTCTCGGGATCTTGGGCATGCACGCACATGTGCCTGGCGTGAGTTTAAGCCACCAGGCCCAGGACTCGAACCATGGTCGACTACATGGGATTCCAGCAACATAGCCATTACGCCAACTGCTGGCCCCAATTGTTTCCATCTTAAAGGATAAAAAAGGGATAATTTTGGGGTCCAGCAGGTGATATGGTAATTAAGACAATGGGCTTAAACATGACCAAGCGGGGTTCCAGTTCTGGACCTGGTGACTTGCTTTCTCACTTTCCCTCTATCTCTGTCTCTGTCTGACGAGCACATGTGTCTGGTAGAAAATGAGAAAATAATAATAATGACAGATAAACTTAAATAAATTATTATTTAATTTTAAAAGGCATTATTCTAAATGTTTACTCTTTTATGTACAAATAAAGGCTACTTATTAATAACTGAGTAAGCGATATACCAGGGTTTACTAAAGTGTGGCATCCACAGAACAAAAGAGCTATTAGAACTGACTAGGGACTCTCAGTGTTCCACTATGAAGTCTGGATGCCCAATGATGTGACAGTTCATTCTATGTGTGAACTTGACTGGGCCATGCATGCAGAGATATTTGATTAGACATTATTCTGGGTGTGTTTGTGAGTGTGTGTCTGGTTGAGACTGACATTTGAATTGGCAGACTGAATAAAGCAGATTGCCTTCCCCAATTCATCGCATCTGCTGAATGCCTGAATACAATAAAAGTCAAAGGAAGAAAGAATTCTTTTTTCATCTCTGAATTGGGATATTGGTCTTTTACTGCCTTCAGATTCAGACTAGAATTCATAACATCAGTTATTACACTCAGATTGGAACTTGCACCATTGAATCTCCTGCTTTTCAGGCCTTCAGATTCAGACTGGAACAATACCATCAGGTCTCCTAAGACTGAACTTCCTGGCCTCCGTAATTATGTGGGCCATTTCCTTACAAAAGAAAAAATCTCTCATGCATCCTATTAGTTCTGATGCTCTAGAGAACCCTGACTAATCTGAACAGACACCACCAAAAAAGCTCCTAAGCCCTGGAATACACCTGAAAAGTTGCAATTATCACAATTTTCAAGAAGGAAAATCATTAGCAGATATTTAATGGTATCCTGGGTTGGTTGAAGATTTCAAATGCTGGTAGAGCCTTTTAACAACTAAATCAGTGTTACTCTAGTTACATCATAATGGATGAATTTACTGTGGGTTGCCTGATAAATCCTATGGCAATATATTGATCCATGATGAAATAAACACCTAAGAACTAGGTTTCATTCTTCCGCCCAGTCAACCGTGGTTCAAGTCTTGGACCCTGTGGCTTAAAATTCATACCAGGGACATGTGTATGTGTGCCCCAAATCCCAAGTGGAGAAGAAAGTACAGTGTGACTATCCCCCTGGGGGGGGGGGTGTGATTGCTTGCTTTCTGTTTCTCTGTCTCTCTTTGTCTCTTCAGCGAGAGCATGTACCCTACAGCAAAAATCTCTCTTAAAAAAAATTTCATGTGAGAAAAGGAATCATTGCTATGATAAAATGTTATCAACCCGTACAAAATTAAAGTCTCTAGATTAATTAAAAAAATAAAATAAAATAGGTAAAAGTAATACTATGCCTAAATGATGTATCTAATTTTTAAAAGTTTACTTTGTCTTTTTTCTTCTTTTTTTAATTTCCAGAGGGCATATGTGTGCTCTGCAGATATAGAGAGAGAAACAGGGACAAAGTACCTCTCGAGAGGGCATGGTCATACCACAATCTCTTGTTTATTTCTTCATCTTGTTGTAGTTTTTGTTATATATTCACAAATACCCAGCATGTTTTTAAAGCTGTGAGAGCCAGGATGCAATCTGCAGTCAGCCATGTGGGATCTGGCTCCCTTTGCCACCAGACTATGGGGCCAGCCCTATCTTATCTTTCAAAATCATTTGAACTAACAAAAGTATCCAGCTTCACAGAGACTGACCCCAGGATGAGTCACGAGGATGACAAGGTGGCCCAGTAGTGACACAACAAGACCCACAAGGTAAAGGACGCATTACAATCCAATAACAGGAGGGTCATCTTTTACACCTATGAGGAGACTCAGATGTTTCTGAACACACAACTCAATGGGTTGTGCATGTCCTAGGGATGTGGATACTGCTAGTGGGTCCTAAGGTTGGCTGAATAAGAAAATTCCCTCCCACCTGCACCTCCCAAGGTGAAAACGTCAAATGATACCACTCGGTCCATATGCGTAGGCTCCAGAAATGTACAGACATGTAGTCCTTAGCAAAGTATGAAGCCTACAATGAAATAGCACAATATTACCGGGAAATTATTTTTGCTATTTTCACACATCATTGCAGCTGGTAGAAAAAAACATTGTTACTGTAATTACGTGGATTTAGTAAAACCTAATGAGGCCCTCCAGGCCTCAAGCAGCAAATGTAGAATGTATACGGCAATCATTTCCCTGCGATCTTGGGGAAATGACTTATAAAAGATATTTGTTACTTTTTCTGCGGATGCTATTTACCGTTCAGGAATGCAAGCTTTTGTCACTTGGAACACCCTCTGTCTTTTACATAATCCTCATATTAACCATGAGTACCTAAGCGCAGCCACAGTGCCACAGGTGGTAGGGTGCCGTTGCTTGATGCAGGAGCAGTATGCTAAGGTCCAAGGCTCAGCTCTTGTGTTAACCTGAACAAGCTAGATGCATCCACAGATGTACCCATTAAGTGAGCTAACTAGAAGGTTGAGGTGAGGATTGTGGAATGACAAGGTCCTGTAGGGGAGACTTTGTCTCTCTTCTCATGATAGAAAAAGAAAAAAGAAATCTAAAAAAAATTTTAAAAAAATTAAAAACTAGAGAGCTTCTCCACTACCTAATTATATTCACAAATATTTTTCCCTCCCGAAATCTGATTTTCCTTAGAATCCATTCATCCATTCACTGGGACAATAATAGCCTATCTCCGTAAAGGCTTCTAGACATTCAGGAAAGGGAGCAAGTCAACTGCTTCAATTACCAATTTATTGCCTCTCAAATCAATCTTTCATTGCCTGTTCGGGGAGAACTGAGCTGTGCCCCTGAAATACTTCTCCATCACCAGCTTTGTCAGCAGAGGCCACTGGAGAGATATTGCAAAGGCAAGGCTCTTGCTAGGTCCCTGGTGCTCTGCTGCCAAGCCCTGCAGTGCAGGAGGCAGCACCCAGCAATCCCAGCAGCCCCCACAGTGGTTGGCTGCCTTCCCTACTACTCCCCTGGTCCTTTTCACAGTGCAGTGCTTCCTACAAGGTACCTCTCCCCAAATGGCTCTTCTGGCACCACAGAAGGCAGATCTCTGCAAACTCCAGAGTGCGGCTATCTGGCCATTCCACCAAGATGGCACCACTACCACTGCAGAGCCATTCGGTGGGCCACAGCTGGGGGAAAGGAGACAATTCATATCAGTCCTAGGGGACAGCTGCTCCTCATGTAGTCCTGTATTCTTCAGCGTTCTCTTTGCCTCTGACTAGCTTTTTTCTCATTAACTCAACCCTGTGTTGTAGTTCATTCTTCTTAATATTACACTTTCCTTGATTGAGGTATCGTGTGGTTTCTGACTCATGATTGGACCTTCGCTGATAGATAACCTGCTTCTCAGGAAGGCTGGAATAAGCGCTGAGAATGCCCAATCAGAAAAGCAGGCGAGTGAGCTGGCTTGCAGTTAACTATGATCACTCCCATCTCTTGTAGAATGCTAGTCGGCAGTCCAGAACGAGAGACGCCTGAGGGCCACATGTGCTAACTGCTACTCTGGGCAGCAGCCTGGGTTAGACAGAGGAGGCATAAAGAAGGTTGAGTAGCACCTTAATGAATTGATTAACTAGTTGGAGACACCCAGACTAACATTTCGAAAAAGTCAGCTGCTGATAGCTAAATTAGGGTGACAGGCAGTGACGCTGTGGGGCAGTGATAGATCTCAGGCTGAGAAGCTAATAGGTTCTATATTGTCATAAGCAAGAACTAATTCTTGGCAAAGCCCACAGAAAAGAGGGTCTCTTCAAATGCTCCTCCAAATCTCCTTTGTCCTCCCATAATGAGATATTACGCAAATCCAACAGGCTGTGGGCTCCTGGCTGTAACCAGTGTCTTTCATTTCACTGTCCAGAGACACAGCTAAGTAAATGTTTATTTGGACAGAGGGAAAAAAAAAATGAAAGAAAAGCTGTTTCAATTTAAGTGTGTCTTTGACAGGGAGATGCCTTCCTAAAAGATTTTAAAGAAGAGATTAGGGATGCATGGTGACTATAATCTATCAAGTCCAAATGAAAATGCCTTCAATAAAGCCCCTCTACAGGAGGCTATTAAGGAAACCCAATAACCACATGGTGGAGAATAAAACTCTGTCATTCACTGAAGAATGGAAAAGTGATTCAGGGCAGAAAGCAGGAATAAAGAGACTACCATTGGCTCACCACAAGAGTAACAGTGGGGAAGCGCAGAGAGAGAAGCCCAAGAACAGGAGGGTTCTAATGAACCCTCTGGAAAGTGAGAGAGAATTTCAAAGGGAGCAAAAGTGGCATTTTCCAATGATAAATTAGAGTGAGGGGTTTTTTGTCGTTGCTTGTTTTTTTTTGTTTGTTTGTTTTGTTTGTTTTTGTTTTTAAACAGAGATGAACCACAAAGAATACCAAAGAGGTTATTCAAAATGAAGGATGTCCACCCCACTCTATGGACATGGAACACATCCAATAGAAGAAACCCTTAACAACACTCGTACAGGAAGCAATGGTGGGGCCAGCAGGTGGCGTGGTGGTTAAAGGCACTGGACTCCCACATGGCCCACCACGGTTCGAGTCCTAAACCTAGTGGGTTGCTTTCTCGATTTTCCTCTCTCTCTCTGTCTAATAAAATTGAATAATAATAATAATAATGGTAAGTAAAGTTAAATAAATAAATAAATGGTGAATGACCACAATGATTAAGGGGGGGGTAGGTGCACTAATACAAACTTAACACAAGCATCTTGATGAAGTAATATGTGTTGGCCAAAATTACATCAAAAGCTTACTTCTCTGTATATCTATTCTGTAAAAATATGTCTCTTTGTTTTTGTATGAATTTTCATGGATTATGTATTAATTCTGTAATATTTGACTTTCCCAAAACTAATTAAGACCTAAAGTTTTGTATTGCATAGGCCAGTAAAAATTTCAAAAAAATTCTAAGGGCGGGAGCCAGCAGTTAGCGTAATGGCTATGTCACTGGACTCCCACGTAGTCGACCGCGGTTCGCGTCCCAGACCCGGTGGCTTAAAACTCACACCAGGCGCGTGTGCGTATGTGCCCAAAATCCCGAGAGGAGAATGGAGAAGAAGGGATTGCGGCATGGCCATCCCCTCTGGGGGGTGATTTCTCGCTTTCTGTCTCTATGTCTCTCTCTGTCTGTCTGGCGAGTGCACGCGCCCTATAGTAAAAACCTCTCCAAAAAAAAAAAAAAAGAAAAAAATTCTAAGGGCTATGAGACAAGGTAGGCAACACTTTTGACAAGTACATGTATATGTTTAGAATATTGTCACCATCACTTCAGGAAAGAAGTATCTGAACACCCAAGTAAAGGGGAAGGAAATTATTAAGAGACAAAGGAGAGACCTTAAAAGGAATAAATACCCCTTTGGAAAACTAGCTGCATTGTTCTTTTATTTTCAGTTTTCCTGTAAGATCAACAAAATCAGGAACCATAACTAGATAATACACTCAAGCTTGAAAACATGAAGATAAAGAATAAAATAGATACAGACTTACACAAAAAATTTTAATGGCTGGCTCTGTCTAGTTGGATAAGGCAGCTGGTTTCACACGGCCAGCCCGGTGGTTCATGAGTCGGATCCAGGAGCATGAAAAAGCACGCAGGGCATATGTACGTGTGTGCCCCAAATTTCAAGAGGCTGGAGAAATGAAGGAGAGGGATTGTGTTTGACAATTCCTCATAGGGGATGCTTTTTCCCTCTCCCTCACTGTTTCTCTGTCTCTCTCTGGCAGGTGCACACACCCTCTGGTTTTTTTTTTTTTTTTTAATTTAACAGAAGATGCATTGAGGAAATGGTTTTTGTAAATCATAGTGAAGACAGAGGTAGGCAGATGGAAAATCTGAATCACCTTCCGTTCAGGAAGTACTGGCTGCGTACGTTTGTATATATCAAGAAAAAAGCCGGGATAAAACTGACCCAGAGGAGGTTATCAAAGAGCAATAAAGAAAAAACGAAGGAAGCAAAGATTCCACAGCCAAGAGAGAAGAAGAAGAAATTGCAGAATGTCTGTCTTTTTCACAACTCTTCAGTACATCAGCAGGGACCAAGCGCGGATGCGGCTCGTGAAACAAGACAAGCCACCTTCTGGGACAATGAGAAAAATCGAGCTTCTTTGAGCACTGGATCTTGTATGCGCTTCTTAATTAATATTTTTTAATCAGATTAAATAGACACAGGGTTGGTATGGGCTCCCTCTGGGGGGCCTGTCAAATACAGGAAATCTGCCATTCTTTGCAAAATAAATGTCTCACTAAATGTTTTGTTCTGATTTAGTCCTGAAGCTATGGAACAGGGATTCTCAAATTTTTTAATCTCAAAATCCTTCTGTGTGCCTAAGAATAGTAACATTTTGCATCATCTGCAAAGAATGATGATTCCAGATCCCATGCACCCTTATACCCCGATGTCATTATCCTAATTTTCGTATTTATCATTCCTAGGTATTGTTTCCAAAGCTACCTGCATATTTATCTGACTGAAAAAAAAAATTGTATTTGTGTGTATTAAAGAAAGAGACCAAGACAGAGAAAGAGAGGCCACAAGTAAGTAAACGAGAAAATGTGCACTGATGGGCATTTTTTGTTGTTGGGCATGTGTTGAATATCTATAAAGGTATAGTAGTTCAGTATTACAATCTTTCTGTTTCCCTCAACATTGTATTACAATCTCATCCATACTCACACAGGTTCCTCCAGTTTGTTTATGTCAGTTTGTGATAAAGTTTTCAACTTATAAAGAGTCCATTTTGGGACTAGCAGTTAGCATAATGGGTATGTCACTGAACTCCCATGTAGCTGACCGTGGTTCGAGTCCCGGACCTGGTGGCTTAAACTCACACCAGGTGTGTGTGCGTGCGTGCCCAAGATCCCGAGAGGAAAATGGAGGAGAAGGGATTGTGGTGTGGCCATGCCTCCCGGAGGGTGATTTCTCGCTTTCTATCTCTCTGTCTCTTTCTATCTTTCTGGCGAGCGCACGTGCCCTATAGCAAAATCCTCTCAAAAAAAAAAAAAGAGTCCATTTTATTTATCTTTCCTTCTCTTGATAAACATTTTTTTTAATGCCAGATGACAGAGTATTCGATCTTTGTTTTCATTGGAGACTACCAAATTACTCTCTGAAGTGGTGGTAACTACATATACTCCCAATAGAAGGATATAAGATTTATGGTTCCTCTAGACATTTGGTATTCTCACATGTAAATTTTCCTAATCTGATGAGTTTGAAAAATATGTGGTTGTGGTGATTTGCATTTTCTTGTTTACCGATAAAACTAGTCCTTTTTTATTAGTCAATCATGTGTCTTCTATCAATACGTCATTTATAATGTTTGCCCACTTTTATTTCTCTAAAAAATAAACATGGGGGGAGTGAAGGGCTGGCAGGTGGCATGGTGCTTAAAACACTTCCTGACAATTTTTTTGTTTAAATAGTAATTCTCTTCACTCATTGTGTAGCTTATCTTTTAACTTTATTATCTTTTAACTGTTATTAGGCAGAGGTTTTACTCTTATGTAGTCAACTTTAAAACATTTTTTCCTTTATGAATTTTTCTTGGGACCAGCAGATGGTGTAATGATTATGGTCATTGGACTCCCATGCAGTAGATGGTGGTTTGCATCCCAGATTCAGCAGCTTAAAACTTATGCCAGACACGTGTGCGTGAGTTCCCAAGATTCTGAGAGAATGGAGAAGGGATTGTGGCATGGCTATCCCCTCTGGGGGGGGGGGATTTCTCAATTTCTGTCTCTCTGTCTCTCCAGCGAGCCTATGCACCCTATAGCAAAAATCTCTCTCTAAAAAAATAGAATTTTTCTTATTCATGGATTGCCATATTTAGATATTATATTCTACAAAGGTAATAGTGATAATTTCTCATATTTCCTTCCAACAGTGGGAACCAGCAGTTAGCTGGTAATGGCTATGTCGCTGGACTCCCACGTGGTTCGCGTCCTGGACCCGGTGGCTTAAAACTCACGCCGGGTGCGTGTGCATGTGTGCCCAAGATCCCAAGAGGAGAATGGAGGAGAAGGGATTGCGGCGTGACCATCCCCTCTGGGGGGTGATTTCTCGCTTTCTGTCTCTATGTCTCTCTCTGTCTGTCTGGCGAGCGCACGCGTCCTATAGTGAAAATCTCTCCCAAAAAAAAAAAGAAAGAAAAAGAAATATTTCCTTCCCACAGTTTTAAATACTTCCTTTTCATAAATGGAGTGTTACTCCATTCAGAATTGAATTTTTCATTTAGTATGAGACAGAGATCAATTTTTTTTTCCTTGTACAGATGCTCCTCAACTCACATAGGGGTTATATCCTGATAAACTCATCATAAATCAAAAAATACTAAAACAAACCATAATAGAATACATTAGGAGACGATAGAGATGATTGTCTCAGGACAGTTAATGTAGAACCCATCGTCCCCCCACATATTTAAAAACAATTCTATTTCACAAGTTCTCATACATGAGTAGGTTTGAAAGTTCTCTATTTGAATAACTTTGTGTCAGTACAAAACTACCTTAAAAACTATATCATTTTAAATCCTAATAGCTAGTCCAGTGTGTCCTCTTACGCTGATGCTCTGTCTTTGAATTTTTTCTTTCTTAGGTTTACGTCGTAGGACACATGCTTGCACTAGAGGGAGACAGAAGACAGTGAGAGGAAAAGTGAGAAATCACTCCCCAGAGGGAATGGCCATGCCACAATCCCTTCTCCTACCTTCTCCTCCTGGGATTATGGACACGTACTCACACATGCCCAGTGTGATTTTCAAGATGCTGGGTCTGGGATTCTAACTGTAGTTGGCCATGCTCCCTCAAGTCCAGGGCTTTAACCATCATGCCACACAATCTCATCTTAAGAAGCTCTACTGAAGAATTCCCACAGACTGGATTTATTTATTTACACCATCACTTTGTAGTTTCACATGTTCCTCTGTCCTCTGTACCTCCTATAAACACAGCAGGACCCAGAGACTTGAGCAGGTTCAAGTGCACTTATTTTGGCAAGACGTTATGGTAGGTATTGCATCCTTCCATCGCAATAGGTAAGTCTGGTTACCCTGTCTTTCTGCAAGTCATTAAAGAACAGGATAACTCATACTTCATGTCAAAGTTTGTTCTCTGAGAGACTCCTTTTTTAGGCACCACTGTACCCCCCTATTACCTCGGTTTCTCTACTACCTACAGTGTAGAACTTCGAGCTGTCAGTCATGACTTCCCACCCATTTGCGAACATCTCAGGGTGAGGATCCTTGTCATCTACTTGTGTTATAGATATTGTCTATGGCTGTTGGTTTTGCTATTCCAGTTGCTCTACCCTTTTGGTAATATTTGAAGCTAATCAAAACTATACAACAATGCAACTATACAACAATTAGAACAACTATACAACAATTAGAACAACAATACAACAATTGGAACGTTTATTTTTAGCATCTTAAATTAACACTTAAGTCATTGGTTTGGATGATTAAAAAGGTTTTTTTTTAAATGAATGTATTTATGCTAAACATATCACAAGTACCCTTTTAGCTATTATCTCATCAGTTTCGCTTTTTTTATAATGTTAGCTGTGATCATAAGGTTTAAGTGTTGCTAGAATAAGGTGGTTATTTCTACCCATATCTGAGCGGTCTGAAATGAGTATTTTCATTGCTGTGTAGTGACAAGAAATTTGTAACTTATTTTAACATTTCTCTTATCCCATGAATCAATAGTTGTGAAGGTTTATATTAGGTTGCCAGGAAAGTCATGAAGGTATTTTTCTATGTGAAATTGCATCATGACTTTATTTCTGAGGTTATATAAGATGTGTATTAGGCTTTCTCACTGTTTTCTGCATAAACTATAAAACTATCGTAGTGAGGCAACATAGATCTATTTATGTTACTGATTCTTTAACATTAGTTTAGAATGTAACTTTCAACTAGAATGGATAATTTATGTTAAGTATTCCTTGTGACTATATACAACTGACTCTTGAGTATAGAATTTACATATGTATATGTGCACAAATACATGAATGGAATTTTTAAAATAAATATAAGTCAAGCTCATTAATTATTTTTTCAGATTGTCTGGATCTTTATTCATTTCGTCTGCTTAATCCATTGGCTTCTGACTGAGTTCATTTAATATCTTCTACCCTGATTATAAGTTTGTCGAACTTTTAATTCTTAACTTTTGCTCTGTGTATTAAAGCTATGATATTGGGCACATAAAAGTTCATCATTCAAAAGCTTCTTGGATGATATATTATCCCACTTTATTCCTATTTATCATTTCTCCATAAATTCCATTTTATCTAATATTAATATTGCTGTACCACTTTTCTTTGTGTATTTGCTTGATGTATCTTTTTCCCTTCTTTCAGTTCCAATCTCTAGTGTGGTTTTGTTTCAGGGTTCTCTAATTTAAAAAATGCCCAATCTGCTGATGAATGCCTTTAATTAAGTTTAACCCATTTAAATTTGTAAATATTGACATATTTGGATTTATATCTGCACTCTCAATTTAGGTTTTCTATTCACCAAACTTTTTAAAGTTCCTTTTCCTGACTCTCGTTAAATGAAGATCATTTTCATTCTTTCGGTTTGGAATATATAGATTATATTGCAATGTAATCTTTTTTCAATAAAGCCTGAAGTTACTCTGTATTTCTCT
>NW_006159506.1:8290238-8292870 GCF_000334495.1 Tupaia belangeri chinensis
TTAGTGTAATGACTATGCTGCTAGACTCCCACGTAGTCAACCGCAGTTCGCGTCCCGAACCCGGTGGCTTAAAACTCACGCCGGGCACGTGTGCGTGCATGACCAAGATCCTGAGAGGAGAATGGAGGAGAAGGGATTGCGGCGTGGCCATTCCCCCTGGGGGGTGATTTCTCACTTTCTGTTTCTCTGTCTCTCTCTGTCTGTCTGGCGAGCGCACGTGCCCTATAGCAAAAACCTCTCCAAAAAAATAAATAAATAAATAAGTATATACAGTCACAGCTTATCCATTTCTATGCTTATCATTATTTCCTTTATCCTATACTTCTGCATCCACTTCTCCTCTTATTGAAATTATCTTATAGTGTTTATAAAATGATTGCAAAGATGGTTAAATAACAGGAAAACTTTAGACTATTACAACTATTGAAAAATCTTTTTCATAAAAAATAAACTGAAAGAAGAGGAAAAACATTTTCATGGGAGTTCAGATTAGGTTAGACTTAACCAACACATTAGTTGAGGGAAGGAATTCAGAAGCTGCCACCTCTTCTCCTCTCCGATATGCGTACACCATTATTCTTGGAAGAGAAATTCCCCGTGGGTCATAAGCAGGTCTCACTTATAAGGCAGTTCCTTGGAAATCAGCCAACCAGTGGAGAATGGCAACAAATCGGAAAGACCTGGGTTCCAGTTTTAGTTCTCACATCAACTGGTTGGGCAAGTCGCGAACCCTTTCAAGTCCTCAAAACAACAAAAAAAAAAGAAAGCCAAAGAAAACAATCTTCCTCACTAGGATTTTGTTGAGAAGAGTAAATGAAACAATGAAAATAGAAGCACTTTATCAAATTATAAGGAGATCAGATTCACACATTTGGGTGCTCATAATGCTTTAACTGTAAGTCGGACTAAACTATAACACGATTAGGCTACATTAGCCATGTGTGCTATCCACTAAATTAGAGTGAACCCAAAACAAATAGGAAACCAGATAAGGGCTGGTCACCTACCACTTCCTATTTTCCACCTCCTCCTCACATTAACATGCTTCCCTCCACCTCCCAGCCTTCATTGACTATTTTTTTTTCATGGTGTATAGGCTGACAAATCAATGCAGGCCTTCCTTTTGCATTTCTTTAATGAGCGAAGCTGGGCAGAACACCTGTTCGCTGCCATGACCCCAGCGTCATATTACTGGCATCCCAGCTCCTCCTGCACGGTAATTGTAAGTGGCATTCTATCACTTGGTCATATTTCCCAGACTTCGATCTGTCTTTGTTCATTTCAGTTTTCTAATACATCTGTGTCCTTATTAATAGCTCTATTCCTAACTCGGAAAATACTCAGTTATTCCAAATAGTAAGAATGCTCATCACAGTTGCCCTGGGATCCAGCTTGGAAGGCCTTTTTGTATAAGGCCAAACTAGTCTATTGTTGTATTAGCAGAGATTCGCAAGGTAACAGCAACTCCTGAGGCTATGAGAAAGATGAAAGGACAGTCTTAGCCAGTGTTGCCTGCTACATGCCTTCTTTAATACAACAACAACAAAAATGATGGTTATTAGTCTGAGGATCTTACACTATTTGTTTTCTTACCAACAACCTATTTAGCTTGGACTTGCAGAAAAGAGTATTCTTAAGGTTTTTTCATCTGTTTCAATGATCGTGCTTCAAAGGAAGACTACTAAAAAAGTAAGTGAAATACCTCCTGAGCTACATTTAATTCCTTTCGCATCTTACAGTAAAAATTTCATTGTTGCAAGATTTTATGAAATGGATTCATTCTTTTAGATATTTTAATAATTTGCAAAAAAAAAATTGTAAAAGGAAAACAAAAGATGCACAAAATGTATTAAGGTAACATCAAACAGAAGCAATGAATTGGGTGCTTTTGAAAATGGCTAGAATATCAGATTTCCTGGCTGAAAAGCCCTCTACATATCCAGACAGACACTTCACAAATAACAGTAATTAAGACATTCCACAACATCACGCAAAGTCGGAGAGGGTAAGGGAAGAGCTTGGAGACAACAACACAGTTTACGATCCAAGCCAATAAACTGCCAGACCCATAAGAAATCCATTCATCTCTAACAGCATGAAAAAACATAATTAACTTCTACTACCTGAGAACTGGAATACCCTGACCACAGGTTTCAGGGTTATATCTTTAGTTATCTTGAATGATGGTGAATCTGAGCCATAAATGATCTCTTCCGAAGACGTGACCCAGAGGAAGGCAATTGGGTAATGAGATGCCAGAAAGGATACCAACAGACGACTAAAAACTATAAAATACATGAAAGAAAGATGTGCAAAAAGCGGAGGCAAGGGACCAGCAGTTAGCGTAATGGCTATGTCGCTGGACTCCCACGTAGTCGACCACGGTTCGCGTCCCAGACCTGGTGGCTTAAAACTCACGCCGGGCTTGTGTGCGTGCGTGCCCAAGATCCCAAGAGGAGAATGGAGGAGAAGGGGTTGTGGCGTGGCCATCCCCCCTGGGGGGTGATTTATCACTTTCTGTCTCTCTGTCTCTGTCTGGCTAGCGCACACACCCTATAGCAAAAACCTCTCTCAAAAAAAAAAAAAAAAAAAAAAAAAAAAAAGGGACAAACCATTTCTCCTAGAAAATCAA
>NW_006159506.1:8293098-8294336 GCF_000334495.1 Tupaia belangeri chinensis
TAAATCAAAAACCCCCCTAAAAAAAAAAAAAAAAAAAAAAAAAAAAAGCGGAGTCAACTAATTTCCTGTAGTAATTAACACATCAAATCAGCCAAAAAATATTGAAGCAGTTTCTGGGCCAAGGATAACATTCCTTTCACTAAAGCATGAACCAATCAAGGGTGACCGTCCTGGTTTCATGCAGATAATGTTTAGTGGTCTCAATGCAAAATAGCCACAGTGTCTTTCAGTGACGAGAAGCGTCTGAAAACTCACCTCGTGCTTGGAGAACAGCCGGACGCCCTCCAGCTGGTGGAAAACTGGGTAGTGCTGGCAGTCGATCTGGTCACGCCGATAGACGTCACCCACCACTAGGAAGGCATCCAGCCCTGAATGCAGCAAGTCCCACTGGTGTGCTGAAGTGTGTGCCCTCAGCATGTGAGTCCGATTCAGGTAATAGTTGTCCCCCTTCTTCCTGCTGGGGTGGTCAGCAGGGATGAGCAGGCTGTCAAAGTTCTGCCAGGTTGTGACCACGGGAGAAAGGTCGTCATAGACTGAGAACCGTGGGCTCCTGGAGCGGCCCACATACTGCGTGTAAAAGTGCTCCTTCACCCTCTCTTTGATAAGCCACAGAGGGTGACATTGCTGGTTGTGCAGATTCCTGCCAACCATGGACAGGACCTTCCGGGTAAGGTTGGTATGGTCATCCTGAGGGTAGGATTTGCCCAGCAGCTCCACCACACCACCTGGATTCCCATGGGCCGCAAACTCTGATGCGGCAGGCTTAGAGCCCCAGCCCCGATGCTGATGGCCTCTGGACACGTGACGGGCTTTCTTCACCAGGTACACAGGTGCATGGACAACTCTCCGCAGGGCTGAACTAACCATCCTTGAACCTTTTCTCCACGGTGCTGAAAGAACACACACACAAAAGCAGAAGTCAAGTTTCACTCTGCGGAAAGTAAGTACTTCCTTCATTATCTTACAGTAAAAAATAAAAACCAGCAGTTGGTGTAATG
The DNA here is from genome assembly GCF_000334495.1 of Tupaia belangeri chinensis. Lineage (NCBI taxonomy): Eukaryota > Metazoa > Chordata > Mammalia > Scandentia > Tupaiidae > Tupaia > Tupaia belangeri. The sequence goes on from NW_006159506.1 coordinate 8,294,097, forward strand.
GCTATGTTGCTGGACTCCCATGTAGTCCACTGTGGTTCAAGTCCCGGACTCGGCGGCCTAAATTCAAGCTTGGCACATATGTGTGTGTACCCAAGATCCTGAGAGGAGGATGGAAGAGAACTGACTGCGGCGTGGCCATTCCCCCTGGGGGGTGATTTCTCACTTTCTGTCTCTCTGTCTCTCTCTTTCTGGCAAGCACACATATCCTATAGCAAAACGTCTCAAAAAATTATATATATA
>NW_006159506.1:8303720-8311159 GCF_000334495.1 Tupaia belangeri chinensis
ATGATCATTTTTGTAAGATTTTATCAAATGAATTCATACTCTTAGATATTTCAATAATTTAAAATTTTGTGTCTACCATCAGTTCCCCAGTGTCCTCCCAACACATCTGTTTCCCCATGCCGCCACCTCTACACAGGTCCCAGATCCAATGAAAGAAATCTGCCTACAAAAGCCTAGCACCTATTGCACGAAGTCAAAAGATTCTTGAATATCACTTTTAGTTCCCTGTTCTCTCATCGTCCTTCCCTTGTCCTTTAAGTTCTTGGCTCTTTCACTACTGCACGCTCACTCAGCATCCATCCGCACCTGCCTGCCCACCAAGGGTTCAACGGATATCACCAAAATGCAATCTCAGATGGAGCACGCCATGGAAACCATGAGACTGGCTGGGGACGAAGGCTGGATGACAAAGAAGACCTAAGGATACTCGTGGGAAAGGAGTTTCTGGCATTTTTGGAAAATCAAAAAGACTCTCTGGCTGTGGACAAACGTCTAGAGCGTCTTCTCACTAACCGTGGGCCTCGTCATCACGTGCAATGGCAATTTCGTAGTAACACGTGAAGCAGGAGAGACAGATGTAGGCAGAACTGACCAAACATCCCTATCCTGCTAAGAGTCCTCCCACAGGGTCACTTAAAGAATCCACCGCGCAGCTCCCACTGTATGAGGATTTCACAAGCGGATCAGGATCAGGACCCCAGAGAATGGACAGAGAAAATCCCACTCTCATTTGACAAGTGGAGAAAGAAAAATCGGTAAAATGCCAGATAAGCTTTTGACTATTTTTTTTTTTTAGAAGTTTTTGCTGTAGGGTGTGTACGCTTGCCAGAAAGATAGAGAGAGACAGAAATAGAAAGCGAGAAATCACCCCCCAGAGGGGATGGCCACGCCGCAATCCCTTCTCCTCCATTCTCCTCCTGGGATCTTGGGCACGCACGCACACGCGCCCGGTGTGAGTTTAAGCCACCAAAGGACTGGAACCGTGGTCAACTACAGGGGAGTCCAGTGACATAGCCATTACACTAACTGCTGGTCCCAGCTTTTGACTTTTATATATGTTTTCATCTTTTTCCCCTCAGTAAATGAAATCCGGTTTTAGCCCCCCCCCCAATAAATAAATACATTCTTGGCTTTGTAGAAAACCTTCCTTCCCACATAATCATGCTCTGGACTTCTCATGTAGGACAAAACGTTAGATATCACAATTTTCTTCTGTTTTACTACATTCTAGAATCAAAACATTTTAGAGGGATCAGCTAAAAGTACTTAGATGTGGTGCCAGCAGGTGGCGTGGTGGTCAAGGTGGCTAGACTCTCACATGGCTGACTGCAGTTCGAGTCCCAGACCTGGCAGCTTGTCTTCTCACTTTCCTCACGCTCTCTGTGTCTCTCTGGTCAACTTTTAAAAAATAAAATAAAATAATGACGTTGAATAAAGTTAAATAAAATAGAATTAAGGAGGAAAGGACTTAGATGGGGCCTTGTAAAGGATCTCATTAATTAAAGGAAACACATGGTTACATACAGGCTTCTGAAGGACAGTTTAAAAAAAAAAAGAAGCTACGTTATATAGCAATTCTTTACATTTTTGTCTTTTGTCCTCATAACTACCAAGTTCTGCTTATTTTTAACAGAGTATGACTTTTTAAGAATTTCACTAGATCATAAAATGGCATTGAGAATACTTTTTTAACATTTTGAATAAAATGTATCACTTTAGGTCACGGTTATTTTTACTTACTATCCCACAGAACAAAAAATGGCAACTTAAGGACATGTTATAGATAGACTGTGGCAGACTATACCAATGGACTGCTGAAACTATTTTTATAAACGTACATCTTTCCTATCCTCACATCTGGTCATGTCATTTAAACTTAACACTATTATAGCACCCCAGAAATTGCATCTCTATTTTGTTTCTTTTCTTTTTCTTTTTTTTTTTGGAGAGGCTTTCACTACAGGGCGCGTGCGCTCGCCAGACAGAGAGAGAGACATAGAGACAGAAAGCGAGAAATCACCCCCCAGGGGGGATGGTCACGCCGCAATCCCTTCTCCTCCATTCTCCTCCCGGGATCTTGGGCACGCACGCACACGCGCCCGGTGTGAGTTTTAAGCCACCGGGTCCAGGACGCAAACCGCGGTCGACTACGTGGGAGTCCAGCGACATAGCCATTACGCTAACTGCTGGTTCCCGCATCTCTATTTTGGGAAAGAGCCTGTTTCTACCATATACCCGCAATTAAAACAAGGGTAGGACTAAACTTACCCAAGAGGGACACAGAGCAACCAGAAGACAGAGTACTGACCCATATTTTTTGAAGCCTAGACTTTAACAAGACCACCAAATGTCACAGCTGAAAGTCAAATCAGTGGTCATCAACAGTTCAGGTCATAGATGAAGTGACAGAGACTCAGGACTGCTAATACCATGGTCTTTTCCTACAACCCAGAAACCAGTTTTAAATTCACATAGTGATTTCAAACATGAGTCATTAAATATCAGATGTCAATGTTCATAAATAACTTAAGTTCATACACTTAAATCACATCTCTATTGTAAAACCTAGAATTTTTAATCTATTGGGCTACTTTAAAAAAGACAAACTGGAGCTGGCAGTTAAGCATGGTTCTTAAGGCACTGGACTTCCACACAGCTGACCATGGGTTAAGTCCCAGACCCGGAAGCTTGCTTTCTTGCTTTGACCTTTCTCTCTCTCTTTCTGTCCCTCTTCGGTCAAGTTTAAAATATAGGGACCAGCAGCTGGCGTAATGGCTATGTCACTGGACTCCCATGTAGTTGACCGCAGTTCAAGTCCCAGACCTGGTGGCTTAAACTCACGCCGGGTGCGCGTGCATGCGTGTCCAAGATCCCGAGAGGAGAACGGAGGAGAAGGGATATGCGGCATGGCCATCCCCTCTGGGGGGCGGGGGGATGATTTCTCGCTTTCTGTCTCTCTGTCTCTGTCTTTCTGGTGAGAGCACGTACTTCATAGCAAAAAATAACCTCCCTGAAAAACAAAAATAATAGTAAGAAATTGGGACCGGCAGGTGACATGGTGTTTAAAAGGCACTGGATTCCCAAATGGTCGACCATGGTTCAAGTCTTGGACTTGGTAGGTTGCTTTCTCACTTTCTCTCTTTCTCTCTCTCTCTCTCTCTCTGTCTGGTCAAATTAAAAAATAATAACAACAAATGGAATTAAATTTTTTAAAAATTCTTTAAAAAACAGTAACAAGTGGAATTAAATAAATAATTCTTTAAAAAAATACAACTATGTGGTTACTTTACTTTGTGGATCATGCAATAATACCCAAAAAATACAGGACACTTACGCTGCATTAGGAAGACATTATGTTGCTCTGAGTGTCTATGAAAAGCATAGACAGGGGGCCGGCAGGTGGTGTGGTGGTTAAAGGTGTTGGATTCCCACACGGTCAACCACGGTTCGAGTCCCAGATCTCTCTCACTCACTCTGTCTCTCTCTGGTCAAATTGAAATAAATGAATGAATGAATGAATGAATGAAAGTTAAATAAAATAATTCTTTAAAAAAATAAATAAGTAAACATACCTAGGATGTACCTGTGCTGCCTGATCCACGCTACACAGGGCTAGAACACAGAATAGCGAGCTCTAAGGTAAACCGTTGAGCATGTGCATGTGAGGCTGCCTTTTAGAAGCCTGTGCAGAGCACGTTTCCCTGAGACTCTCATCACGTGAAATGTGATTCAAAGATACGCAGGAACTCTCTGGATTGACTAAATGTAGGCCATCATTGTGTCAGAATTGTTTCAGAGCTGATTCTGGCTGAGCTTCAACTGAAATCTGTCTCCCCATCTATGCTGTGCAGTGGCTGGTCGCTGCGGTGTTTATGATGATAAATATGCATGTGTGGCCCCACACATCTGAGCACCAAGTCATGCCTACCTCGCTCAGCACCGTTGGGGAAACGGAAGAAAGCAACTCTTCCTTCCAAAGGCGTTCGCTGTTACACGAAGTTCAGGATCGTGCTGGGAGCGGAGCTTTGGATGTGGTCTCCTTGTGGGTTGCTGACCACACTTTTCCTTCCCAGGTTTTAGCTCCTCACACACCCGAACTCATCCCCACAGACTGCCCCATCCTCACACGACTCCCAGGTTGTCAGTAAAAATCTTTTCGTGTCCTTGTTTTAGGATTATTTTCTCTTTTTTTGGAGATGTTTTTGCTCTAGGGTGTGTGTGGTCACCAGAAAGACAGAGAGAGACAGAGAGACAGAAAGCGAGAAATCACCCCCCAGGGGGGATGGCCACGCCATGATCCCTTCTCCTCCATTCTCCTCTCAGGATCCTGGGCACGCATGCACACACACCCGGCGTGAGTTTAAGCCACTGGGTCTGGGACTCGAACCACGGTCAACTACATGGGAGTTCAGCGACATAGCCATTACGCTAACTGCTGGTCCCTCTGTCTTTCTGGCAAGCGCACGTACCCTATAGCGAAAAAACCTCTTCAAAACAAAAAGAAAAAAAAAATCTATCAAATTGAGATCTAGACATTTTAATGGCCTGTATTAAACTCATTTATAATTATATCAAGAGTAAATATAACTTTGCCAAAAGTATTATAGTTTCTTTCTTTGTGTTCGATATCCAGCTAAGCAATCACTTTTGACATCAATGCAAGTGGAAGTCTTGGCATACAAAAAACATCTTTGGATTTCCAATTTTCTTCCTCTAGCTATAAATCAACTGTCATAAGCACAATGCCAATCACTCAATTCTATTTTCCTCAGACATTTAAATTTTCTAGAGAGTTGACAATACCTGATCCTAGACCAAATAAATGTTTCTCGATTATAACCATGAATAAAGACATTAATACATATTAAAGCTAAAATGTCACGTTACATTTTAGTCAGAAGAAAATATTTTTTATTCCTAAGAAAATTATTTATTAAAACTAAGTTCAGGGACCAGCAGATGGCATAATGTCTACGTTGTTGGACTCCCATGTAGTAGACAGCAGTTTGAGTCCTGGACCCAGCAGCTTAAACTCACGCCGGGCGTGTGTGCGTGCGTGCCTAAAATCTCAAGAGGAGAATGAAGAAGGGACTGTGGCATAGCCATCTCCCCTGGCGGGTGATTTCTCGTTTTCCGTCTCTCTGTATCTCTAGTGAGCACATGCAAAAATCACTTCCAAAAAAACCCAAAAACTAAGTTCAAACTGAGCCAACGAAGTAGGGTTAGAGGGTTAAAGTTCTGGATCCCACATGGCTGACCCTGGATGTGTGTGGCGGTGTGCCAAAATCCCTGAGAGGAGAACAGAGGAGACGGGACTAAGGCTTGACCATCCCCCCAAGGGATGATCTCTCTCTCTCTCTCTCCAGTGAAAGAACTCACCTTATTGTAAACTGAAAAAATTAAAATAATAAAACAAACACATGAAAAAACTTTGCTCCAACTAAGCTAACACCTTCTCCATCCAAGCTATCTATTATTACATGGGGTTGTTCAAGGATCTTGGAGAAGTAGGTTCATTGGTGTTACCGCCATTGAGGCAATCATCAGCCTCAATCTGGACATCTCATGATGGGCCTAAAATATTGATGAGCCAGGTGACAGATGGCCTTTAGAAAGACTTATTGCAGTCACCTGTCTCAACATAGGTTTCTGCCCAAGCAGTCTCTCCTGAAAAGAGTAACCTCTTGCTCCCTGTTATCAGCGAACATGGCTCAAGACCAGTACTTAACTGATGACATATTTTTCACTGTACAGCTCATAAGTATTTTTCACCTGTGTTCATGATATGACCATCATTATGAATTGATGTGATGCCATTCCAGCAATTTCCCCATCATTCCAGAAAGGTATGAGAGGTAAAACACTGTAAAGTTCAGCATTTATTTAACTCACTGACTATTCTGGCTGGTCAACTTTTTGGCATAAGAAGAGAAGTGTGATCTAATCTTTCATCCGGTGCCATGAAACCCTTCCATGTCTTCTTTGCAGGGTTAATGTCAAACATTAATGTATGAGAAGCACTTGTTTTTGGGAGAGATTTTTTTTCACTATAGGGCGCATGCGCTCGCCAGACAGACAGAGAGAGACAGAGAGACAGAAAGCGAGAAATCACCCCTCAGGGGGGATGGTCACGCCACAATCCCTTCTCCTCCATTCTCCTCTCGGGATCTTGGGCACGCACGCACACGCGCCCGGCGTGAATTTTAAGCTACCGGGTCCGGGACGCGAACTGCGGTCGACTACGTGGGAGTCCAGCGACATATCCATTACGCTAACTGCTGGTTCCCAAGAAGCACTTGTTAATGTTGACTTACGAACCTCATTTCCACCCTTAACCATTGCAAAAATAGCATTTGTAAGAATGAATTCTTTCACAAGGTCTTAGCACTCTGGGAACATGTTAACTACAGTAAGCATATACTTTTCTTTTCTTTTTTAATGTGAGTAGACTTTTTCTTCTGGGGTTATAAAATTCCTAAAGACATCACACTCTTGGGACACTGAATGCCAAAACTGTAACTTTTCGCAGAAATTGAGAAGTAGGCTGCGTGGAGCAGTTACCTAAGAACAGCAAATCTTCCCTTTATTCTAGTCCAGTTGATCTCAGTGACCATGTGTTGCTGCAAAGTAGTACTAGACTGGGAAAATGTATTTTCTGCAGCGACCTGTGCTTTCTTATATAAATAATAAAGCCAAGTAAATTGCACATCCCTGTCAGGTATCTTGAAGTATGTTTTCTCCCATTCTCCACCACCTTGATTTTCACGGTGCCTATACCACTGCTATACCCAAGAACAGTCACCCCTTCACCCTTCATTAGCATCTTTAAAACAAGTTTATACTTTCTTGGGACCAGCAGTTAGCGTAATGGATATGTCGCTGGACTCCCATGTAGTCGACCGCGGTTCGTGTCCCGGACACGGTGGCTTAAAACTCACACCGGGCACATGTGCATGTGTGCCCAAGATCCCGAGAGGAGAACGGAAGAGAAGGGACTGCGGCATGGCCATCCCCCCTGGGGGCTGATTTCTCGCTTTCTGTCTCTATGTCTCTCTCTGTCTGTCTGGCGAGCGCACGTGCCCTATAGCAAAAACCTCTCCAAAAAAAAAAAAAAAAAACAAGTTTATACTTTATGGGTCATTAAAATTTTCTAAAAACCTAATACAGGTATAATGCTGTTTCATCAACACTGCAAATTTATTCAGGACTACGGTTTTCAATGAATAACTTCTTAGCAAATTCATCCATGAGATTTGCAGCTAGCTTCGAATAGCAAACTTCTTCATCAAGGACTTTCAGATACTTTATATCATGAGGCTCCTGAAATTTCTGCAGCCAGGGACCAGCAGTTAGCATAATGGCTATATCACTGGATTCCCATGTAGTCGACCGCAGTTTGAGTCCTGGATCCGGTGGCTTAAAACTCACACCGGGCACCA